>NC_133765.1:21038423-21347035 GCF_036562045.2 Rhinolophus sinicus | reverse complement strand
AAGATGAGTCTCTACCTCTTATACTGTTAGTTGTGCCCTGGCCGGTGCCGTTAATATAAAACTGAGACTGGAGACCATCAGTTTCAAGATGAAGATGATAAGCTGCTGTCAACAAACTTTTCTCTTACAATAATTTTAAAAAAATAAAAAATAAAAACCCCATACCAGACTTAACTTATCTGAGATTTGTCTCTGTAGGTCTCCCCGAGTCCCCTACGGAAGCTGGCTTGGGGTGGTGGGGAGAGAGGGATGGACAGAATGGGTCAGTTCCAGTTGGGACTGACCTGTGCCTGCCTCCCAGTGCGTGTGCCGTGTCAGGGCATGTGTCTGGTTTCAAATGCTATCCATCCATCAACATACTGACCCCTTTTCACGTTTCATTGTTCTATTGTGTTGACTATAAAAGTGACACTTGTTACAAAACCAGTTTCTGTGATCTAGAACTCATGTGTGCCTCACAGTCCTCTAGCCCTACCTCTAGAGTGTCTGATTCAGTGGCCCTTGGAGCCTGAGAATTTGCATTTCTAGTAAGTTCCCAGATGCTGCTGACCTGGCAACCGCCCTTTGAGACCCGCTGATGTGGGAAGGCACACGGAATGAGCACCATCTTCCGTCTTGCTACTCAGAACACTGTGCACGTTTGAGAGTGTAATGAAATACACTTAACAGTACGGACATAGTCTTAAAAGCAAAGATAGTTCGATGCTATACATATTATTGCTTTTTAAAGAAACAAGCTTTTCATTTTAGAATAGTTTCAGAGTTACAGACAGGTTGAAAGAACAGAGAGTTCCTGTAAACTCTGCACCCAGTTTCTCTTATTGTGAATATATTATTATGTATTATGGTACATTTGTCACAACTAAGGATTCAATACTGGTACATTACTGTTAACTAAACTCCATGCTGTTAATACTTTTAATAAAAATACATGAATGTATTTTCATAATAAGATTCAAATGTCAGAACTGCATGGAGACAGAAGTGAAAGCCATCTTTACTCTTCCCGTCCCATTCCTTATATATTTCAGAGTATTTTCCTATATACTTGTATATACATGTAAACACACACACACACACACACACACTCACACATACTCACCTTATTTGAAGACATGCTTTTTTCATTTAAATATGTCTTGAAAGTTTTTCTGTATCAGTATATCTAAATCTCCCCCATTGTGTTTTAATGGGTAGCACACATTGTTTTGTCCCTTTTAAAATTTAATATCTTATCAGCTTCCGGATTTTAAATCTAGTAGATTAAAGGTGAGGTCTGGCACACCTTTCTTTTATCTTGCATTGGAGGTTAGAGATTATTTGCCCTCTTCTGTGGGGGTACTTAGCCTGTTCCAGGCACTGCCAAGCATTTAGCATATATTATCTAACACAGTTATCAAAACAACCTTATGAGACGGGTATCATAATTATCCCTATTAACAGATGAGGAAACTGAGAGGGAGGTTAAGTGAGGAAAAGCCTTTGATGACTTTCTAGCTGAAGCAGGCTCTCGGCGTTTTGGGTGCCACAGGCCACTCAGCTTACTGTGAACATTGTTCATTTGTTCAGCTTTCTTATGTGCCACGCCCAGTGCTGGAATGGGAAGGTGAAGAATGTCCTCAAAGGAACTCATTCTGGTTGAGGAGACATGCATATAAACAATAATTGTATGGTAAGTGCTACACAGGCGAGTTTCAGTTACTGGTGGGTTTTTGATGCCTTAAACAGCATCCACTGGAGGAGGGGATGCCGTGCAGATGAAAGGACAGCATCAGACCCAAGTTCTAATTCTGAGAGTTACTTTTTAGCTGAGTGACCCTGAGCAAGGCATTTAACCTTTCTGAGTTTTTGTTACGAGTATCTTAAAAAATATTTCTTAATGGTTGTTAAGATTAAATAAATACCCATTAAGCACTAGCTATTGTTATGCTTAATAGATACATAAGTATATACTAAGGATTTCATATGTTTAATGGGCTTAATAAATATAAATGTATAATTTCTGCCAGATCAATTGCTGAGTGGAAACTTGCCTTTAAAAACCCTTGGAAAGTTCCAGATAGAAATAAAGTAGGAACCGAATCACCCAGTCTTCTTTTATCTCTCAAGGTCAAATCCTGAAGCCCTCCCAGAACCCCTTTGCATTCTCAGAGCATTCTCTCTCTCTTCTTTTTATTTATAAATTTCATTGGGGAATATTGGGGAACAGTGTGTTTCTCCAGGGCCCATCAGCTCCAAGTCATTGTCCATCAATCTAGTTGTGGAGGGTGCAGCTCACTGGCCCATGTGGGAATCGAACCGGCAACCCTGTTGTTCAGAGCTCGCGCTCTAATCAGCTGAGCCATCCGGCCGCCCCTGTGATCATTCTCTTAATGGGCCTGGCTCTCGGCACCTAACCCTCACTCCCATATACATTTTATTTGCCTTCTCTGTGTAACTAGTCTCTTTGGAGGGCAGAATCTGTGCCTTTCATTCTTGTGTCCCCTGCAGTTTAATGGAAACACATTAAGTATTAGTTGCAGAGCCACATGCTGTAGAAGGGGCTCACATCCTACGTGCCAAGACGGGTCGAGTTTAAACATTACGGTTTTGGACAGTTTTTTCCACCTCTTCTAATCATCCTACACACACACCCCCACACCGGTTTTTTAGACATTAGCCTTTTACACCCAAACTTGAGTTTTTAACATAGAAGGGTCATTGAACATTTTGTTCAACAAGATTGTTAATGACTTATATCTTGATATATGAGTGGCCTGTGTTATGAATTAACCTAATCCTCGTCTCTCACTGGGAGGAAAGATTTATGTTGTCATTCCCCCTCCACCCCCCTCCCCTTAGAGAAGCAGAACAAAACCTCAGCAGGCCTACGCCTTGTGTAGCCAGGACCATTCTGACCAGGCTGCCACAGGTTAGATAACATGCCATTTGCTCTTTTCCTTCCCTGCTCATGTTTGGCATAGAGACCACACTGGCAAGGATTCTGGGGCTGCGAAGCTGGACTGATACCATAAAGAAGTTTAGGAAGAAGATGAGGCTATGAGTTAAAGGAAAGAGTAATTTCTGTGCTGTGTAATGGCGTGGAGACATTTTGAAGTTTGTCCTGGGGGATTGGTGGTTAAAACATGTTTCATGTCAACCTGAACTGTCTAAATAGTAATCTTGAGAAGTATGGCAGTGTTATTTTTTCCTCCTTCTGGAAAATCAGCTGAACACACTTAAGTTGGAAAGTAGGCTTGACTTGTGGAGTATGTGAAAATCCACTCTCTTAGTTTCAAGGAGCAGGATGCGTCTTTCTGAGGGGCAGTTACAGAGCCACACTAGGTTTCTGCCTTTTTTTTTTTTTGAAGGCGTTTGCTCGCCCTAAGAGCCAACTATTCAGAAAACTTAATCACAGGTTCTTCTTCCATTCAGACTTAATCTGGCCTTTCACAGGCCTTGCCCTCCCCTTCAGAGGTTGCCAGCGCCTGACCTGGGGCCACGGAGGTCTTCCTCTTTCTTCGTCTTCTTGGAAGGCCCAGAGGGCAGGAGCAAGTTTGATACTTTGGGGGAGGGGGTTGGGTTGAGTCTCTTAATCTCCAGTTGTGAACTGTAAAGGAGAGCAACCAGCAGGGATTCCCTCTCGTCCATAACTTATTGCAACCAGAAGCTTGTAGTGCTTTCAGTCTCCTTCCCCCCATATAAAAATGACCAAATATAACAAATTTATTTCACCGAGGTTGTTCATTTGATGGACAATTGTGTCTTTTCAGGCCCTTAAATCACTGTCATGAAATTCTTTTTCATTTCTCCTTTTCTGTCTTCAATTCTCTAACTTCTTTAGTGACAGAGGTAGAAAGGCCTTAGGAAGTCTTTCTTCATGTAAATAAATATCTGTGTCTCTCCTCACTTCTGTTTTCCTCTGACACTAAAAAAAACAAGAGTAGAAATAGGATTCTTAGAAATCCTATCACTGCAAAAAGGATTAGCTCGAGGTGATGGTCGCAGTGGCAGCTAAGGAAGAAAATCTGAGGCTCTTTGGTGTGCTCTCTTGTTCATTAGCTGTGTGGCAGTAAGGTGTCTGAAGTAAGTGCAAATTTATATTTATTGATTTTAATTCGGGTATATTTCAGTTTATGAAAAAAATTCATGTTTACGCTTTTCTACTTGGCAGAGGACAAATACAGATAAAGTCTTGGCCTACTGAAAGCCATTGAAATTTTGCTTGATTTTTGTTTTTAACACGGCACATTTTCTATCTGCAAAATGGGGTGAAGACAGATCCATTGATAAAAACAGATTGCATAAGTCTTTGATTCGTGAGTATTTACGCTGGAAGAAATCACCGTGCCATGTTAGCTTTGCCCTTCCACATGGGGTATAGTTCTGTGATCCACTTTCAGGCCTGAACCCTTTGTGTGTGTACATCTAGCCCGACGAACCTCTCACCTGTTGCAGGAAATCATTTTGAGCAAAATGATACCTTCTTTGAGGGGCTGAGCGTTTTCTCAACAGAGAGCTGGAGCAGGGACATACAGATGTGTCCACCTGCCTGGGCCTAGCTTCTGTGAAAACCCGCTAAAAAAAACAACAGATGGACAGTTCTATTTTGGAAGAGAAGAGAGACCCAGCACTTTTATACAAGTACATCAAGCCATTTAGTAGCGGCCAGAAACGAAGTGAAGAATGAAGACCAAGCTTTTAGCCCCTCGCCTTTTTGTTCTTAGACCTTTATCGTTTTTTGCCCATTAGTGGATAAAGAACTTTAACCTGGCAGCTAGGAGACCTGGCTTCTAGGTGACGAGCTGGGTGACCTGGGGCAAGTCTCTTAACGTCCCAAGGTCTTCAGAATGAAGGAGTGGAACTTGATTTTCTAGCAGTCTCTTTCCCTTGAGTCTTGGAGGATTCCCCCGGCCCAGTGCTGCATTTGGGGTCAGAGGTCTCAAATGTGAAAGGGACTATTGGAGATATCCATTGGGGGCAGTCAAGTCCATTGACTCTTGTGTCTTTCACCTGGAAAAATGACGGCAGCTTTTGTCCAAATTAAGGGGTACCTTCGGATTCCACTATTTAGATTCTATGGACAAGTGGTAGGTCCCTTCATCTGTATGGCTGATGTTGCCCTGTTGGAAGCAGTCATTTTAGATAAGGATTTAGAGATTTTTCTCCCAAGCGATGATCGTGTTTGTACTGAGATGGTGCGTAAAGCTGGTACTTGCCGTTTTATCACAAACGGTTTGTTTCTATTTCCGTAGCTCTGGGCGTTATCTGGACATCTATCAGGTATGCCAAAAGATTTGACTAGCACGCAAAAAGGCAACTTCATGAAATCCTATCTTATATTTGCTTCTTTCCCCTGCTTTCCCCCAGATTGAACAACACAAAACTACCAGGTTTTATGTCCCACTGGGCAGCTGCTGCCAGTCTGATGTTTTTCTCTCTCCTTCCTCCTCCTGTCCGCCTCCCCGAGAGGCCCCCTCGCCCCCCATTCTTGCTCTGCTCTGAGGGGAGCTGTACCTTTGTGGTTCTTCTGCAGCTGCCGGACTTTGATGGGGGCATGCTTGCTGCCTCTACACTTGCTTCCCTTAGCAACCGGTTCTTTGAAGATGACCTCTTGCTGTTTGCCTGTTGTCTCTCATGTTGGATTATAGATGAGAGATTTACCAGGCTGGGGGTAGGGGCCTGTTGTTAGCACATTTCTTTTAGGGTTCCCAGCGCCCCACAGCCTGTGTTTTCTCTTTCCAGAATATGAGGTTTGGAGAATATGAGGTTTGGGGAGGGGATATTTGTGCTGAAGCAAACACAGTTTGAAGTGTATAGAGCTGCCCAAGTTGTGAGACAGTTTGGAACTAGATGCTATAGTGATTCGTTATTGAAGCTATTTGATTTACTGCTTATTTTTATTATAATGTGATTAACACACATAAGAGTGGGGGAGAGCACCGTTTGCTCTTTTCTCTGCTCCCCAAGTGTTTTTTGGCACCAAACTTGCTTCCTGATGTAATCTGAGCTCTGGGATTTGGCAAATTACCTAAATCTCCACACATTTGAACACCCCTATGCTTCCCCAAAGCATGAGGTTTTTTTCTCGCTTTTGAAAGCAGCAGCATCCCTGGTGTGTGGCCCCCATCCTGCATGGACGGCTCCTGGTGTGCGGTGCACAGCTAGTGTGTGGATTTCTGTTTAGCTCAGTGGACTTGCCTTGGACAGGGTGGGGACGAGGATGGGGCAGCAAAGTTTCCAAAAGAACCTTGGATTAAAACAAAAACGAGTCATTTTTCCCCCGACCCAAGTGGCAAAGGCTAAAATAATATCAGCACCCATTTTAGTAAAAAGGTAAAGAAAATAGATGCTTTTAGGCACTGCTGGTGGGAGGTTGCTTGTAGCAGTAACTTTATCAGTTTCTGTTCTAGGAATTTAGCCTTAGAAAATCTTCAGGGATGCATATCAAGGCTTTTGTGTGAGGATGTTCACTAACATGTTATTAATGATAGAAAATTGACAAGAGTGAGAATATCTAACAGTTAAGGGCTGGTTAAGCGATAGTACTTTTTTTCATATAGTACGGTACTATGAGGACATTAAAATTGTTTGAGAGTATTTAATATCAAGGAAAAATGCTCTAAGTGAACAAAGCAGTATATAATGCAATATGTCATATGATACTAATTTTGTTTAATTAAATAAAATGAGAAAAAAATGTGTGGCATGCATAGAAATAAAAGACTATAATGAAATTCTACCTCCCAGTTTTTTCTCTGGCAATGAGATTTTGGGGTGCGTACATTAATTTTCTTCATATTCTAAGTTCTTCAAGGAACAGGTAGGTATTGATGAGAAAGTGTTTTTTTTTATTCCCTACCCCTAAAAGAGTACATTGAGGATATTTTCATTTAAAGCTTAGTATTTTTAAGTAAGAGAACTAAAAAAAAAAATATGCTTCTGTTCTTTGCTTTTTTGTCATTAGAATGTCCTTGTAGGTTTTTTTAAATTTAATTAATGCCACCATCATCTTTGTATGAGAGAAATGGCTTTGCAGCTTTAGCAAGTTGCAGTTTTATCCAAAAGGAAGTTCTATCTCTTAGCAGAGACTCAATAAAATCATATACCATCTTTTGTAATCATGCAGTAATGCTTGACTTCCAAATGACTTACTAGAGGATGGATACTGGTGTTTGGATCTGTTGGTTTTGGCACAGCCCAGGTGGACTGTCCATTTGCTAAAGCCGGACGGATGGCACTGGGCTTTGGGAGCCTTGCTGCTTCTTGGTAGTTAAGTCACTTGTTATGGATCCTATCTTTATTTGGAAATATTTGTGATTTGGGAAGAATGACACGTGTTAGTAGATGATGGTTCTATGAGCAGGTTGTCTAGGGGCATCTGAGTGGTGGGAGAGGATTTTGGGGACTGGAGGGTGGGTTTCATTTGTGTTTGTCTGTAGCAGGTGATGGCTGCTGAGGGTAGAAAGGTCTGTACCATCTGTTGAGGTAAACTTGACTATGAGGTTGGTTGAGTTAGAGGGATCAGTAGCTATGAAATCATGAGCTGACAAACCTTCTGTTTCTTTAGCCCTCACTGTCACCCATTACTTGGGGAATGCATAACGCTGGGAGGAAGATAAGTATAGCAGTCATTTCCTAGGAAGGCATTGAGAGGTCCATCCAGAATGCTGAAATGTGGGTACAACTAGTTTCTGTTGGATTCATCATATGGAGGGACTAGTAAGATTAGGTTGGCTCTCTTGAGATGGTTCAGTTCAGTTTTTTTGACACTCTTCTATTTTGAATCCACAGGTGTCGAGATGTAATTTTCTTTCAACTGGTATCCTATTATCAACCATATATTACTGAATAATAGTACATTGTATGGATACCACATTTTATTCATTCATTCACTGATGATCATTTGAGTTGTTTCCTCTCTGGTTATGCTGCTGTGAACATTCATATACAAGTCTTTGTGTGGACGTGTTTTCATTTCTTTTGAGTATAAACCTGTGAGTGGAATTGCTAGGTCATAAGGTAACTATGTTTCATGTTTTGAGGAACTACCAGATTGTTTTCCAAAGTGATTGCACCATTTTACATTGGAACTTTTATTTCTCCACAGCCTCTCAACACTTGTTGTCTGTCTTTGGTTGTGGTCATCCTCGTAGGTATGAAGTGGTGTCTCATGGGGTTTTTGATTTGCGTTTCCCTCCTGGCTAATGATGTTGAACATCTTTCCATGTGCTTATTGGCCATTTGTATATCTTCTTTGGAGAAATGTCTACTCAGATCTTTTGTCCATTTAAATTGGTTTATTCTTTGTATTATTGAATTGTAAGAGTTCTTAACGCTCTTAAAGTGTTAAACGCCACAATGAGATTTTCTTTATGTGGCTTATATCTACCCATATTTGCCATGTGAGAAATTAAAACAAACTTTAAAAATATTTAGTTTTTAAATACATTTAAAAACAATAGCAAACCCATTACATGTTAAAATAACACTTTTTATGAAACAGTATTTTATTTTGGAAAATACAGTGTGAAGAGTGGCCTTGTTTTATATATTTTTTTCTTTTTTAAGTGTGTTTTTCTAGGACCCATTAGCTCCAAGTCAAGTAGTTGTTTCAATCTAGTTGTGGAGGGCGCAGCTCACAGTGGCCCATGTGGGGATCAAACTGGCAACCTTGTTGTTAAGAGCACCGCGCTCTAACCAACTGAGCTAACGGGCCACCCCTTATATTTTGTTTAAATCTCTTTAATATCTAGCTTAATAGAAGACAGTTGGGTTCTCACATCTACTTCTGTACCCAGTCTGTTGAGATATGCTTTGATTGAAGTATATGAAAAAAATCTGGCCTTACAAATACGCAGTTGGAAAAGGGAGGACTGTTTTATTAGCTTCTTAAGATCATTGTGGACACTCTGATACCGTATAAAAACTCAACAAGAGGTAGCTTCTTAAAGGTTAGTTGTAATGTGGAATCTGAAACCATATGGATGAACTCTTCAGATTATTTTACATTGAAATCCATTGGTCTCTTGCACTTTGAATGGATCTGTTATTAATAAATGATTTTGTATTATCATGCCTTTGTCATTTAGAAAATACTGATATACTGAGTCAGGCAGCTCTTCTAAATGCTGACACATGTCATTATACACTATTAAAAAATCACTTTCCTAATACCCTCGTCTATCTCAATAGAAAAGTCTTTAAATGTTAGGATTCTGTCAAGGTCCTGGTGATAGATATAAATTTCCCAAAATTCTAATTTTGCTCAAAAGCTCAATTTTTATCATTGGCAGCAAATATTGTCAGTTGTTTTCTTTGAAGTGACATGCTCACGTCATTCAGTTTTGAAAAAATGTCTGCCCGATACCCATCTGTGTAACCGTACTTGGTCAGATTTTTTTTTTTTTTTAAGTAAAAATGGTGTTCCATAAAAAATGGCTAGTTCAGCTTGCAACTCACAATTACATGGTACTTTATCTTGAAGCAATGTCTTACTTTGGTATGCAATGGAAGTGCTCTTTGCATACTTCCCATTTTGTCACATAGAATATTAAAAAGCATGTACTCAGGTGTTGAGAGCTAATGCAATTAGCAGTTATTACTTCATCAGTAGTCTTCATCAGTATTGCTTCATCAACATTCTTGAGGAAACTTCTGTTTTTGTTTTTTTTTAATTGCAAGTTTACAATCATCAAGAGTGTGTAGTTTGATGCCACTGCCTTGGTTCATGCAACAGTTTTCTCACCATTGCTGTCACACCTCCCGTGTACATGTCAGCACGTGGTAAAAGGCAGATATTGTCTTCGTATTATTACAAAACAGTTCTGTCCTCACAGTTTCCCTGAAAATGTTTTAAATATCCTCCCCCTCTCTCCCCTCCAAGGGGCTTCCAGGTGGACTTTGAGAACCGTTAGGTTAGATGACATTTCATGGAAATTGGAATAAAGTTTTGAAGGCCTTTGCCTCTCTGTTATCTGAGAATGTTAGCATAAACTTGTGTGATGATAGAGACGATACAGAATATAGTACAATGTGCGTTCTAGTTGCGTCATTCTTCCCAGTCTTCAAAATCACAAAACTATCACCACTGAGGCTCTTTTGAAAATAAAATGCTTTCCCGTTTTCTTCTTCCTTTGTTTTCTTCCAAGAAAAGGACCCTCTTCACCCACTTTTGCCAAATGTGTTGTTTCCCTTATTTCATGGTTTGAGTTTGAAAAAACAGTGGGCCATATATCTGTTTCTCAGGGCCCCCCTTACTCTGAAAACCCTAGACTGGTTTCTAGTTCAAGCCCAGGGCCAGTGGCTGGCAGTGACCTGATCTTTGCCATGTAAATCCTCACTGAATGGCAGGTGACTCAAACATAGCAGTCCATGGACTTGTAAGGTGAGCCCTGTTTCCCAGCCAATTATGATTCCATCTGAAGCCATAGCTGGGCCATTAATGTATTTTGGGCCTCGTCCTCTTTTATATCTTGCCAAACTCTGAGAGTCTACTGTATAGCTACTGGCAACAGGCCTCTGCCAAAAACAGTCTATGAATGTATCATTTTACACCTCATTTTTCCTTGTTTCCCCCTGTGATGGCACCTTGGCTGTGTTTCTCTCCTACATCTTTCCACCCACTTAAAAAAAATTATTCATTTTTATTCCTGCATCGTGATGTAGATTTTTGGCTTCCGTAGTTTATTGCGAAAGAGATGCTGAAGATTGAAAATGCTAATATCTTCTTACAGGGTTCTCAGCAACCAGTGGCTCTCCTAAGGGCCCCTCTTGCGGGTTGAATTGTGTCCTCCCCAAATTCATGTTGAAGTCCTAACCCGCAGGGGGTGGGATGTGACCTCATTTGGAGATAGGGTCTTGACAGAGGTAGTGAAGTTAAAATGAGATCATTAGGGTGGGTCCTGATCAAATATGACTGGTGTCCTTATAAAATGGGAAAATGTGGACACACAGACACACACACACACACACACACACACACACACAGAATACCATGTGAAGATGGGAGGCAGTGATAAGGGTCATGATTCTATAAACCAAGGATTCCAAGGATTGCCAGCACCCCACCGGAAGCTGGGGAAGAGGCATGGAACAGATTCTCCCGTAGCCCTCGGGTACCTTGTTCTCTGACTCCTAGCCTGAACTGTGAGGTGATAATTTTCTGTTGTTTAAGCCGTCCAGTTTGTGGCACTTTGTTAAGGCAGCCCTGGGAAATGAACAATGGCCTCAAGGCTGACTGCGATCTCTTACGGCCCCTGGTTCCTATTATTCACCTTGAATCCTGGTTCTACAGGTGCCCGGATGTCTCTCAGGGTGACGTGGGCCCCCACCGTATGAGAGTCCTGCAGTGTTCTTTAATGCTCACAGAATGAGAAATGCAAGGTTGAGAGCAGTGTCTTCTGGAAGGATGGAGAGGGTATCAGACCCAGAGGCAGGCGACTCCGTGTACCTGCTTCCATTCCTTTTGCCATTTCTCTTCCCTCCAGCGATTGGAGATGTTGAAATCTAACTGGCCTCCACTTGCTCCCCTTTCCTGCGGGGCAAGGAGCATCGAGCCAGAATGTAGATATATTTGGCTTTATTTTCTCCAAGTGCTTTCTCCATGGGACCCTCCTGCGGGTTCCCAGCTGACCGCCTATTTGCACCACACATTTGGAGAAGTGGCCAAGAAAAGCGAGCTGCTGGAATGCTCAGGGCCCCGAAACATTACCCTTCGTGGTAGTTTGGTTCTTGCCAGGATGTCCTTGTAAAACTTTTATGAAGATGTTGTTGTACTTGCATTGGAGGTTGAAAATTGCTGTTAACTTTGCTAAGTCCCGTGTCCCCCAGGAATGTGGGATGCTAAGGAAATGCCTCTGGCCCTCCCTTCTGGATGGGCGCTCCACTGTAGCAGCTGCCTGGGCAGAAAGTTGAGCTGGATGGATGGATTAAGGGACATCAGCTAGGCCTTTGTTTAAAAATATTTAAAATATGTTTGAACCTCCCTTTATCAACAAAGAAGAGTTCCTTTCAGCAAAAAGAAGTTTTTCATTTCCATGTTTTTTTGAGATTTTGTTTGGTTCTTTTGTATATTCGTGACTTCAGGAAAGTGTCCCCATTCACATTTTGGAAACCTAGTACAAAAGACCCTGCATAGTTGTGTTCTATTTTGCTTAAGGGAAAAGAGCAGTTGACTTCTATTGGAACATAATGTTTAGGAAGATAATCTTCTCTGGCTTGAGTTAATTTTTTTCTCGTGCCCAGCTTTGATGATTAAAAAAATACATGTTTGAGAATGTATGTATTTAAAACTTCTTTGGAATTAAGAGTTAATGGAATTACGTTAGTAATGAGAATGAGCTTTGGAAGTTACAAAGACGTAAAAATAAAAGGTTGCTACATCAGGGTCTGCTGGGCTTAGGACCAGGAGTATTAACCCACTCAAAAATCCTCGACTCTTCGGTATTTTGAGTCAAATGTCAGAATAAGGTAGCATTTTCCTAAAATAAGATCCAGGGTTTTCCTTGCCTTCCTCCCTGCTGATCACAGTATTGTGTATTAGGTTTCTGCTTAACTTCAGATCTTCTTTGGGCATTTGCCCAGTGTTATTAGAAACCTGAGATACTTCTCTACATACGTGCAAGAAGGGCCAGCAGGTTGCACAACTCCAGGGGCCCCATTCATCTTAGAGTGCGTGGATTAGACCAGGGTGTGAGGGGTGTAGGCCTACATGCAGGTGCTAACAGGCCAGCAAGGCATGGTGGGTGCAGGTCCTTTCTTCCCAGGTTGATTAATACATAATTATTTTTAGAAACCCACCCTAGCCATAACCCCTGCTATTCTGTGTCCTTAACCCAAATCACTCATCTCGAGGAGTATTTGGCCAACTCTGGGTTATGGCTTTGCCCTCCAGCCGCTAGCTCAGCCACAGCTTGACAGGGGTGAGGCCACAGCCTGTGAAAGATCAATCTGGAGAATTATTAGTTGTCTCTTAAGGTTGCTTTAAAGTTACTTGAGGGCCAACCCTGGAGTTTAGGAAAAGTGTGTGCTTGTATTTCTTCATTTTATACCTTTTTCTTACAAGTATTCCTGACCTTCAGTTGATTCTGGAGGCTGGAACATGCGTGAAAAAGATGGACGGGGCTTTGGATAAACATTCTAGAATATTTCAAAACTTTCAGGGCTTTGGATTGGGGTTAGTGGGGTGCCACTGGTGACCGAGGTTCCACTCTATCCTGAAAGGATAGTTCTCTCCAGCCAGTCAGGTGTCAGTCATTAATCAGACATATAACAAATGGCACTTAAAGCCTGTTAGGTTGGATCCTCTGAACTTGCCATTTTTGTAAGTTTGAAATGGTTGCATACTGGCAGTTTCCCATGGGCTTACCTGGAGTTCTCTGCAGAGGCTTCCAAACAGTGGGAAGCTGGGAAGCTGGGACCCACCGGTGTACTGGGTTGGGATTCTTGCCTCGGCACTTGTGTGTGACATTGGGCAGGTCACCCACCCTCACTGTACTGCAGTTTACTGCTCTGAAAATGGGGGTGATTGTGGTGCCACATTGTAGGGTTGTTTTAAAGATTGAATCTGTACAGGTATATAAAGTACCTGGAGAAGGTCCTGGCACACAGTACTCTCTGTGCTACTGTTACATTGTTTAGTCATTGTCACGACACCATCCCAGTTTCTGCCATATCTGTGTGCCACGTATTTAATTGTTTATCTGATATTTTTCTTTTTTTTCTTTTTTTTTTTTTTTATTTAATTAGTTTCAGGTGCACAAGACAAAGCAAAACTTAGACATTTATCATTTATATCCCTCACACTGTGTGATGATATTTTTCTTTAAAGTGACTACAGTTCTCAAAAGGGAAGAACTTATTTTGTTGATGCTTGGATGCTTTTTTTGGGGGGCGGGGGGTATCTTATCTCTGAATTGCAGTGTCTTAAAATCCAGAGCATATCCTAGAATAATGTTTTTCCTTGTCCACTCAAAGATGTTATAGTTGATGGTGTCTTAGAATGGGTGAAAAACGGTATTTTTTGAAGGAAATTTTACCATATCAAGAATTTGTGCTGGGTATCTTTTCTAATTCAGTAAAAAAAAAAAAAATGTCTGTTGTTTCAGAAGTCCACCTGCGTACCACCTAGAATTCTCTGTGGATTGGCAGTGGTTCGTGGCCCGTATTTTGGGAAGCACTAAGCGCTATGGTTGGTTTTCAGATCACGTTTTGTGGAGCGGCTTCTGGGCCCCTCCCAGGAGCAAGGAGGCTCAAGGAGTAGCTTCGGGTCCTCTTCACCCAGCGCAGTCGTGCTTTTTGTCCATCTCGTGTATTAGAGTTTTACTTCAGGCTTGGTTTATAGAAAGGACTTCTAATACTAAGCATGGCTTGAAAACCAAACATCAGCCATCCTTCCGTTTGCCCCACTGACAGCCTGCTGAGGTCCCACAGGGTGGGCAGGATGGGGGTGCAGAGTCTCCCCGTCCCACGTTGGCACACCTGGCTGATGGCAGGAGGCTCTGTCCACTGTAGGGCTATTGAGTAACACAGGGAGGGCTGGAGACGGGGATGGCTGGTTGGCGGATGGTGCCGTCGCGGAGGGAGTGTGTTCTTTTCAGGCTTCTTTCTGGGATGGAAGTGAGCCGATAAAGGGATGTGTGAGGCTTGTCCCAAAATAGAAGGGACTGGATGGGTCTGCAGTACAGATAAGGTAGGGAGGGGCGATGGATAGTTCCTGCTAATAATACCTGTGGATCTTCCTGTTAGATGGAAATGTCTGATGCCATTTTTGAGATTTTTCTGAACAGCCTTGTAATTTCTTTTTCCTTGATTTTTTTAAAAAGTATTATTTTTTTAAGTAGCAGCGTCTTACATTGGGTGAAACCCTGAGCTTCCTAGAAACAAAGGGACCTCCTGATTCTTCTTCCCTTCCCTTTGCTGGGGCTGGTGTTTTCGGTGACCGACAGTGCAGTGTGGAGAATTTGGGGAAACCAGTTTCACCTTTTCTCCTATAGGAAGGGAGGCTTGTCTACGAAGCAAGCGGACTATCTTTCCGTCCTTTGAAGTCACCTGGTCTGAGAGTTTCCTTGCTAGCTTCTTGAACCTTGAGCTGAGCAAAAAATCACTTCATTGCCCAAAGCAGTATGTGCGGAAGGCTTCATACATTCCTGCTTTAACTTGATTTGCGAGAGAGCTGAGAACTGCGCGAGGCATTCCTGCTTCTGGAGACCTCTCTGAGCATCGCAAGCATCCTGTAGAGGAGGAGGGCTCCATCCCCGCAGGCCTGGGATATAAATAGTCCCAGAAGGCTTTGGAATCAGGCCAGGTCAGTTCTGGAGGAAAAAGGGAGCCTAACAGTCACAACTTCTTTCCATCTCCACATGACTTTAGCCCAAAGGTCTTAGCAGCCACGTGGGGTCCAGGGGCACCGGGAGTCTCGCCTGGCGCTTCCCCCTCCCAGCACATCTTGATTTGTTCAGAAGGTGGATTTGAACTAGGTCTGGAAGGTAACGTGCATATTGTGCAGAACACAGGGCTTTTTGTTGAAGGCTGCCTGCATTTGGAAGGAGAATTATAGAGCAGTGTAGGTTTACATGGAATATCTTTGGGTTTATTACAATCCTGGGTTTTATGGTTTGGAGCCAGGACAGTGCTTTCCAAATTCTGTCTTTGTTGAGGGGCTTTGCAGTTCAGAGATTTCACTTTGGTGGCACTGGTTACAAGATAAGACTCAGAGTTACAGAATGCCAGGTGGACGATGATTAATCTGGAGCCACTCCAGAGTGGGCTTTTGAGCTGAGCAAAAAGACTCCTTGGTCTGAGTCTTCATGGTGTCCACTCAGCCCCTGTCACAGTGCCTGTCACCCAGAGGGTGCTCAGTAACTTTATTCAGTGAGCTTATAAACTTACAAATTGCTTTCTGATTCGATAATAATGCTCATTGTTTCTAAGACCTTGTCCGTTGTACTGTTTCAAGTGAGACTGTACACTGCGTCCCCTGAGATTGCACCATGTGTAGAGGTGGGAACAAGTGTTTGTTGGGCTCAGTTCGGAAGTGCGGAGAACTGGGGATGGGGGGAGTCAAGAAGGATGCTTTGAAAAGCAATGACTCTTCGTCCAGTTGTTGCTAAGAGCAGAGGTTACCATTCATTAGAATAAGTTTTGTCTTTGCTGAAATGTACGGAGTAACCAGTTCATCTGTCAACAGCCATTTGAGTGCCTACCAGGCAGGCAATACGTCAGTGATTGATAGATTTGGAGACGGGTAAAACGGTTGGTTTTACTTTTGTCTCCCTCCAATCTACAGAATGGTTAAAAAGTCATTTCTTTTTCCTATTGGGAGAGGTATATGACACAGTGACTCAGGAGCATAGTGGGGGCAGGAGGGGGCAGAGAGTGGCCAGGTGACATGGGTCTAGGTGACTTTGGGTATGTTACCTCTTGGACCCAGACTCCTCCTTATCACAGAGGGGCAGTAATGTCTGTTTTGGCACACCTCACAGAGAAGGAGCGTTAGAACCTGCATTAAGCGTTGTAAACACTGTCCACCTGAAGTGGTTGCACTCATGGGGAGGGGAAGTAAGAGTGGCCCTTGTAGGGCACAGAGGACGCCAGGAGCTTCAGGATGGGGACTGGCTGCCTTTAGTGCTCCCATCCTCCTTGGGGACCGAATCATCCCGTTTCCTTCATTTGGCATATTGCCCAGTTTGGCTTCTCTCTTAGCTTAAGGTCAACTAGTTACTGTCTGTTCAAAACTGAATGACTTGCATCTAGTACGTTTTGTCCTTGCAGCTTACAGCAAGGACTAAATGGTGTACAAGGAGCTTGGGGAAGTGAGCACCGGCTTCATTTCCAGAGAAGGAGTCACGTGGAAAGGCCAAGCCTTGGAGGAGGGAGCACCCTTTCTCTCCCTGGAGTTTCTCACCGATCACAAGTGCTTGTGAAAATTACCTTTTGCACACTCCCTGTCCTGTCCTTTCCAAGAGAGCTGAGTTGCTTCACAAATATGTCTTGCAGCCACTAGGGTGAGAACTCTGGTTTTGTTGAAAAGCTAGAGCTCAGAAACAAGAAAATACTAGATGATCTTTTTGGAGGAAGAGAAATGCCTTCTCACCTAAGCTTCTGGCCCAGCAGCTCCAAGGCTCCCCAGATGGGGAGTGACCCCTAGCTGTGGAGTCAGGTGGACGAATGCTCTGCCACACTCCTTATCTGCTGCCTCCTCTCCCTCTCCTGGAGCAGCAGTACTGCTCAGGATGGAGATGAATGTCTGGCCTGAGCAGACACCTCTCTGAATTAAGATCATGCTCTTCTGTGGCGAGGACGTTACCCCTTCACCAAGGCGCATGCTTGCATCTAGAAGGGATCACATCTTATTACCATAATGATATTAGAACCATATGCACGTGCCACTTGTGCCAATAAACAATTGGCAAATGGTGACCATTTCATGTCATTCTTCCCACCACTTCTTGAGCATGTCGCGTTGTGATTTCTATTATACAGTCAGTTTCGGACAGAGAGTGGGAAGCCTAATTGTAGTATATTCCTTGTCTGTATTTGACCTGTTTCCTTTGGTCTAGGCAAGTCATTTTCAGAGTGTTCTCAGAGGTTCACCTGCATCAGAATCACCTGGAAAACAGGTTAAAAACCCGACGTCTCTGTCCCAGCCCCAGAAATTCTGATTGGGGTTGTGTATGTGGCTTGACAGTGCATTTTTCCTTTGTTTGCATTTTTTCCTTTGAGGTAAAATGTACATGGAGTGAAGCATATAAATCTTAAATGTACTATCCCATGGGTTTTGACAAATGTGTTCCCTCGTGTAACCCAACCTTTATCTTTTCTGTCAAGATAAAGAACAACATGACCATTAGTCCAGAAAGTTCCCTCGTGCCCCTTCACAGTCAATCCCCACGTTTTAATGGCACCTCAGGGCTTCTTATTAATAGTGTCTGAAGCTAGAGAATCCCTGTTAATTAATAAACAACAGCACAGCTTAGAAGTTTGATCTAGCGGCGGGGGTGGGGGCTTGGGGACTGAGATTGCCGTTCTGAACGCTGTAAGTCTTGGATCCTATTGGTAGCATCATATTGATAAATTTTAGAAAGAAATTTTGGCGCCTTGGCTAGAAAGAAATTGTAGCTTGTTCACCATTGGGCCTGCCTAGCTGCCCTCTTCTGAAATCAGGGTGTTTTCATTTCTGGATGGAGCTTGCTTTGTTGTTTAGAGTATCAGCTCGTTTGGGCTGCTATACTAATACCACAGATGGGGCGGCTTATAAGCAACAGAAATTCATTTTTCACAGTTCTGGAGCCTGGAAGTCTGAGACCAGGGTGCCAGCAGGGTTGGGTGAGGGCTCTCTTCCAGGTTGCAGACTTCTTTCTGGTTGTATTGTCACGTGGCAGAAGAGGCTGGGGAGCTAGCTCTGTGGAACCTCTTTTATGAGGCACTAATCCCATTCATGAAGGGTCCACTCATGACGTAAGCGCCTCCCAGAAGTCCCACCTACTACCGTGATCATGAGACCCGGTTTTACAGTAAAATAAGACCAGGTCTTATATTAATTCTTGCTCCAAAAGACGCATTAGAGCTGATTGTCCGGCTAGGTCTTGTTTTCGGGGAAACACAGTAATACCATCACCTTTGGGGGTTAGGATTTCAACATAGGAATTTGGGGGGGGGGGCACACACATTCAGATCGTAGCAGAGCTCATCACTTGCCAGGCTCCTACTTGCTCCGACTCCCGTCTTGGAAGGGGTCCCCTGCAATTCCATGGTTAGGGTTTCCCATCTGCGCCCTCTTCTGGGGCGATTCCCAGTCATTCTAAGTGTAGAAGACAGTGCCGTCCTTGGCTTCTGCCTGGTGATTCACTTGAGTGCATTGTCTCCCTTCGTGTTACGATGTTGCCATTTATTTTTCATAATATAAGGGTTTGCCATTTGACAGGCATTATGTCATTTGATCCAGAGCCAATGATTGACAATCCTCCCCCCCCCCCCCCCAGCTGGGGCAAGAATACACATGAAATCGCTAAGCTAAGGAGAGTCCAAACATAGTACCGTGTTCCCCGAAACTAAGACCGGGTCATATATTAAGTTTTGCTCCAAAAGACACATTAGGGCTTGTGTTCAGGGGACGTCCTCCTGAAAAATCATGCTAGGGCTTATTTTCCGGGAAACACGGTAGGTGTTCGGAGGTGGGAACAGTGATAGTGAAAGATCAGTCTCAGGAGATGGGGCTAGAAGTGGGCCTGGGAATGGGACATAAGGAACTCCAAGTGACTTTATGAGTGAAATTCTGATGAAATCTTGCTTTTAAGTAGCGTTTGATACTCTTTAGCGTTCTTTACTTTCTCTGTGCATTGATGGGGTAGGTGGTTAAATCCTGTGTATTGTTGAGAAATTGAGGGCCAGAGAGAACAAGTGATTTGCCCCAGACTACCCAGCAAGATTAGTGGTGGCCTGAGCTTCTGACTCTTGCTATGTGGACTTTCTTTTGTCACCTGACCACCCACTGGTCTCTGACCCCAGAACACCTTCATTTCTGGTTTCCTGTGGTGTTTTGTTTTGTTCTGCATTGCATGGGGCTATTAAAACAAAATCTTTTAAAAATGACGTTTCCCCTGTAACCTGTAGCATCAAACACATTTTTTTATCTTCCAGATTTGAACCGGTCCTGACTTTAATTTGATACTTGTAAGCTAACTTGAGGAGGACAGGGTGAAAGTATGTTTTGACTTTTTTCTTCCTTGAGATTGTAGGGAAGTATTAGATTTCAGAGTCTAAAGTTAGCAAGGTCACTAGCCAGCTGTGGTGACTTAAATGGAAATGAATTACAATTAAGTAAAACATTAAAGTCAGCCTCTCAGTGTCAATAGCCACACATGCCTCCTGGCTCCTCCATTGTCAGTGCAGAAATAGAACGCTGCCGTTGTTGCAGAAGGTTCTGTTGGACAGCGCGGTCCAGAGCTGCAGTCTCAACCGAGGAACTTCTCCGGAACCTCTGACCTTACAAGGTCAGCTTAGAGTGCGGAGGGGTGTGTGGGACGACGCATCTCAGGCCATGTTCGTACATTTTCTGGTTTGTCTTCTTAAAAGACACGAGCAGTCCCTTGTTTTTCACAGAGAGGGAAAACCTCTGACGTTAGCTGTTGTGCTGACCCCTGCTGTACAGGTGCCACTGTGGTTGGACAGCAGCACGCCATGAGAGAATCTAGAGCCAGTGTGTTATCACTTGTTCCGTATTTGTATGTGGCATCAGTGGTGCATATCTACACGGGCATGTGTGCGTGGCTAAACATGTGAAGGTATGTGCCTGTCTTTGGGGAGGTGCAGTAGGAGGACAGCTGCAGCCAGAAAAGCTGCTGTACAAGGAATGAGCTGCCATGTTGCTGTCTCTGCCCTTAAGAATGTTCTCTGTTGTGGCTGCTGGGCTCTGACTGAAATTTGGTTTGTGAAGTCTTTGGGTTTGTAAGAATAAAACCCTGAATGCAGAGTTACCGCTAGGGCATCGATGTGAAGTTCAGGTGCATCGAGTAAGTCACTTGACTCCAGTGGCTTATGCTGTGAGGATTGTTCTGGAAGGGCAAGGCGGAGGGCTCTGGTATGCCTCAGCATGTCCGCTGCCTCTGTCTGGATGAGAAGGCATCCCAAGGCTCTCCTCTAGATTTTGGTCTTTATTCTACCAAAATTGGATTTGCGAAACACGGAGAAGAACCACATGCGTACTAGCTGTCTAGAAAAGGCATCGTCTTTTATTGAGTTTTCCGTGGTCTATTGGTCTATTATGTTGTATCGGGTTTTCCATGGCCCAGTTCTGACCTAGATCTGAATCAGAAAAGAAAAGCTCCCTTTTTCTCCACCAGGTCATCATGTCTTTATGAATTAAAAGCACATCTGCGTAACTGAGACTGTTGGTAATGATCTAGTGCTTCGCCAGCGATGTTTGTGGCTTTGGGTGGATTATAGAGCTCCTTGGTAGAGTTGCGGGCTCTCTTTTTAAAATGCTGTCTTTGTTCTTGTCCTGAATTTAGCATTTTTTAAAACAAAACAAACACTTAATTGAGATATTTCCATACAATAAACTTGCCATGTAAAGATACAGTGTAGGGAGTTTTGACAGATGTTTATATCTGTGAAACCAACACCACAATCAAGATACAGAACTTCATCACCCTGAGAGTTTCTCGTCCCGTGCGGTCCTTCCCTTCCTCCACCCAGGCCCAACCAATCACTGATCGGCTTTCTGTCACTATAGATAAGTTATCTTTTTCTAGAATTCTGTATAAATGCAAACATGCATTATGTACCCTTTTGGGGGAGAGGGGAGGAAGTCTGGGTTATTTTGTTCCGTGTGGTGTTTCTGAGATTCATCCATGTCGTAGGACATATCAGTGTCTTGTTGCTTTATATTGCTGAGTAGTAGTGCATTATATGATGGAACCACATTTTATTTATTCATTTACTTGTTGATGGACGTTGGATTATTTCCACTTTTTGGCTTTTACAAATAAAGCTACTATGGCTATTGGTGTGGACAAATGTTTCCTTTTCTCTTGTGTGGATAAATGGTTTCATGTCACCTAGGAGTGGAATGGCTGGGTCACCCGGAAGGTGTATGTTTTACTTTATAAGACACTGCCAAACTGTTTCCATAGTGACTGTACCCCACTTTGCATTCCCAAAAGCAGTGTATAAGAGTTCCCATTGCTCCACAGTCTCACCAACACTTTGTATTATCAGTTTTTTAAGTTCAGCCGTTCTCATGGGTATGTCGCAGTATCATGTTGTGGTTTTATTTTTCATTTCTCTGATGACTAATGATGTTGAGCATCTTTTCATGTGCTTATTTGCCATCCCTATCTCTTCTTTGTGAAGTCTCTGTTCAGCGCTTTTAGTCATTTTTAATTGGGTTGTTTGTGTTTCTGTTGTTGAACTTTAAGAGTTGTTTTTAAATTCTGGGTAATAGCCCTCAGTCTTTTGAATCTTATGGTAATTTTTGTGTGTTTGTAGTCAGGTAAGAAGGCCTGCTCTTCATTTTAATGTGTTGTGTTTTTTTTGCGGGAAACGAGTAAACTCATCATATCGCCTCTAGTTGGAACCGGCAAAAATTTTGCAAAGTAAATAAATAGAGACCTCTTTTTAAACTAAAACACTGAAAGTTTCATAGAAAAATATCAAATAGATCGAAAGATATGAATATTTTACGGAAAGTCTAATTTTGGCGAGAAAATGTCAAAAAAGCCCTGCGTTACGACGTGATTTGGTGGGAAAATGCCCGCTTACAAAGTGTTAAAACTGAACTCATTCCAGAACAGACCTATCATTCTTCCTTATCTCAGGTAATGGCATTCTTTTTTGGTGGGGGGAGGGAAAGGGGGACAACAAGAGATCATGACTTTTATGAATTAAATTTTTTGAAGTTGGAACATTTTAAAGGATTTTGCTGCATATATCATCATACCCTGTATAATTTATAACGTGTCCCTTTTTTCAGAATTGAGTAAACCAAATCAAATTACAGTGAGATGAAATGATGAAAAGCCGTTTCTGAATGTTTGAAGTGGTTTGGGTTTTTTTTTTCTTTCTGGTGTTGCTCAGTAATGTACCTGTTTGTTTATTTATTTATTTATTTATTTATTTGGTTGGGTGTTTATTTTTTAACTTTTATTTATTTTAAATTGTGTTTTTCCAGGACCCATCAGCTCCAAGTCAAGTAGTAGTTTCAATCTAGTTGTGCAGGGCACAGCTCACAGTGGCCCCATGTGGGGATTGAACCGGCAACCTTGTTAAGAGCACTGTGCTCTAACCAACTGAACCAACCGGCCGCCCTGTACCGTATTTTTCTTTTCCTTTTTACCTTTTGACCCCCTTCACCCATTTCTCTCACCTCCACCCCCGTGCCTCTGGCAACCACCAATTTGTTCTTTGAGTGCTTTGCTTTACAAGATGAATTAAAATAAACCCACAAGTCCACCCCCAGACACGTTGCATGAAATGGCCCAACATAGGGATAAAGCAAAAAAATCTCCAAAGCTACCAAAACAAAGAAGACAGGTAACCTACGGAGGAGTCACAGTTTTAAGGTAGTCTTTTCTGTGCACGGTTCTCCTTATCAGGTGCTTGAATCCTAAATCCTAAGGCAGTACTTGATGGCTTACGCCCCGAGTTTTGGCTTGCTCTTAGGCAGCCACAAAGTTAGTCCCATTGAGTGGCCAGGAGACCTCCGTTGGAGAGGTCACCCTCTGTTACACACCCTCTGTATTAACTTGGGGTGTTTCTTCCTGTGTTTTCTAGATGAAAAACCTCAAGGCTCAGAGGGGCTAAAGGATGGTCTCAAGGCCATAACTATAAGAGACCGAGTTCAGGCTCTGATGCAGAGCCTGTGCTCTGTCCATCTCTCCCCAGGGTGGTACATCATCTAAATATGTGTCCGGGTGATCTGGAGTTAGTTCTCTAAGCCAAGGTGTAAATCAAAGACCTCTTGCTGGGGCGGATGACCTTCTGGGTGTGGGTCAGCTGCCTCCTGATGAAGGAGATGGAAAGATTGGCTAGTTATTCTCCCATATGGACAGACGAACTAACTACCTGGTTCATTCCCTACTTCTTTGGCTACCTCCCAGCTTGAAAAAAAAAAAAAAATGCCTATTTCCTTTATTAATGTGTTGCTAGACCAAGATAGTGCACTTACAGTTTGTTATTATGTGTTACTCTTCAGGTAAGGAAAATTGAAATTTGGCAGTTTTCTTCCCAAGGTACCTTTTGGTCCCCTGTTGAATTTCGAACACTTCATTTTTTACATCTTTTCCTTCAGTTAGATAAGGACCTAAGAGCTTTGCAGGGTAGGAACTAGGCTTTCGCCAGATGGGGCTTTGGGGGAAAATGCCTGAGAGTAGACAGGAGACGTTAGGAAGATGGCTGGTTTATGGAGCGGGTCAAGTGTGCTCGAGGTGAGGGGTGCTGTGGGTGGGTGTATTATGTAATCAAGTCATCAAGTGTATGCTTTCCCAAGAAGTCAGGGGATTGAGGTATAAAACAATATGTCAGATCCTTGGGCATTCGTGAATTAGCCTATGAAATAGTATTTCCCTCTCAGTTGTTGCAAAATGGGCCCACCATCCTGAATGTATTTTCATTTCCATTACAATATCTATCTTCATTGGTCCAGCATTTGGCTGATTGTATTCTGGATGCTTGCATATTCTTAAATTTGGGCCTTTGACCTGGAGGCAAGGGCGTCTTAAAGCTTAGTTTGTGCGTCTCCTTAACTGACCCTGGTGTATATATGCTGCTGCTCCCCAGACTGTGTCACCCATCACTTCTAGAGTCCCTTGTTCTCTACATCCCTGCAGCCCTTCTCTGTCTTTTTTTTTTCCTTCCAAATAACTAAGAAGATATTAGGGCAGGAACCATTCTTAGCATTTTGTTGGATAAACCGTGTTACTTTTTTTCAGCAGCAAAAAGTAATGGGAATATGTTTGTTGTCTACTGTGGCAGAGCTCACAGCCTGCTTGGGTTTAAATCCCAGCTCTGCCACTTACTTCTTTGTGACTTTGAGCAAATCACTGAACCTCTCCGTCTTGGGTTCCTCATCTACAAAACAAGAAGACTAAGAGTACCTGCCTTCAAAGGTTGTTTGGATCAAATGAGTTAACGCCTATGAAAGGTGGCTCTGGATTAGCACTGATGTTTTAGTGCCAGGCATTGCTCTGAAAGTTCAACATATGTTGTCTCTAATCTTCACAACAACCTTGCAGTGTCAGCATCAGTATTATTATGTGTGGGTGATGAAACCAAGATGGAAAGAATTCATCCGTGGTAGAAGGCATTGGTCTGTGGCCTACGGCTTTGCTCGTTGCCCTGGATTCTGCTGCCTTCTCTTTGGACAGGCCTTGGGAAGTCCTCTTGACTTAAATAAAGCTTTGATGTAATCAATCTGAGAACGGGGTGTGCCGTTTCGTCAGGCACACGTGACAAGGCAAGCTGAAGCTAAGGCCGGGGCCTGACTAATTCAGTTGGTAAAGGTGCAGTGACTTCTAGATACAGACAATGTATAACTTGCATAGAAGTAAAAGGAAGAGCAGCGTAAGGTGCCAGCTCGCCGTGGTCTTTGTCCCCACCCACTGAGAAAGTGTGACCCTGAAAGAGAAGGGGCCAAGTGATTGCAGTGTGAATTGTAGGATACCCCGTGGCTGAAGAGTCGAGTCTAGACTCTGGCTGAGTTCTTCTGAGGGCCGTGGGCCAGAAAGCCTCATCCTCATCAGAGCCTGGGAGGTAATGAGAAACTGTCTCCTGGCAGCCTCCCAGGGGAGAGGAGGACGTGAGAGGGAGAGGCCTCAAGTGCTCCTCGGGGTCCTGCCCTCCCCCAGGTCCTCTCCTGTTCCTGAGGATCACGGGCGTCCAAGCCTTTGCCTGTGTGGCCCACGTGGCTACGCACGAGAGTAACATGGCTGAGCTGTTGCGCTCTCTCCTCTGGTCCAGAGGCCCACACGCTCTCATCTCTCAACCTGAAGCACTTGGATCCCCTTTTCTGACTTCTTTCCTGGTACATACCAAGGCTAGTGAGCTTTCTAAGAATAAATGTCAAGTTCACGCAACTGGATAAAGACCCTTGAAGACGGAGACCCGCACTGAGTGCAGTTTTTTGTGTCTGTTATACACACGCACGTACCATGGCCGTGCCTTCACTTAGAAACACTATAAATACAGGTTTCTTTGTAAGTGAGCTAAGAGCCACCTGGTTTCTTTAGTTGGTAGCCTTGAAATTAGACACTGCAAAAACCCATCCATCAGTCTGACACTTAAGAAGCGAGTAGTTGAAGACTCCAGGAGTTTGTCCCCTGTGCACTCCAGCAACCCTGGTGCCCTAGAATGTGGGGTGCGGTGGGGGATGGTAACACAAAGCAAAGGATCTCAAAAACAAAACATCCAGAGGGCCTTTTTAGTCATTCATCTCGGGTATCAAATGTCAGGCACGGTGCTACATTTTCTGGGTGCCCTCTTGCTGACAACTCTGGGTTTAAGGAGTGGCTCTAACAAGATCGGCCAGGGCAGACCCAGCCTGGGTTACGACCTCTGCAGCTCACTCTTCTGTGAGCAAGAACTTTATAGCAGACATCATAAAGCATCGGTAGCTTAATGAGGTGAGGAATGGGCAAGAAACTGTCCTAGCTTGTGCTAATAATTCCTGCTACATAGTGCTGTCTCCAAGGAGCCTGAAGCAGAGCTCAGACATTATCTCATTAATCCTTCCCAAACCCCCATGGGGCAGGCAGGTGGCAGGCAGTCCCCTTGCTCTCAGGATCAGAGAGAATGGGGCCCTTATGGGACTTGCCCAGGGTCATACAGGGTGGCACAGCTCAGCATATAATTTATTGCTTTTAATGTTTGAGTCTGGTTCCCCCCCGCCCCCCATTAACAGACTACACGGAAATATTTTAATCAGGTGATTTTCCTCAAGTTCCCCTTCCTGAAGAACTCTGGGTTAGCAACTCACCACCAGGGCAGTTACAGAGAAGCAGGGACGGAGTGGGGTGAATCTGTAGCCTTTGGGTGTAGCTAGTGAGTCCTCAGGAACCCAAGGCGCCCTTCCCTTCCCGGGCGGTTCTCGCCGACTCTGGGTTTATCATTGGTATCCTGCTTTCACGTGTATTGTGATGGGTCTCTTGCTTGATTTCATGGTCTTGGGGATGTTGAATGGGGGTAGTTCAGTTTCTACCCCATTCCCCTTTCACTGATCCTCCTGTTTTTACTGTTGTTCATGTGTCATTGGGCCCCCAGCTGGAGCCCTTCCTGTCTTAGGCAGTTTGCCCTAATCTATCCCTCTTATCCCCCAACCCTAATTTATGAAGTACATTGGCTTGTGCCATCTTATTGTGTGGATGAGGAAACTGAATGTCAGGCTGTGTTCATTATACCATGCCACTGTGATAATTAGAGTATGCCTACTATTTTTTCCCTTGCTTTTTATTTGCATAACTCTTTAATAGCCTTATTGAGATATAATTCACATACCATACAATTCACCTACATAAAGTGTACAGTTCAGTGATTTTCAGTATATTCACAGAGTTGCACACCATCACCACAATCAACTTTAGAACAATTAAATCATCTCAAAAAGAAACCCCGCATCTTTTAGCTCCCACCTCCCATCCTTTCATTTCTCCATCCTCCAGCCTTAAGCAATCGCTAATCTATTTTTTGTATCTATAGATCTCCCTATTCTGGACTTTCACATGAATATAAGATGTGGACTTTTGTGGGCTTCTTTTACTGAGCATAATGTTTTCAGGGTTCATCCATGTTGTAGCATGTGTCAGTACTCTGTTCCTTTTTGTGGCTGAATAATGTTCTGTATGGACAGACCGCTATTTATTTATCCATTCTGCCATTGATGGATATTTGTATTATTTCCACCCTTTGGCAATTGTGAATAATGTTACTAGAGACATTCATGTACAAGTTTTTGTGTGGACGTGTGTTTTCATTTCTCTTGGGTATATAGCCAGGAGTGGAATTGCTGGATCAGATGGTAACTATGTTGAATCGGTTGAGGAACTGCCAGCCTGTTCCCACAGCAGCTGCACCATTCTACATTCCCAGCAGCAGTGTGCGATGGTTCTAATTTCTCCACATCCTAGACAGCACTTGCCATTTTCTCTCTTTCATTACAGCCATCCTAGTGGGTGTGAAGTGGTATCTCATTGTGGTTTTGATTTGCATTTCCTTGATGGCTGAGGATGTCCAGCAGCTTTTCATGTGCTTACTTGCATTTGCATATCTTGGAGAAATATCTATTCAGATCCTTGGCCCATTTTTTAATTGGATAATTTGTCTTTTTTATTATTGAGTTGTAAGAATTCTTTCTATATCCTAGTCCCCTATCGGTTATATGATTTGCACATATTTTATTCCATTCTGTACGTTGTCTTTTCACTTTCTGGATGGTGTCCTTCGCAGCACAAAAGTTTTTAATTTTGTTGGAAGCCCAGTTGGTCTATTTTTTCTTTGGTTGATGGTGCTTTCGGTGTCCTGTCCATTGCCCCACTTTGCATTTGCCAGGCCCCCGTCGTTTGTAAATCCTCAGGAATATGTGCAGTACATGCAAGGACCAGCCCTGCCCGGCAGATGTGGAAACAAGGCTCCCAGGGTACGGGACTCTTCCAAGAGCACACAGAAGTTAGGTGGCAGAGCTGGGATTCACGCCTGCCGGTCGCTCAAAGCCCATGTGTGACATCTGTAGGGTGGCACTACCACAGTTCCATGGTGGTGTCAGCGTAAAATGACAGGCTCCGCTGTTAGGCTGGACATTTACTAAAATGCCTGCTCTTAATACTGTGTGAAGAATCCCCTTCTTAAAATGGTTGCTAGGCAAATGCTTGATTATTCCACCCATTTTACTTTCCAGGTTTTTCCAATTGAAGAGACTTTCTGAATAAAAATAAACTTAAAATCTTGATTGGGAGGTAATATACCTCCCAATCAAAAGGCCTGCCTTCTTCTGGTTCAGAAAACTTCTCAAGATTACAACCATGTAAGAAATTCCTCAACTCTCAAGAGAAATGGTCTTTATGTTATAAAGAACCCCTGACTTGCACTGTGTTGTAATATTTAGGGATATGTAATTTGGGGATGTGATGAAAGGATTTTTAGCGTTGTTGTTGTTTTCGGTGTTTTTGTCCGTTTTGTGTGTGTGGAAGAAATGAAACAAAATTACGGTGTAACTTCGTCAAGTATTTCTATGAACTGTAGTGATTGTTGATTCCACCCTGTGCTGCTTTCTAATAAATACCTTTCTCTTACGTGCTTGCCCTGGCTGCCGACACAAGCTCACGGTGCCTGGCTTTCTAGCTCAAACCAACAGCTCTCTAGAGACGGTGTGCGCCAGCCCTGCTGGACTAGCCCGTGAGAGCCGTGTTGTGGGAAAGGAGCACATCTGTTTGAGGATGCACGTTACTGCCTCGTACGGCCATGTGTTACTTTAAAACTGTTCCACGTAGAACCGATTTGCAGGAAAAAGCCCTGATGAGCTTCGTATCTCAGTCACCTGTTGGGGCGGCGTATGTACATCCAGTTTTAGAAATTTCTTTCAAACTACTGATCAAACAGTACAGCAAGGGAGGACCCAGGTCTTAATTACCTTGTCTCGACCAGTGTCCAGCACAGCATCAGTGCTCAGCAGACGCTGGTTTGAATGAAAACAAGAAGCCACCAAAGCAAAATCTCCCACTGTCCTTACTCTCTAACCCATCAACTTTTAAAATTCTTTGTTTCCTTTCGGTTTTCGCCCATCTACAAATGTTATTTTTAAATAGGTGTCATTTAGCACATAAACGCTTCAGATTCCACGTATGGTACTTTGTATATATCGTGTTATCTTCATTATCTTCTTGTGATTATAAGATATCCCATACATCATGTACATTTTTTGCTTGATGATATAATTGGGGGGCATTTTTCTTTCTAAATTTTCACAGTTTGGTGGAGGACTACTTTAAGATTTCATCATGTAAAGTTTCTTCTTTGTTTTAGATTACTTCCTCGGGGTCTATTCTGAAAATGGAGTTATTGGGGAAAGAAGGACACGAGGAACTTGGGCTTTGTTGCATGTTGCCAGACCAGTTTCCTCCAAATTGAGCCTGTTTGCTGCCTGGCCATGTGTGTGTTCTTATATGTCTTTCCCTGCAGCCCTCCCTCAGTGGGGTTTAGAAGTTGGTTTACTTTGGTGATCTTGCTGTTCATTAATCAGCAACAAGGTTGATGATATTTCCAGGTTTTTTTTTAACTATAAACTAGTTTTATATATATTTCATTCCATTCTGTAACTGATTATATGGAGAAGTTTTAAAAATACATTGTTCTTTCTGCACCCTTTATTGCTCTCTTCTTGTTAATTGTCCTAAAGGAAATGCCTCATCATTTCTCAGAATAACTTTTCTCCACATTGCTAACCACTTGTCCCAACAGAATTTATTAAATGATTCTTTTTATACATCCTTATATTAGTCCTGGGTTGTGTCATATTAAGATCTTATAAAAATTTAAGTGTATGTTGGTAATTTCTCTTCTAGTTGTTTGATTTTTTTTTGAGTTTCAGACCAGCATCATGTAGTTTTACTGATTTGTTCTTTTATAGTATTCTTTTTTAAATCTGGAAGAATGAAAATTCCTCTTTTACCCTTTCCCCTCTGACATATTTTTTCTTAATTTAATAACTCTTTGGTGTGTATAAGCACCTAATCCTTACCTTTTAAAAACAAGAACAATCACGTGTCCTTTATTAAGTTGCCTTGCAATTTGTAGTAAATCTATGTCAGTAAATTTCTGTGCACAGATCAATACTTGTCATCTGGTAGCCAACGAATCACTTTAAGAATAGATTTAGAATTGACTCTTGCTTAATGTTTTCAGACACTTTTCTATAGTCTATTGGATTCTTTTTTTAAAAAAGTTGAACTTACGAAACCTCTCCTTATTTGAAATTGGAAATGGAAACTTTGTAAAATCAGACATGAGACATACGCAGGGTTGTCTCTAAGTTTCCACATAATTATCTGACAAAATGAATTTCGAGGAATGGGAGATATTCAAGTGAGAAGGTGGGTTTCAAATACTTGCCGATGTACCCGGGTTCTGACAGGCAACTTCTCGGTTGTTCTTTTGGTACAGAGAAACCAAATAGGAGAGAGGCTGTTCTTGGTTCTTCTCTAAAAAGTGACACCCACTGTGGGAGAGTCCAGCTTAGTGTTCTGAAAACCAGAGCCTTCAGCAAAGACGTCTTGGTTTAATCCTCAGGCAATTACCATATGGAAGTTTCCAGCAACAGCCAGCTCCTTTTCTGTGTCCGGGGCAGTTTCCATCCCCATTTGCCATGACAACGGGGAAAAACTGTGTTCAGGTACTTATGGATTTTAGATCCAGAAAAAGGTTCAGGCTGTTTGTTCAAAGAGCAAAGGAGTTGTCTGTTTCTTTGTACACAGAAAAGAAAAAAACAATCCTTAGGATTCAAGAGCAAAATGGGTGGGGCTGTCCTTTTCCACTCATTCCTTCACATAAATTATAAGTCTTGATTCTAGCCACCACACCTTTTAAGAAAAAGTCTGGGACTGTTGTTTCATGTGAAACTCTGTACGATAGTGACACCCTATCCTGGCCGACAGCGGCAAAAGGACAAAAGGAAGGAAGTTTCCCTTTTAAATCCCCAGGAATTTTTGGATGAGATAATATTACAGAGTGAAATGTCTCTCCTCCTATTAGTTCAGTGTTTGGCTCCTTGTGTAACAGTAACCCACTTAGAAGCAGGCGGCCTTTTTGAAGTTATTTTAAACTTTCAGTGGAGTGTAGAGACATTGTAACCTTGGATAAGAGCACCACCAACCCAGGTTTCAGTTCTGCCCTTTCAGACATGTGGAAAGTGCACCAGCATATCTCAAGGATTTTGTACTGAAAGCTTCTTAAAGAGCTGGTCTTGGTTTCAAAGCTTGGCTTGATGTCCCATACTCAAGGGAACATAGTTCTGTTTCTCCAGATATTTAACCTTGTCTGACATAGTCTCTTGGCTTTGAAGTTCCCGTAGATTCTTTGTCCATTAACAAAACAGTGAAACCCTGAGAGTCAACTTCTTCAGGCTCTGAGAAATTCAAAGACGTCCATCTCCGTTTTTCAACATAAAACCAGGCACCGATGGTGATCGGGTATATGTATTGCTTGTTGTCAACCGTTTTGGCCTAGCAGCGCCTTAGTCGGAAATGCAAGTATGATGTCCAGTGCCTCTTCTAGAAGTTATAGGATCTGTCTGTGTCTGGGAGGAAATTGGGCCTCCTCAGAACACTCACCCTGGCTATTGTGTCTGCCATCTCTTTAGCACCAAATCCCTGTCACACCCTGGAGCCACCTGAGAGTTATTTTCGGTTGTGGAGATGGTAAAGGCTGCTGGTTCTTTCTACGCTATGTCTCCCTGAGTCATCCTTATGCTGTGTTACCAGCCATCCCCAGCCCAGGTCCTGGATGGCTCCCAGAACAGCCATCCAGACAGAGACTCCCTGCAAGTGTCCACTGTCCTATGCAGGGAGCCCATGGGTCTCTCTTTGGCCCAACAGAATGCTTTCCTACAGGACCCATAGAATCTGCTGGAACACCCTGAGGAAGGGACTTCTGTCCAGCGGTACTTAGAACGTTTTTAATCAAAACCATGCATGTGTATGTTTATAAAAAGGCAACGAGTACTTCGCAGTTTCTCATTAAAAAGAACATTCTTCTGTTCCACCCTTTGCCATCCCTGCTTGCTACTCTCAGAGGCAACAATTTTCAATTATTTAGTAGTTTCTTCTACTAGGCATCTCTGCGCATATTTTTAAATTTCTGTGAATGATTTCTGAGTAACATGTTTATACTGCTGCTTCATATTTTTAGTCCATAAAAAATTTTTTTGTGGCTTCCTACTATGGAAGATGAAGATTTTGTTCCTGTATTCCCCCTCCCCCGCTTCCCAGCTCTACATTTTCTCAGTATGGTTATATCACAATTATTGCTTAGATTAGGGTTTACGTTATTGCAGCTGTCACTCTTCTCAACTGGGCCATGCAGGCCGTACCCTGATTATGGTTTACAGTTCTGGTGCAACTTTGTTTTTTCTGGAGTTAATAATTATCTCCCCTCCCCATTCCTTTAGTGGACTATATAGTAACTGTCACATTTCTTGTTCTTGCCCAGAACTGTAACATTCTGCTCAGAACTGTCAAACCCACTGGTTAATGACTCAGGTTCTTGTTTGTTTGTTTATTTTTTTGGCTCTCCTGCAGCCCTCATACTTGTGGTCCCATCCAGACTGGTCACCGGCAGGCTGGTTGCCTAGCTGTCGCCCTGGGATTTCCCATCGCCATCATCCAAGGAATTCCCTCGCTGTCTCTTCTCCCATGGATTCCCTGTGCCCTGGACGCCATACTTGCCTCTCCCTTGGTTTATTCCTTTGTTTTGTTGGAGTTGACAGCAGCTTCTGAGATCAGACATGGGAGGGAAAATTTGAGGTTTTGCTTTTTAGCAGGGGACATTCTCTGTTCTTTCTTCTTTCCCCTCCACTGCCCTTATAAAGCGCTGTCACAAGCCTGCCTGAGTGAAGGGCAGCCGTGTGGTGTTCTCTGCACGGAGAAGGCGTAAGCTGCCTCTGCATGCTGGGCCGCTGTGGTTCTACAGCAGGACCAAGAATGAGCAGCCTTTGCTCCTGTGCCGTTACCAATGAGCCTTTATTGTCCCATGAACATCTTTGGTGACTGGTCATCAGTTCCTGTAAGAGCCAGGTCTTTAGAAGCTCTTGCAGCAATTGGATTAAATCCTAACCTATTTGCCCTGATCCCTTACTTAGCTGAGCAGAGACCCATGTGACTTACCAAAAATAAGGCATGAGGCGGGCCGAAGGCTGTTCATTCACCAGCCATTTACTGAGCAACTATGGGGCACAAGGCTCTGGACGGGATGAAAGGGACTTCTGAGTAAAACTGTCCTTTCAGAGGCAGGTGCCCATCTAGAGGGAAGGCGGACAGAACTGTGGTATGCACCGAACACAGCATTTGGGGACATAGTTCTGTATTTTATCATTTAATCCTTACAGCACAGCAGCATCTTGTTGAGGCAGATGCTGTTGTCCCCTTTTTACAGATGAGAAAATCAAGGGTTATAGAAATGGAGTCATCTGCCCAAGGAGAGGCAGGAATCATAAGAGGCAGGAATGAGGTTTAAACACAAGCTTACATGATTCCAAAGCTCTTATTTTTCTCCATCCCAAAACACTCCTTGGAACAAAACCGAGAGGAAGAGAGCAAGAGCCACAGCTTCATAATCATGGCAAACCTGACGGTAAAGGACTCACTGGGCCTTTCCCTTCAACTGACTTAAGCAAGGATGTTGAACGTTCCAGTCATTGTTCTGATAGCACAAGGCCAGAGGCATACATAACACAGGACATATTTTTTGTTACATCCTTACACTTTAATTGTAGCTTGTTAATGACTTGTGTTGTTCTGCAGATGTGTCCCAGGAGTTTTGCCTGTCTTCGCATTTCAGGCCATCCTTCCGTTTCTTCACTGTGCTCTGTGCAGTGGACTTTCTCAAGTTCCATTCTAGGTTTCCGAGTTTGATTCTTTTTTTTCCTTTATGTTTTTACTAGTGATTCTTTCTGACATCCCTGAGTTCTTACGCACGAGTCAACCATTTTTAACCTTCTTAAAAATATGAAGGCAAAAACCTATCAAATTTGAAACATCTGATCAGGTAAAGCCCTCATCGCCGAACATTGTAGAAATGCCTCTAATTTTTAAATGCTTATGTGCCACATCAAGTTCAAAGTTAACATGCTTGAACGTCATTCATTGAAGTAGCCTCAGATTACTTTTTGAATGGCTAAGCATTCAGAAGCGCACACAGGTCTTACATGGAGTCACTGCCTGTATGTCACTGGCTGGTATCAACATGTGTGAATTAAGCTGGTTTTTATGTGCTGACTGTCGGAAAGGATAATGTGGAAACAGTGTCCAGCTGAACGTTTAAGAGAATATATGCATTTCATACGTAGGAAGCCCTCATTATTTATGAGTCTCTGTAGATGATTGCTATCTAGAAAAGGACTTTGGGGCCTTCTTAAAATAGGGGCTAATATTTCTCAGTAAGTAGTGGAAAGAAGGGTTTGATTGGGGCTTTATCTGGAAAAAATGAAACTGACAATAATAGTTTGTATTTGAATTTAACAAGTTACATTATAATAGCAGCTTTGTACTGATTTCTGAGAATAAACAAAGAGTGAATCCCATGTGGGCATTGTTGGGATATTTTCAGCAAAATTATATGAGAGTATGGATGTGGCATCCGTCTTATGTTTTCAGTAGGATCATCAAAAGTTGTTTTTCCAAAAATATTAGAGGATTCTCACTTTTTCCAAAGTTCTGTCTTAATCCTTTGATCATTCTCTGTGGAAGCTCCCATGTGGCTTTTTTTTCTAATCTTTCACTGGATTGGTTGCCACAGGCTTTGAGTGGAATCCTGTCGTTAACTAATATGAGTTTCATGGACTCCATTATATTCTGCATCAGTGGCTGATTTGCAGTTCTAGTCTGCAACTTATTTACAATGTCTAGTCACAGTATCATCTGATAGCTCAACTGTTAGCCAGAGTTTGCTATAAGGATTAAATAAAATAAAATGCGTAAACATAGAAACATAGTAGATGGTCAGTTAACAGGAAAGCCAAATCCTTCATTTTCCCCAGATTTGGCATATTCATTTGCATTGTATGTCTTTGCCGAAAATAGTCCATCTTTTGAGCCAGGTCAGTTCCTTGTTCCATTGAATTGCCCACGATCTCTCACCTCTGGGCTGCACCCTTCACCCTCCACTCCTTGATGCCCCTCGAGTCCAGGCACAGCACTGCCAGCACGTGTGACACCCATCTGCCTAAAATAACTATTCTCAATGTGCCGTTCTGCTCACTAACCTGTGGTATTGTCTTGGTGTCCAAATTCCTCTCTAGTTTGCCAGCCCATCTCTTCTTTCCTTCTTGGTGTAGACTGTGGCCCTCCATCCTGATCAGGCTGGTCTCGTTCCTCTTCCCTCTGAAGCCCTTAGCTCCTCTTCTCTGGGCCTGGAACTTGCCCTCTGTCCCTTCCCCCCGATCCTCTAACTCTTCCTTTGAAGCTCAGCTGAAGGCTCAGCAGTTGCACAAAACTTCCCCAAACATTCTAGCAACTCTTGCTGCCTGTACATCACTCATGTTATGCTCGACCACCACAGAATTTAGAGCTGGCAGGCAACCTTTTTTTGTTTTTAATAAAGATTTTGTCACTTAGTCTTTTCTCCCCAATCAGACGACCAGCTCTTGGCTAAAGGGACAATAAAAGTAAACAGGTGAAGTGGGGAGTTACTGGACTGTGAATCCAAGGGCCACATCACTTCTGGGTGCCGCCCCTTGCTGCTGTGTTGTCTTGGAAAAACTACTTATCCTGAACCACAGTTCTTGTCTATAAAATGAGGCGGGGGCGGATAAGGAGGGTGTATTAGTTTCCTATTTGCTGCTATAACAAGTTACTGCAAACTTAGTGGCTTCAAGCAACACATTTATTCTCTTAATGTTCAGGAGGCGGGAAGTCAAAAATGGGTCAGCCGGGCACCCTTCTTTCTGGAGGCTCTAGGGGAGAATCCATTTCCTGTCAGTTTCTGGAGGCTGGCCGCCTGCATTCTGTGGCTCATGGTTCTCTCCATTGTCTTCAAAACACATCGCTCTGCTCCTCTCTGTTTCTATGATTCCTTTTTTCCTTATAAGGATACTTGTGACTGACTACATTGGACCCACCCAATTAATCCAGGATAATCTTCCCACCTCAGACTTAATCATATCTGCAGAGTCTCTTGTGTCATGTAAGGTAACGTTTACAGGTTCTGGGCATTAGGACATACGTGTCTTGGGGACCATTATTCTGTCTACCACAGGGGGTTCTTAGGTTTCTCGTATCTCTAACATGCCATGAATCTAAAGACACACTTCTCCCAGGTATTTAAAAGAGTTTAGCACTGTATTAGGCTCTTTAACATCTTGACAAGTTACATTTATCGACAAGGATTTCCTCTTCTCAGATTGTTATTACAGATGCTAGGGTCTGATACGACCCAATGATAGAACCATGAGTGCAAACCTTTGCATTGTTGTGTTTTCAGGTTTCCGCTGACCGCACTTGTATTAGCAAAAGTTGGACGATGCTCCTCTACCTGCCTTTAATTTTGTGCTTTGCAAATTCTGAAAAAGCCCCCAGAAAATTTTATCTGTTTCCAAGTAACTAGGGATAGCCATTAAACAGCCTGGTAATTAATTACCCTGGTGATTCTGCCTCATATCTAGTGGTCTCTTCATAAATTTCTGACTGTGTTTCCAGGTCCTCTTGCATAAGTCGAAGTGGATGCATCCTAAGGTCTAGAAACCAAATAGTCTTGGACACTGACCTAGCAATCTCAGCTGTAACTGCTGCTTAGCGTTCTGGTATTTCACAGCCATTCGGATTGGCATTTGCATGGGAGCTCTGCTATTTTTCTTTCCCTGCATCCCATAGGGTGGTGTCTACCTTGGGTGACCACTGCTTACAAAGCAGTGAGAAAGCATTCATAAAATATATTTATAGTGGCTCTATTGTGTTTCTCTCCAGTGTTCAGCTCGTTGTGCTGAGGTAGGATTCCCCCTGGGTTGAACCCCCCCACACACACACACCATATAATTTTAAGTTTTGAGGTTACTTTTGACTGTCGAGTCTGAGAAATGCACAGTGTGAGTCAAACAGATCTGTAGCCTGTGTATTGAAGTTTTCTTTCCCTTTTGTTTCCTAGATGCACCCACTGGGCCTATGTAATAACAATGACGAAGAGGACTTGTATGAATATGGCTGGGTAGGAGTGGTGAAGCTGGAACAGCCAGAACTGGACCCGAAGCCATGCCTCACTGTCCTGGGCAAGGTAAGCACCAGGCCTTCAAATCCCTCTGACTCCGTTGGTGTGCTCCACTCGCCCATTTTCTCAGTTCCTCAAACAGTCGGTTACAGAGAAGAGCCCTGCTGACACAGCACTCTCCTAGCTGGAGTCGAGTGGGTTGAGGCCTAAGGCAGCCCCCCAAGCTTGGACTCCGAGGGAGACTGCCAGCCTCAGAGTCTGTACTTCTTGTCCACTGTGTGGCCTTGGGCAAGTTACTTACCCTCAAGGAGCCTCAGGTTCTTGTCTGTGAAATGGGTTGATACTAGAGATTCATAATACCTTATCTTACACCCTTGGGGCCAGATGTTTCAGAATTCTGATATTTTGAGGGTTTAGAAAAGTATTAAGGCATACATATTTTATAATAGGTAATCCCTAAGCGATCTGGGGCAGTACTCAAGCACATTCATGTTTGTGTAGCAAGTTATATGGATATTCACATTAGTGGAATAACTAATATCTAAATTGCCTCATGTTAGTTCAGGGCAGCTTTGCCTCCAAAATGAGTTCAGGTCCATTAAGTTTTGCTGCCGAGTAAGCTATGGAAAAACTTTTGGGTCTTAGAGCTTTTTTGGTTCCAGAATGGCAGACAGCAATTATGGTCCTGTATTAGAACTTACCTCATAGGATGGTTAGGAGGTGAGATGAGATGCAAACGTCTAGCACAGAATAAGTTCTCCAAAAAGGTTTGCTACCATGGACCGTCGTCATCTCATTTAGAAGTACTAAAAAAAGATTTATTTTTTTTTTAGCTAAGAGAGTCGGCATTACCTCTGATTGCAGTATAAGATAGAAATAAATTTATTTTAGAAAACTGTCCATCAGTAATCTTAAAATATGACAGGTAACATCCTGTTTTAAACTCAAATCATTTTGTTAAAGGGAAAGGTTTGAAGAAAGTTATTAGAATTTTGATTGCAGGAAGGGTGGTATCTCCTAAGGATAGTGTTATTGCCTGGATATCTTTTATATTCTCAGAAGCTGCTATTCTCGGTACCATGGGGAGACAGCTGGGGAAAAAAGTCAGTCCTGGTTCCTGAGCTCTTGAGGATTTCTTGGGAAATCCAGGCAGGAGAAGAGGTGATTTTGATGCAGGGTACTTCAGAGAGAGCCTTTCCCAGACTTGGCGATATCCCAGCCGTTTCCTGAAAGCCTTTTGGCCCAGGAGACCCTCATGGGTCTAATCTGTGATTTTTGTGTCCCACTTGTCTTCTGAGTAGCTTCCGAGCACTTGTCAAGTTCTTTTGCCCCTTTGTAGAAACAAACAAATAAACAACAGGAATTAGTACCTGTTCGGTTTACAGTTCACAAAGTTGAATCACGGTGTTTTAGATGGGCCAGCCTCTGACACTTATCATTTAAATAGTTGGCCAGTGCGGCTTAATGATGCTGGGAGAGCAGTGACCCCCTTGAGAATATTTCAGTATTTTCCTAGGAGAAATGCCAGCTACATCCAAAGGCTGTAGGAACAGTGCTTTCCTTGTAGGTAGTAATCTCCTAATATAATATTTGCTCTTATACTTAAGCTGCTGCTATGCAGGGCCCAGCCGTCTGTCTTAATTTGCTTTGCCCCAGTTCAGTGAGGCTCCACCTTTGTGTCTGTTGTGTCTATAAATGGGTTGGAACAGGGCTCCCTGGGACACCCCGTTTCTCCCATGGCTTTATGGCATTGAAGTCATTCAGAGAACCCAATTGTTTCCTCCTCCACCTGGAACAACCCTGTAGTGGTTTTACTTAGAGCGTTTTGTATGGTTTGGCCTGCTGGCCCGTGAAGCCAGGGGGAATGAAAACCTAAGACATATATTGAATCATCAGGTACCTCTTAGGTTTATTCCTTCACCAAATATTTATTGAATGCAGGGGCTCAGAAGCTAAGTATATGATTCTACCTGCTTACAGACAATAGCCGTGACTCCCCGCCATGTTTCTGTTTGGAAAGACTATGGTGGCCAGGCGGTATGTACCCGGGTTAGTTACTGAAATTTGGCTTAACACCTGAATAAAGTCATTAGCAAAAATGCTTGGCCAAGACAGATTCTCATTTATTTAAAACCTGGGTTGGTGCAGGAGGTGTGATGAGTCAGGCAGTCTCTCTCTGTCTCTCTCTCTCTCTCTCTCTGTCTCTCTCTCTCCCTCCCCCTCTTCCTTTTTCTCTTTCTCCTTCCCTCCCTCTTTTTCATTTTTCATCATCATCTTAAAGTGTTGTTCACAGTTTCATTTTTATTAACTTTGCTAACTGTGTTTTCTTTTTTCCTGAGTCCCCAAGGGCAGTGGCAAGAGATTAGGGTAAAGAAATGCAAAGTAATCGTTCTGGAAAGCCCAGTCTTTTGCCCATAGCATGGTTTTCCAGTGTGTCTTTGCTCTTAGTGACTAAGGCCAGGAGGTGGGCAGTGGAGAGGGGCACAGAAGGAGAAACTACAGCCAAGTCAGTGTGGGGGTGGGGCACGGGCTGGGAATCTTCTGTATGGATGTTGGGACTTGTTAAAAACCATAGAAGGGAGGAAGCCTGTGGGAGAATAGGGGAGTGCCAGACACAGACCCCCTCCCTCCCCATCATCCACCCTCATTACCCACCAGCCCACAGAAAACGCCATGGGGCAAAAAGTCGAAGAGAGGAATGTCCTAAATTTAAAAAAAAATAAAAAAATAAGTGCCTCTCCACGAGTTCAAATAAAGTTTCATTTTAAATGCAGAAGACATAAACTCATCACCTTGGTTTATTACTGAGCGCTTTTGAACTCCTCAGAAGGGAACACTATAAACTCATGAGAGAAAAATGATTTATGATCCCCTCCTCATAATCTTTTTGATTCTACAGGAGGAGGGACAGACAGTAGGATCAGCTGGGGAGTCAGAGTTGGAGTGAGGTGAGCCCCCACCGTGAGGCGCCAGGCCAGGGCGCCAGGCCAGGGCGCTGCTGCCTCACACCGGGCCTGGGGCAAATCTTAGCTTTTGGGACCTCTTTTCACTGTGTAGAAGCTGTTCTAGGTTCCTTGTTTTTTTAATACTTTGAGTTTCTGTATCATATTGAAAACCTTCTCCTGATACGTAGTTTGAGGAGATTCTAGTTGTATCATTGAAAGGCAGACTCCGTTACCTGTGACAGTTTAAGTCCTAGGAAATAAAATAGAATAAAACTGACGTGTCAAAGCAGCTCACTATTGAAAGTAAGGGTCTAAACCTTTCCCAAAGTATAGGAGCCTGTATTTATGCCCCAGGCCATTTTAACCCTTCGATTCAAACTGGGTTTATTAAGCATTTTACAGGGCTGGTAAGGATTTTGAAGGTTGACTTAATAGCTTCGGTTTCTATGACCCGTCAATCTCATGGAGAGTCATGGCAGGGAACATACAAGATACACTGGAGTTTCTAACAAGACCACTTGGCCCAGATTTCATAAATATACCCCCTACCCCAACACCCCACATTGGAGTGAAATCTTGGAGAGGAATGTGAAAGACAGGGTGGTCAATAGGCATGAACTCAGCTCTTTCTAGTACTTAAGAGCACAGTGAGGGAGTTAATGAAAAGATAAGAAAGGCAGGAAATTTCAAGTCCCGAGACCCAGCTTTGGCTGAGTGACCTTAGAAAGGTCACTTCAGCTCTTGGGGACTTCCTCTCCTCATGGGGGCTCATGCTGCCTTGGTCATTGTGGTGGGGGTTCTATGAGAGGTTTGTGGGCGACTTCGCTCAGGGCCTGGCTCGGTAAAATTGTCATGGTTTGGGTGCTCGCCGAGTGCTCAGAGCGTCACAGACAGTGTCTCCTTTCATTGTCAGACTAACTCTGAGGTTGTGTCCAGATTCCCATTTTACGATGAGGACATTGCATCCCAGAGACGTTCTCTACGTAACCTAGGAGCAAAGGGCTCAAGTAGCTGAGCTGAGATCTGAGATGAAGACTTCTACTGCCTTTTTCATGTTAGTCTCTTCCTCTTGCCTTCTTTTGTCTTCACCAGTTTTTCTACATAAAGATCAGATGATTTTCAGTAGTCACTTGCTTGGTTAGGGCCTGACACTCTTTCTTTTTTTTATTGGGGAAGGGGAACAGGACTTTATTGGGGAACAGTGTGTACTTCCAGGACTTTTTTCCAAGTCAAGTTGTTGTCCTTTCAATCTTAGTTGTGGAGGACACAGCTCAGCTCCAGGTCATTGCCAGTTGCCAGGGGCGCAGCCCACCATCCCATGTGGGAGTCGAACCGGCAACCTTGTGATTGAGAGGATGCACTTCAACCAACTGAGCCATCTGGAAGTTCAGTGGCAGCTCAGCTCAAGGTGCCGTGTTCAATCTTAGTTGCAGGGGGCGCTGCCCACCATCCCTTGTGGTACTCGAGGAATCGAACTGGCAACCTTGTGGTTGAGAGCCCACTGGCCCATGTGGGAATCGAACCAGCAGCCTTCGGAGTTAGGAGCATGGAGCTCCAACCACCTGAGCCACTGGCCCGCCCCAGGCCTGACACTCTTGATTTCAAGTCTAAAGGACTCCAGAAGAGGGATTCATTGGCCCATCTTGGATTAGGTGCTCACCTTTGGTCAGCAGTGATCTGGGGCTGGGAACACACGGGAACTTAGCTTCTTGCCCAGCCATGTGTGGGGAGTGGGAGGAAGATGTGCCCTGCGGAAGAAAGCTGACGGGGCAGTGCTGGGCTACCAGCCCCTAAGCAGCCGCGTAGAAGTCACCGAGTTATGTATGGGATCATAAACCAGTGGATGATGTCCTCAGTTTATCCTGAGTTGTTCAGAGAGACTCCAGTTGGAAGGGACTGCTGGATCATGGATACTAGGTAGAGTCAAATCCTTTTCTTGCCCTGAGCTGAGGGCCAGTCCAGGGCACAGACAGTTACAGCCATGAGAGGAGAAGTGAGTCCACATGGTGGAGGGGTTGGGTGTGTTTTACCGAGAGGGGCTTGTGTGAGACAGGGTGCAGTGGGGGAATAATCTCCGGGAACAGGGAAGAAAGAAAGAGAGGAAGAAGGTCTTCCAGGGACGCTGAAAGATGCTGGGGAAGGAAGAGACTTTCAAGCGAAGGCGTTGGTCTTCATCCCTGGCAGCTGGGAGCCACTGAAGGTTTCTGACAAAAGGATGGGTGTGATAGAATCCGGCTTTGGGCATGTGCGTGTAGCGGTGGCAGCTAGGCTGCTTGGCGAGGAGGGGATCAGGTTCCTCTTTGCTGCTGATGTTTCTGGGAACTAAGTGGGCCCGGACATCAATTCTTTTCAATGCCTTGGTGAGGCTCAAGCCAGTGACATTGACAAGGACACATTGTGTTTGCCTCTAGATTTCCCGGTCTCTTCATCTGCCCTTTTTATGTTTTCGCATTTAGGCAAATGTGCAATGTGGAGGCAGCAGGGCCAACAGTGTGGCAGTCGGGGAAACGGCTCGGCTGTGAGGCAGGAGAGCTGGTCTGTAATCCCAGCTCTTCTGTCGTGCAGTGGGAACCCAAGGATGAGGGCTTGGTGGAGAATTGGGCCACATTCACTCCACCAACCCACGTCCAGCCCTCAGAGTGTCTTGGTAGCTTCTTCCTAAAGAATGGATAGACTCTCTTAGCCAAAAGGACTGGAAGACAGAAAACAGAGTCAAAGAATTTTTTTGGTTATGGGGAGAAAGGAGGATGCAAAGGTAAAGACTTGGGTTTAGACATCAAACTAAGCGGAGTTTAAACCAGTTCCAACCCTTTAAGCTGTGTGTGACCTGGTGCAGTCAGTCACTAAGCCCTCTCTCTGCATGTTTCTGCCTCCTTAGATGGGAACAGAACTGAAAGGAGATACAGTGTCAAGGGTTGGTTGCTCCTGACACAACTAAAAGCCCTAAATAAAGTAGTAACTCTTATTAAGCATCCTCTCTCTTCCTTTCTCTTTCCCTCCCTCATTATCCTTCAGTTTCTTTGAGCACTCAAAGTGCTATTTTTCAAGTAGTCAAACCCACCAAGACAGAAAATGGAATGGTAGTTGCCAGGGGCTGAAGGGGAGAGAGGTGGCAAGTTATTGTTTAATGGGTACAGAGTTTCAGTTGAGGAAGATGAGTAAATTTTGGAGATGGGTGGTGGTGATGGTTGTATAACAATGTGAATGTATTCAATGCCACTGAACTGTATACTTAAAAATTATTACAGTGGTAAATTTTGTGTATATTTTGCTATAATAAAGAAAAAGAAATTGTTTTACATTAAGCACATGAAGTTTGAAGGCTAATGGGTATTTTAAAACAAAGTAAGCATTTTATTTCTGTGGTGATGGAGTATAATCCCATCATGAATGAATGCTGCTTCTGCTGAGTCCTGGTGGAAAACACACCCTTTGTCCCATAAGACGTGTTACAGACGAGCCAGGAGCAGTGAGAACAGAGACCTTATCCTGCTTTACAACTCAGGCTACCTACCCCCAGGGAAATGTCTTACCATTCAAAGAACAACTGCCAAAATAGAGAATTTGAGTAAAGGAAAAAACAGAATTTTATTTGTATTGTCTTTTCATGGCATAGTGGAAAACAGAAAAATGACACTAATTATAATCCAAAGACATTTGGGTTTCTTTACCAAATATTAACCAGCACCCGCCTGAGATGTAACACCAGGATAGGCAGTAGTCGGGGCTGAAAGCAAGGAAAGGACTCAGGCATAACCCAGGAAGGTGACTGTTGCCCCATAATGATGAATAGGTTTTGGCTAAATCTCTTTGAACTGGGACTTTTCTCGGCCTTGTCTCTCCGGTTCACTGTCTCTCGGCTGGTAAAAGTCAAAGCTCTTAAAATCATGGTGTACGTGTTAATCTACCCAGCAATTCTCTAAGTGTGGTCAGGAGACCCTTAGGCATCCTTACGATCCCGGGGTGGGGGGAGAAGGGGACGGCCACAAGACCAGAGCTATTTTCATAATAACACTCCTGTCCCTTGCCTTTCTCACCCTCATTCTCTCACAAATGCATGGTGGAGTTTTCCAGAGGCATCATTTTGGGTGGTGACTTCATTGCTCTGATGGTTAATGGACTGTGTGCTTGTATATTCTGCGTTTTAAAGATTTCTCAGTTTTAATTCCTAATATGGTAAATCTCAATAGATAGAACCCACAGAAACAGAAGTGCTCTGGGTTCTTAACTTTTGAGAATGTAAAAGTCGACCAGAGGTTTGAATGCACCGAGCTGGCATTATGTCCCCACTGTAAGATCATCTCACAGCAAGGCAGAGGGAGAGACCCTGTTATTAAGGCAGTGAAAGTGAGCAAGAAACTAGGGGACAATACAGGGAATAAAGGTGAATGAGTTGTCATGAAATTCTTCTGTTCTGCAGTATTGGAGCCAAAAGCGTGTTAGTTCAGAAGTGTTCGTAATTTGAATAAAACCAGTGGGTTGCTGTTTTTCACATCTGATAACAAATAACCAAACAATGAATTTGAAGAACTTAAGTGAAAAAGATCTTAATATCTCTGAGGCTTGCATTGGGATCTGACCTTCAGCCTGACCTTCTAGAACAGGGCTCACAGGGAGGGCTAGACCTTTATTTGAGGCAGAACCTTGTGGGAACTTGGGTAAAAGCTGCCGAGTTGTTTACGAGCCCTTTAGGTTGGAGACGGGGCGGACTTACCAGCATTTAGCATGCCGTTCTCATTGGGGTTTTGGTCACAGACGTGACCAAACTTCCCTGGGATACCTGAGTGGCCTGGTGCTGAGGCAGAGCCCCCTTAGCACTCCTGACTGAGTGTGACAGTCCCGTCCCAAGAGGGGTGGTGGGACTGACATCCTGGGGTCTGACTGGTGGTGGGAAAGGGAACGAGGTGGTGAAGGCAGCAGGGCCTGAACAGCAGCTGCTCCACGTCACAGGCGTCGGCTTCCTCCTGTCTGGGCAGTGAGTGTGGGATTGGCCACAGCCCCAAGTGCCATGGCCTCCCTGGGACCGCCCTGTGCTTAGGGCACGTACATGTGTCAAACCCTCCCAGGTCCCCTGATTGCAGTGGTTCTCAATGGGGGGTGGTGGGGGGGGCGTTTTGCTGCCCATCCCCTAGCCCCAGGGGACATTTGGCTATGTTTGGAGACATTTTTGGTCTTCAGACAAAAATATCCAGGAGGGGGTGGGGGTGCTGATGGCCAGGATGCTGTTAAACATCTTACAGCACACAGGACAGCCCCTCCCGCCAGCAAAGAATGATCTGGCCCCGCATGTCAGTGGTGTTGCAGTTGAGAGACTCTGTTGCATCATGACACACAAGTTTTATCTCCCTAAGAAGACCTTGAATTCCACTTCCTCCCCTTCTCTGCCCCACTGCCCTCCAGGATAATGACAGGTTCATGGCAGCCTTTGTGGTGTGTTCTGTTGAAGGTGCATGATCAGTGTTAGAACACGTCTGTGTTTCCATGTGAGGAGTGGAAAGAGCCCCGATCTTGGAGCTCTGTGGCCTAGAGGTAAATGCTAAGTCTTCTCCTCTGGTAGTAGCTGGGTAACTCTGGGCCCGTGAGCCTCTCTCTTTGCTTCCATTTTCCTCTATCCCCTTGTGTAAAGATAGTTGTGATGGTGAAAATATAATGTATGCCAACTTCTTGGAATATGTGACTACTCAATAAATAATCAATGTCCTCCCCTCTCTAAACACACTCCTACCAAGTGGATGGAAACCCCTTTTCTAAGGTGAGCTGAAATGGGTTTCTTTGTGGAGAGAAGTTTGGAAGGCTCGTCAGGTTTATTTTAAGGAACACTTGGGTGAATACTTCCCATATTTGGTTAAAAAGGAAAGTAAGAAAAGAACTCAGTAGAAGAAATCAGATCGGGAGGAAAGGATTGACATGATATAAATGGAAAAAGGAAAAACTCAGGGAATAGCACTTTTCTTCTAAGGTCATGTATCTGATTTAAAATCCTAAAACTTTGATTGCTGTCTTGTATACCTACATCTTCCAGCAACCTCTTGGTTAAAAGTCTATATTAAGCACAATATATTTTTTTTACTAGATCCGAGACATTTTCAGCTATAAAAGGCTAACCGAAGCCATTATTTGAAATCCACTGAGAGGCTTAAGGGAGTTTTGAAGATCGAGTGAGTGAGTAGAACAAATAATGTGTCTGCCAACCCAAGGAGCACAGCTGCTGGCCACCTCCCCGGACTGGGGGAAGCCTGGCTCGCAGCACTCCTTCTGGCGATTGTCCCCTGCGATTAAACCAGGCTGTCGGCAGAGCAAGGGCCATAAAATGAGGCTGCCCCAGGAAACTAGGAATGGTGTGACAGGCCAGTGGAAAAGCCCATCAAAAATAGCTAATGATCTTACCTACCTTTGAGAGGCCATTTTGAAGTACAAAAGAAGTTAGAACCTAACATACTAAGTCATCGTAATATGTATAGTACCAGTCCCGAGTTAGGTAACCTGAATCTCTCATACCCAGAGACAAGCCCCAAAGGCCCATCTGTTCTCTGTTCTCAGATAGAGGGGCCTTGCACGTGCCACGTGCATGAATTATCCCAAATGAGCAACAGTGGGCTGTCACTGGAGTGTGTTTTTGGCCATGTCCGTGGGCATTTCAGATTTGCGGGGCTATCTTGACAGTGACTGCATGTAATTGGTTTACTATCGACCAAGCCCCTGGAAAACCTGCACACCAGGTTTGAACATGGCACATTTTAGAGGACTTGAGTTACACTTGTGCAGGAGAATGTCACACCCCCAGCCTGGGCAGAGATTCCCACTGGGTGCAGAAGTAGGAGGAATGGGGACATTGGCAAGATGCTGTCTGCTATCCTTAGTCATAAGACCGTCTCAGACTGCAGACAAATGCAATTTCTTTTCCTTGTTCTGTCTTTTGTGTTTGTTTCCTTTCCAAAAGGCACCATATTTTATTTGATAAAAGGTACCCTTCTGCTTTGGTGATCTCGTTTTCCAAATCAAACATTGGGCTGTGTGTTCTGACTAATGCTTTTTGTGCCGTTTTAGGTTTGAGGCAGTCTAAACCATTCCTTTGGGATACTGAAATACTTTAAATTTTGCATCATTTTTGCTAGTTATAAAAATAATAAAAGGGTTTCAACACATTCCAGTTGTGCTCAGCCCTGCTGGATAAAATAAAGTTCTAGGCAGCCTGAAGAACTGGGGCTATTCCTTGGGATGTGCAAAGGCACTTGGCCTTCACGGTTACCCATTAACCTATTGCTGAGAGACTTTCACAAATGTATCAGCTCCTAAATGAACCTCACAGGAAAGAATGCGGACTATGCAAGGAACTTTTGTTACCTTGGCTTGATTTTCAGAAACAGAATTTTAAAGTGTTTAGCTTCAAAAGCATTCTTTTTCATCTATTTGTAAACAGTAGATTGGTTTTTTAAAATGAGTTTGTTTTTTTTTGTAAGTTTCAGTTGGTAGAATCTGAACATTTTTTTATAACCCCTCATTTTAAAGGTATACTCAAAATTTATAGCATTAATTTATTTTACTATTTTTGTAACTAACAGAAATGTTCTGGTCCCTTGTCTTTTTTTTTTTTTAAGTATGTAAGCAGTATAATAATTTTTACCACTATTCTTATATATCTAGTGCCAAGAACAATGCCTAACACATATAGCAGGCACTCAGTAAATATTTGTTGCATGAAACAATTAATTATGGAGAATTTGAAAAAACAAGGAAAAAATTACCTTTAATTCTACTTCCTTAACCCAGGTACTGTCGATTTGGTTTATTCCCTTCCAGTCTTCTTAATACTACATGCTAGTCATTGTATCATAACCTGTAATTATAATGGCTGCAATAACATGACAATAGAATATACCGTGACTTAGTTAACTATTCCCCCAGGGTTTAATAATTAGATTGCTTTTGTTTTATTTTTAATCCTTAAAATAAACCAAACTGAAACTTTTCTTTATGTAGGGTGGGCGTTTTGGGTTTATTTTTCTTTTCGAATTATTCCCTGTGGTAATATTCCAGGAGACGATCAAAGCTATGAACATTTTTTTTAATGATTCTTGACGTACACAGTTACAAATTGCTTTTCAGGAAAGTTCCCTCAGTTTACCCTGCCACTAGTAATCATTTTTGCCGTTTCTACTTTTTCCATGGTCACTGTTTTTTTTTAAAAAACATGTTACATCTTTAAGTCACCCAAATTTATTTTGCTATTACTATCACGAGTGGCTAACTAGAGTTTCTTTCTCTCTCAAAGTTCTCCCAACAACTTTTAACTTACTTCCTTCGTTTTATATATCGTTCTCCTTTAAAAAAAAGAAATATATATATATATTCTGTTCTACTGTGTTCTATAGTAGCATCATATCCTGCATTACCTACTGTCAAATAAATTCTGTATCCCTTTTTGGACCAGTCCCACACTGGTTTAATTTTTGAATTCATTTAGAAGAATTCATCTATAAATCAACAAAGCAAATGACCATTTGTGCAGTTCTTTAGATCAGGGAATCCTAATTAATTCTCATCCTCTCCGAGTTAATACATCATATCCCTGCCCCAACTGTCAGTATGGGCGTTGCTTTCAGAATCTGTGTTCATTATCATAATTGCCATATTCCAGTTTCATTCCAGCAGGCACACATACTTTTTATTATACAGGAAATGTGTGTGATGACTATGAACCTATGTCAACTTGACGTTGTCCAAGATCATTTCACCACCAAAACTGTTCTACTTGTTTCTGTCCTGGAAATATGTTTTCAGATGTTTGGACATACAGAAACAGAGCAGAAATGACTGATGAGATTGTTCCCATGTGAAAGGCTTATTGATTTTTTAGAAGTGTATAGTGACTTTTAGTGTATTCATAGAATTGTGCAACCATCACTACAACCAAGTTTAGGATGTTTTCATATTCTGTGTATATTATAGATACAAGTCCATTTTCAGATACATGAACATTTCCATCACCCCAAAAAGAAACCCCTTACCCTCTGGCAGTCATCTGCCCTCCGTTCTGGACATTACATATAAATGGAATCAAACAATATGTGGTCTTTCGTATCTAGTTTCTTTTGCTTAACATGTTTTCAAGGTTCATCCATGTTTCAGCATGCATCAGTATTTCATTATTTTTTATTGCCAAATATTCCATTGTATATTGTCTGTCACTTGTTTATCAGTTGATGGACATTTAGATTGTTTCTACTTTCTGGTTATTAAGAATAATGATCCTGTGAACATTTGTGTGCAGATTTTATGTAGATACAGGTTTTCATTTCTCTTGGGTAAATAACTAATTGTGGAATTGCTGGGTCATATAGTAACTCTAAGTATAATCTTTTGAGGAAGGTTAAACTGTTTTCCAAAGTGGCTACACATTCTGCATTACCACCAACAATGTATGATTTCTTCACATCCTAGCCAACACTTGTTATTGTCTGTCTTTTTTATTACAGCCATCCGAGTGGGTATGAAGTGGTATCTTGTGGTTATGATTTGCATTTCCCTGATGGTTATTGGTGTTGTGCATCTTTTTATGTGCTTATTGAAAGTTTGTATATTTTCTTTGGAGAAATGTCTTTCACATCCTTTGCCCGTCTTTTAATCGGTAATTTAGTTTTTATTATTGAGTAGTAAGAGTTCTTTATATATCCTAGATACATGTCTCTTATCAGATATATGATTTTCAAATATTATAAGGTTATCTTTTCACTTTCTTGATGGTTTCCTTTGCAGCACAAAAGTTTTAAATTTTGATGAAGTCCGGTTGATCTGTTTTTACTGTGGTTGCTTGTGCTTTTGGTGTCATGTCTAAAAAAACCACTGGAAGGCTCATTCTGTCACTGAGACGTGCTAGTTGTCCTAACTGTGATACTGTACATGGTCATACACATATGTTTAAAGACCCTTCTTGGATTCATAATAAAGAATTTATTCTCTCTCCCTCAAGAAGCTTAAAGTTAACAGAGGGCCTGGAAGCCCTTGTCTCTCTTCATTGCTGGTCCCTATCCTGACCTGTCTTCCCAGATCCCTTGATTTCACCTGGGACATCTGAGCCAAAACAGTTTCCACATATCCCATGCCAGGAGAGATGGTAGATTGCTAGGTGGACAGTGGTCAGACCTCCTCAGTTCCAGCTTAGTAGCTGAATGGCTGTGTTGAAAATATGGAAAGACAGCAGAGTTACTGCCCAGACTCCTCCTTTTTTAGCTAATGATGGTTCTGGAAGAGACTAGTTTGCCACTTCCTAGAATCCCAACAAGTGCCCGGGAATGTGGATACCTCTGCTGACCAGGCTGAGGGGCCCGTTTCTTTATGGGGATAAAGTTATATTCTAACAGGTCTAAGTAGGGAAGACACACAGTCGATCAAAATAAAGGTAAGAGAGGTGCCGTTTCTGAAATGCTGCACAAAGGACGCAGGCGAGTGACAGCTGTCAGATAAGGCTCCCAGCTCTGCTTTGCTTTTAGTGCCTTTGAAGAGGTAACAGCTCAAAGGTTCCATTTTAGAATATTCAAGATCTGGAAAATGTTTCCAAAATCATTTTTCTCTTGAAGGTTTGCTAATGACCACCCGACTGAAAATAATTCCCGACTGATGGCCACACTGTTGTTCTCAGCAGGGGGTCTAGGTGTCTGGGGGTGAGGGTCACTGCACGGGATTCTGTGCTCCTAAGAACAACACCAACAGGCAGTGCAGGGACCTTCCGTTGAGTTCTGCCCACAAACCACAGGCTGTCTGGAAGGTCTGACTTTAGGCCACTCAGGCTTGGCAAGTGTGTGCTTCAGAAAGTGCTGGGCAGAGCCAGGAGCTGACAGACAGGCGCATGTGGCAAGGGGAGATGGTTGTGCAGTGGCTTCACGCTGACTAGACCTGAGACTATTTTTTTTCCAAGTTCTTTTTCATGATGCCAAAAGCATCCAGAAAAGAAAAAAAACACAATTGTTGTTGGGTCATTTATATAGTCTGAAATTAATACAAAAACCCTGCAAATACAGTTGGTTGTTTAAGCACCCCATTTTTCCCATTATATAGTCTTTAGTCTGTCTGCTGATATGACAGTGCAGTTGACTTTTCTATTATGATTGTGTTAAAATAAATAAATAAATGCAGTTGGCTACTTGGCATGGAAATGGACTCTTCCCTAAAGGCCAAAATAGAATCGGTTTGTTTTGCAAAAGGATTGCCTGAAGAACTGCTTTCCACTGTCCACACTGCCCTGCAAATTTGCCTCCCCCCCAAAAAAAAGAGACAAATGCAGTGGACACCCATCTCTTAAGAAGCGGTTGTATTATATAAAGCTGCATCTCGTACCAGGCCCCCACCTTCTGTGGTAATGTCACGTTTGCTTAGGTTGTGCTCTCTTCTATGAATACAAGAAAATAAGAAAATTGCTTGTTTTAGGCAATGCAGGTGTGTTTCAGAGATTTAGAGTTAAGAAGTCAAGTAAATATTTTGGCAGCCCAACAAAGGTAAGAAAGGGAGAACGCACCTACTGGGCTTCTCGAATTACAGACCTGTCCAAACACCGCCTTCCTCAAGAGAGGCTGGTGGAGGTCAAAGCCGCAGTGGCAGCAAGGCCCACCTGAGAAGTGGGTTCGCTTGTCCCACTGGTCCTGGCCCTGTGCCCAAGAGGGCACTGTTGGACTTTGATTCAGTCCAACCCAAGAGAAAAGATCTTCTTAACAGACTCTAATCACATCGCTTCCTCTTCCTTTCTGAAAAAATTCCAATAGCTCCGTCTCCCCCTTTCAGTGGGAGCCCTGAAGAATCGGGCACAGTGTCTCAGACAACTTTTTCAGTGTAACTTCATCTATCTTGAGCGTGGGGAGCGGACAGCTATGAAAGAGGACCCAGAAACAACATGTCGCATGTCTGCTAGTCTTTGGGGCTCAGGATCTGGTCGCCCGAGTGCACCCCAAGCAGGCCAGGCTAGGTGGCTTCTCCGCTGCCTGCTATAAGAACAGAGACATCCCAGAAAGAGGGAACTCTGGAGTGCTAGTGGCGTGTCTCCGTTCAAGCTGTGCTTTGTGTCTCTTCTGACAGAAAAGCAGACATAAAAGCTGCCTCTCTTCCTTGCCCTCCCCCAGTGGCTTCCACTGGATCACCTTGGCAGGGCCTCATCCGTGGAGGGCGAGCAGGCGGGGGCAGGGAGGAGGGAGGAGGGTGGCGGCTGCACTGGCGGTTCCTTTGATCACCTCCCGCCCGGTTCCAGGCCCTGCTGCCAGCAGGCCAGCCAAAGGCCCGGCTCTACTGATCTGATGAGGTGCTGAATAGGACCCGAGGGGCAATGACGGGAGCGAGAAGAAAGCCTCAGGAATGAAAAGGAAACCCCGTGAACCTGCTCAGCTTCACTGGCCGGATTTTCCTACCAGGGAGCCGCTCAGTTCCTGCCAGACCCGGCTGCCTGCCCCTCACCCCGGCCCCTCCTGTCTCCGCTTTTCAGACCCTGTGTGTGTTTTGTGTTTGAATCACCGCTGCTCTCCCTGGTTCTCAGGCTGGGAACCCACTGTGCCTGTTTCCATGGTCACTGGGAAGCTCTTAGCACCATGTGCTTCAAAGGGAACCTTTCCCCTCCCAGCGCTGCCGCTGCCTGCCCCAGGCGGCCACACAATAAGCAGCTCATCGGAGCCAGGCCTCTGACCCTCGCTTGCCAGGAGGAAAAGCTCGTCTTTGCCGAGCGAGGCTGTGCAACCTCACAGAAATACCCCTCAGCAGAGCGTGTGGATGTGCACGGAGAGCAGGCACATGTGTGTGCACACACGATGGCACATGAATGAGTCTCACATGTTCCCTTGCACATTTGGATGCGGTGTAGAGATTACAGGTTGGTGAGAGAGTTTAGGGAGCCTTTCTGAAATTGAAGAAAAGAGCAAAGCCTCAGCCCCTTGTAGGTAAAGAGGTGGCCTCGTGTGGGGTGGGAGAAGGAAGGAAAAGGAGACTTGGATTCGGGAAAGTAGCGGGGAACTGGAGGCCATGTGGGACTTGCTCAGCTAGATCTGCCTTTTGGGCCAGCGGGACATGGAATTAAGGCAGGTGGCGCTGGCTTCCTGTCCCCTGGGCTGGGTGGTGAAGGTGGTATCTGCCTACTTATCCAGGGCCACATACCTGAGCAGTTGCCCACCAGGTATGAAGTTTGTTTTTGCTTGTTTGTTGAGTAATGCTGAGAAATGAAACCTCTCACATCTAATTGGAGAGAAAGAACCCGTGGTTTAATGATCTCGAGGGCTGCTACATGATGCTGCTGGAATGAAAAGGTAACTGGCCTCTGGAGAGCTTATATTTTAGATGCCAAGCCTGCCCTCATTGCCCTGTCGCGTCTGTATGCTCAGAAGATGAGGAAGGGCATATGAGGATGACACTCTATTCAAAAATGTCATCATCAGTATGTCCCGTTTGATAGGCAGAATACATGCTCCAAATTGTATTCCTACTACTAGTGGGAGTTGAAGCCCCCGAACTATTTAGGGACTGGCTAGGGCGTCATAGTCACACATTTCAGAGCCCTGGGACATGGCCATGGAGTCCTTTGGGGACAAGTTTGCCCGTCCTCTGAGTATGCGCTCCCTGGAGGTGATGGCTTCGCTCATTCCAAGTTCTGAGCTGACTCTCCCGAGATTCGTTATCTAACTTGACATGCAGAAATTAATGGCGGCATGATTTACTTTGGCTTTTTTAGGTGTCAGGTACATGTCTTGAAAAGACTAGGAAAGAGGGACTTAGGCTTCTGATTCACTTGACCTTTTTGGGTTTTTACGTCTTTCCTTTCACCCCAGTGTCAAGCCTGTCTCACTGGAACGTAGCTCTTCAAGGCTGAGTGGATGAGTACCGTTTTCTGTGTGTTCTTGGGACAGAACTTAATGGGGAGGGGCCTGGGACAGCCTGGGTCGCCCTCAGATCTGGGCAGGTGGAGAGTACATTGGTGATGGCTCTCGCCTTGAACGTAGCGTTTCTTCAGGTTATGGGTTTTTCATCAGTTACACCGACGATCCTTGCTGGCAGCTTTAACAGTACAATTGGGGAAGTTGGATGCCTCTTACCACTTGCAATTAATTCTCCAATTCAGTTCTGTTTTTTGTCCAAATTCTGTGGCTGTGTTAATCTAGGTAGTCAATTAATCTTTTTTTATTAACCAAGAAGGTTTATTCAATTATTGGGCGAGGGTTTGTAGTTTAAGGTGTGGGTGTATAAAGGATGTTAAACATACCTGAGGTCTCAGAACCACAGCTGTCTCCTTTGCCCTGGTTGCCCTGGTTCCTTGATGTTCAGCAAGCAGGTTTGGAGTGTCCACCCACCCTTGTAGGCACTGCAGGGCCATCACGGGGAGAGAAACGGGACAGACTCCTTCCAGTCGTCTCTTAGATCTCACTTTCTCCTGCAAGTCTTCCTGGACCAGTAGTGTGTTCACAGGGAAGGTTTCACAGAGCAGATGAAACTTTAACTTTCAAGAATGGGTGAGTTTGGGATAAAGAAGGGATAGAGGAGGAAATTCCAGGAGTGGGACCAGCAGGAGCAGAAGTAGCGCATGATGTGTCCCAGGGCCAGTCAGAAAGAACAACTTGGCTGGGCCTCATGGTTTCAGCGGGCAGAAGATCTCCGAGGTAGGGAAAAGGCAGTTCTAGGGACTGCATCAAGAGGTATACAAAAGAGGAACGTGCAGGGGAGGGGAGGGGAGGGGAGTGGGTTCCCAGCAGAGGAGACAGGATGTGCTTTGGCCTAGAATTAGATTGCCAGTTTGGATAGTTCATTGATATTGCTGTTCTGTGGCAATTTAACTAAAAGAGAGGAATAAAACTTAATGTATTTAAGAGACCTTAAAATGTAAAATCAAAGAGAATTTTTACATGAATGAACTAAAGTGGTACTTGGTAGAACTTGCCCAGTCAACATAAAACACAAGCAGGGCTCTAATTTCCCTTCCCTGTGGTGCTATTTTTTTTTTTAAAACTTTTATTTATTTTAAGTGTGTTTTTCTAGGATTCATCAACTCCAAGTCCAGTAGTTTCTTCAGTCTAGTTGTGGAGGGCGCAGCTCGCAGTAGCTCATGTGGGGATCGAACTGGGAACCTTGTTGTTAAGAGCACTGGGCTCTAACCAACTGAGCTAGTTAACTGGAGGCCCAGTGCCAATTCTTTTCACCCGGAATCATCTCTCTCTCTCTAAATTGTGGTTATATATATATATATACATACATACATACATACATACATACATATATATATATATATATATATATAACATGAAAGTTACCATTTTAAGCATTTTTAAGTGTACAATTCTGTGGCATTAAGTGCATTCACAGTGTTATACAACCATCCCCACCGTCCATCTCCAGAACTTTTTCATCTCCAACTGAAACTCCATCCCTATTAAATACCAACTCCTCCTTCCTGCTTTCTCCCAGGCCCTGGCAGCCACCATTCTACTTTCTATCTCTATGAATTTACTCTAGGTCCTCATATAAGTGGATCATTTATTTGTCTTTTTGTATGCTTTTCACTTAGCATAATGTCTTCAAGGTTCATCCATGGTGTAGCATGTGTCAGAATTTCATTCCTTTTTATGGTTGAATAATATCCATTTTGTTTGTGTGTGGGTGTGTGTGTATTATATTTGTTTACTCATTTATCTATTGATGAACAACTTTTGGCTTTTGTGAATCCTGTTACTGTGAACACAGGTATATATAGATGTCTCTTCAAGACACCACTTTCAGTTTTTTTGGGTATATACCCAGAAATGGATTGCTGGATTCATATGATAATTCTGTGCTTAATTCTTTGAGGAATCATCACGTTTCCCACAACAGTCGCACCATTTCACATTTCCACCAGCAATGTACAAGAGTTCCAGTTTCTCCACATCCTAGAAACACTTCTTGTTTTCTGGGTGATTTTTTTTTTATTTAAATAATAGCCATCCTAAGGGGTTTGAGGTGTTTTCTCATTGTGGTTTTGGTTTGCATTTTCCTAATGATTCGTGATGTTGAGCATCTCTTCATGTGCTTATTTGCTATATTTATATCTGCTTTGGAGGACTGTTCCAGCCCTCCCTATTTTTTAATCAAGTTGTTTGTTTTTGTTGTTGAGTTGTAGGAGTTCTTTATATATTCTGGATGTTAATCTCTTGCCCTATACATGATTTGCAAATATGTTCTCCCATTTCATGGGTCCCTTTTCACTCTGTTGATAGTGTTCTTTGATTAAAACAAAAATTTTTAATCTTGAAGTCCATTTTATCTACTTTTTTCTGTCGTTTTCTGTGCTCTTGGTGTCTCTTCTCTCTTGTTTGTTCTTGCTCCTGAATTCATCTTCACCTAACATATAGAAGGTTATACAAACATACCTCGCTACTCGGTCTGGTTTATAATTTACTGTTGTCCTTTCTCAGGAAGAGAAATCTTGCTTCCTGGATCAGGCTCTCGGGGACTGGATATGCTAGAAGATGTGCTATTCTGATTACAAACAATGATAAGGAACTGCACAGAAGGTGCCCTAGGCTGGCCACAGGGGGCCAGCAAACTGACTACACTATTCTGTGGTCAACCTCTTGCAAATGGGGAGCTCCTGTCCGCCTCCATGGCCAGCTGCCATCAGCCCCACCGTGTGAATGGTGAGGAAGTGGGGGCTGGCGGCTGGCTGGACTCCAGGATGCAGCCTTTGCTGGCATAGAACCAAGGCGGAGGGGGAAAAACACTCTTGTGTATGAGAGAAATAATGCTAGCTCCAAAACCTATAATTCCCAAGTTTAAAGAAAAAAAAAAGATTTTTCAACCAAACTGTGCTTTTATCTTTGAATTCTGAATGGGAGATTGTTCACACAGCTAAGCTGACTGCAGAAGCCAGGCCAGTTAAAACAATGTGCAGGCAGCCCTCCTCCAAGTAACCAGAAACTGTTGGCTCAAAGGAGCCTGAACCGAGGAACCAACCTGCTGGGAGACGTTTTCCAAGTAACTCCAAGCAACGGCCTGAATGTAAATCCTTCTGCTGGGGAATGGCACTTTGGCAAATGAAGACCCTAATTAGAGATGGAAGGGTTTCTATTTTGTTTTTCTTTAATCCTTACCCTGGGGCCTTTGCAGGGCCGCCATGTCTCTGCTTGTGTGCAAAGAAATTTCCAGCTTCTCTTTGTAACAAGATCCTCTTTGGGGAAAGAAGCAACAAGCTGACAATGTGGGCCCACCACAGCCGGGGGGGACCTTGCCACCAGCCTAACCCAAAACAAAGAGCTTGTTCTGGGCCAGGGAGGCTGGGTCACCTGGATTGGCCGGTCCTTTGAAGTTGTTGGCCACGTTGGAACCCATGTTGTCCCCCAACCCTATGAGACACTCAAATCTATGCTTCGACTGCAAGTGAGGTTTCCTGAGTCCCGAAGGAGAACAGAAGTGTGAACAAAATGCAGAGTGGTAAAGGAGAGCTGCAGCTCTTAGGCGCCAAGGCCAAGGTTGAATTGGAAACGGGCCGTGGGACCCTCTTCTCTCTTCAGCCTTCCATATATTCTTTGTCTGTTTGATCTAGGTAGTGAAACAGAAGGGCTGTGTTCTTTTTCAAATCGGATCACCTCTTCATTCTGAAAATATCCCGAAATATCACATAGGTGGAGAACCTGCACGTACCAGTTTTGTTTTGTTTTGATGTAGGTACATCATCAACTCACCCAGGTTACCCTCAGGGGCTTAGAGCTGATCTCGCTCGTTTTAATCTCTCTTGGGTCCTAAAAGACAAATGAGCATGTTTGTGGGGCCCAAAATATCGGGCTGTCGGTAAATTCTAGAACCAATTTTAGACAATTCTGTATACCTGAAGTGAGTACAAGTCATGTGCCTTTTGAGCCTTTCAGGCTAGTTGCTCTTTGAGGCACCCATCGCCCTTCACGTTGGTAAGTGGGAAGGGCGTTTGAGAATTTCCTGTGCCCAAGTTATTTCGTGTACTATCAAGGGCTGTTAACTTGGCATTAAGTTCACTGCTTAGTACAGAATGCTTGTGTCCAAATGACTTCAAAATTTGTGAGGGGGAAATGACACATTTTTGAGTCAAATATAGGGAGGATGCTTCTCCTTTAAGATGAATACACTGAGTCTCGGGAGAAGAGACTTATCTTCAGCCACCACTCATGGCTCTGTCCAGGCTTCACGTTACCTTAAGACCCGCTCTTTCTGGGCCATCTCAGCTCTTCTTTGCGCATCCCTTCTGTCCTTTGAATTAGAAGTTGAGCCTACAGATAGTGGTTGTTCCACTTCTACGTGTGTTAAAGGACAGACTGACAGATTCCTAATCAACAGCCTACCCCACCATTGGTGAGAAGCCGAGTGCTGCCAAACAGCCACCCATTCCTGGTTGTCACATGTTAGACGAATGTGTCTGCTGCATTTATTTCCCAGAAGTCCTCAGTTTGCTCATCCTGTCTAAAGTTAGGTTTCAGGGAATCCCAAGATATTTCTTTTTCAGTTCTATGCTTGTGGTTAGTCTGCTGCAGCTTTTGGGAGAAAAACGGCCCGATCTGTTGGCTGCCTGGCAAAATGATGACCATAAAGACTATCCCTCCAGTGCTAGTAACTGTCCCTGTCCCAACTTCTCCTTCTTGGTTTAATTTTCAGTAGGGCTCTTAAACACTACTTAGAGGCACTGGGAAACAGGTAGCTCCAGGAGTAAAAAGAAAAACTGAGTTTTTCAATGCTGCATTGAGCCTTTTAAAAAGATAAGACACAAGAAAACCATACTATGATGGCCTTGATTTATTCTGTGCTATTTGTTCTTTGCCAAGTTACACTTATAGCTAAACTGAAGCTGTATCAAACTGAAATGGGGGCGGGGGATCTGATAAGTTGCACGTCAGCTTGCACTTGTACCTAATGAACAGCGCAGAGCCTTGCCTGCTAAACTTGTCATGACAGTGGGTTTGGAAAGGGAACTCACATGTCGGGAACCAAATTCCATCCCAGATTTTTAGGTTGCTTGTATGGCCCATAAGCATGAAGATATGGAGTAAACTGAACAATGTTGGGTTTATGGCAATTCTGCTTTACTACATTAGCATGAGAAACTGTGCGGTGGGCCTGGGTTAGAGTAGGCACCATTCTCTAACATAAACAACCATGGGCAGCACAGAATACTGATGGTAGCCTTTTCCAGACCAGCCTAGCATTGTTCATGACGTTAAAAATATCTCCAGGCTCTGAAGAGAAAAAAAAAAAAAAGCAAACGTCTTAATAGTTTTTATATTGTTCCCTAAATATCTTTCCTCTGTATTTTTCCTTCTGCCCTGGTCATTTCCATGTTGCCATGAAATCGCACAGACATCCGAGTGCTGCTGTGACAACAGTGAGAATCCTAGCCAAAACCTTGCCCCCAGGAAGAGCGGAGAAATGTCACTCTAATTACTGCCATTGTTTTTCTTGCTTTGGGGTTGTGTGCCCCGCCCCCATTTTTAAAAATTGCCTGTTTTTTTGAACTAGGCAATTAATAGTAGTGACTTTATGCTGTCACTCAGTCATCTGAAGTCATTTGTTAAATGCCCTGCATCCCCCAGCAGTTCCCCTGGTAGCAGTAGCTCCTTGGCCTGCTTAAGCTGTAAGACAGGACTGGTTGATGTGATTCTTGATGTAGATGGGATCCCTGAGCCACGGGCAGTTCAGCAATGGCCCTGCACAGAAGCCAGGGTGAGAGTGAGAGCTGGCAGACCGTCTTACCACAAACCCTTCATTTGACAGGACGTAGAGCAGCCCTGGGTTCCCAGCTGTGCAGAAAAGATGCAGTGAGCTTGAATCTAAGCAGCTCCCTTTTGCAGCTCAGTGTAGAAGAACAAATTATTACGTTTTGGAATTCATTCATATGTTCATTAAGTACCTCCTGTATCTCAGACTGTGTGCTAGACACTGTTGATACAGTGGTGACTCAGATAGGCAAGTCCTCTGCCCTCGTGGGGCTCAGAGACAGTGGAGGGGCTGCAGAGACAGGACAGCAAGTGCACACACACAGCAGGGTAAGTGAAGAGTATGATGCGTGTTGCGAGGCCAGTAAGCAGTGAGAGGGGAGTGGGCAGTCTGTCTGCATAGGCTGCTTGGAGCTGAGAGCCCAGAGTCAGGGTTCCTGGAAGAAAAGAAGGAGACGTTTCCCAACCCTCAGCACATCAGAGCTCGCCTTCCTCTGGGCACCTACCAGCTCGGTCATCTGTTCTTCAGGCACATCTGTAAGGTGTGCTTTCTTGTTTCCTATGCTTCCTGTCATTTTCTAACCATCAGACAGCACTTTGCTACCATATAAGTCCAATCTGTTAAGTAATAAAACGAGGGCACACAAGTCTTGCAGAAAGTTAACTGCTTATTTTAGATACTTTGTTAAATATTATCTACTTGACTGTTTTGTGGCAATTGCTTTTAAACCCTCTGAAAGTTACAGAATATGCTGTAATATAAAAGGATGTATTTGTAAAACCTTTATTCAAATAATTGCCTGCATCCTACCACTTGGTGTTTTTTTAATGCTTAGTTGGAGCCTAAGAAATCCACAGTGTGATCGGAATTGGGTTTCAGTGTACTGCCTTGGGTTAATATCCTTCCCTCCAGACTTCTTTCCCTCTCTCAGTGGCTTTAAGGAGGGAAAGAAGGACAGGAGAAAAGAAACAATTGATTAAAGCTAAAGTTGCCTTGGCTGATGAGGGTTGTATCTTATACTGCAAACGAAATAGTGTTGGAAGAGATCATCTGATGGTTACTAAGTGATGGCTCCCGTGCTGGCAAAGGCTGTTGTCATGGCTCACGCGGAGCTTCCCAGTGCATTGACCTCGTGTTCCCATGAAAATCTGGAGACAGGCAAACGAAGTGAGCTCTCAGCCCATCCATCGCAGGTGCATTTGGAAAGGGGAAGTGCTGTTTGACCACCTAAGGAAAATGAAAGTGCAAGACAGGTTGTAATGGGTTAGAGAATTTTCTCTTTAGAAAAACAATGAATGAGAAAACAAGGCTTTGCTAGGGTACCTGGGGTGGGAATGCTAGCGAATAAAAGGTTATACTAGAACTCGCTTCCTTTGTTGGTTCTACTAAGTCTTGCTAACACTGAATAATTACAGTTGAAAAAGCCTGAATGAGGCCATCCTTTCACTTGTTCCATAAAGTTTAATTTAAGGGACTTAAATTTAAGGGTTAATTTAATGAGACTTGACATAGAGCTTGAATTTAGGGATTTTTGCAAATTACCTGTTGGAGGCGATGGAAACAGAAGTGTATTTGTTCTTTAATATGTGAGTGACCTCTTAGTATGTAAGAGTGATTACTGATTAACCAGGGACTTTCAAATGAGACGTTTTCATATTCTGGCAAAGAACTTGCCCCAGCTGCTTGAATGCTGGCTTCTGTTGGGGTGAGCTGCGAGCAGAACGGGGCTGCTATATCTCAGAGTATTGTGACTTCAGCTGGAGAAACTTCCTTCCTGTTTGAAGTTCCCCATCATGTCCTAGGGGTTGTGTCCAGTGGGACAGTTAAGCCACCTCTGCAACATATTCCATCCAAGAGACTTGAAATGGGAAAGAAAAGGAACTTACCCAGAAAGAAAGGTTCTCTGATCCCTATATTCTAGATAAACTGAGACAGAAGCACTTTGAGGCAGAAAGGCGAGTGGCAGAGACAAACTCAGCCCACCTCTGGAGCGCTCTCATTTATTTCTATTCCTGAAGGTGGGATATTTTCCAGGCAGAGATCTGTGGGTTTGCCGAAGGCCAAAGATGTGAGGCACTGGCCACTCAGGGTGCACCACACTGTGTTTGAAGGATAAATCGGTCGTCAACACTTGCACTGAAAGACTGAATATAAAAATCCATATTTCGACTTTCTCGAAGAAGCAGAAGGTCTGGCAATGCTGGTGCCCTGTCCCTTCTAGTAAAAGTAGCCTGAGCTGTGTGGAAGCCGCCCCCATCAGACAGGCGTGCACTGGCCAGTCTGCTGCAGTCCCCACCACTCTGCCGTTTTCCTCACACGACAGTAGCACATCCATTGCCACCAGCCTTACACCTGGCCCCTGTGGGCTATTGAGTTTGTGACCTCCATTGTATCATTTTAAACTACTGGGGAAATATCATCAAGGTTGTCTATGGAAGGTTGAGTGAACCAAGTGTGAATACAGACCAATATTTTCTAATTGTCAAACAATAAATATGGTTCTGGAAAAACTGAGCAAGGCTTTTAGGTGGGTTCTTGAGCATAAGAAGGACTTTGAAAGGTAGGGAAGGGTCCAGGAAAGCGATTAAGGTAAAAGGAATAACCTAAGCAAGAAGGTGTTTGTGTCTTAATTTTTCAGAAATGGGGCAGCTGTGTGGCTGGGGCACAGCAGGCGTGGAGACAGACAGTGGGAGAGGAGGTAGGCCAGGGAGACTGGGTCCAGACTAAGGGGAGTCTTGAATATTAAGGGAAGGCATTGGGACTTGGATCTGCAAAGAGTGAGAAAATAACTGGGCATTATGTGCGATGAACTGGGGAGAGATTGGAGACAGAGAAATCCCCACGATGTAGGGTGGCACGGATGCAGAGGGAGAGCCTACTTGAGAGTGATTCGTTATGGAGGAAGAATCGAGCAGACTGGAAGTGGAGAGGGAAGAGCCATGGACTTGGGTTCTGGATCCGCATGATGGTGGTTCCATCCATCTGAGACACGTAACGTGGGTTTGTGAGAAACTTAACTGACTTTGCTCCTGTTGAATTGGAGCCCTGGAACTCAAGAAAGGGGTCAGGGCTGGAGACGAAAGTTGGGAAGTCATTGGGTAGGAGTGTGTGTTCACACACACAGTCTGAATGAGCTTGTCCAGGAAGAAAGTATAGACCAGGAAGAGAAAAGGGCCAGCACAGGACTGCAGGGAAAACTTGGAATAAGGGATATGAGGAGGAGTTGGGGAGAGAAGTATGTAAACAGGATATTAGTGTCTGGAAATTTCCAGGAGCAAGCAGTGAGTGAGTGGGATCATGGAAGCGTCAGCAAAGGGAACCTGAACAAAGGAGAGAAGAGAAGCAGCCTGATGAGCACAAAGCAATGTGAACAGGGCTGGGGAACAGGGCCGAGGACAACTCAGGGGACGTACCATGACCCTGTTGAACGTTCAGTTAGCACAGGTGGTGTATAGGTTAGTTTGACAAACTACCGTGAGACGCACGCAGTATCTTAAAAACAGCAGTCATTTTCATTTGTTCGATTCTGTGGGCCATCTAAGCAGTTCTTCCGGTTTGGGCTGCCGTGGCTGATCTCTGGGCTGCTGGTGATTCTTTGTGCCCTCTTGACATGTGGTCTCTCATCATCCTTGAGGCTAGCCCACGCTTCTTCACATGGTAGTCTCAGGATTCCCAGCAGCAAAAGAGAGCAAGCCCAGTGCACAGGCACTTTTCAAGCGTCTGTGTGCATCATTTTTGCTAATAAACCATTGGCCAAAGCAAGTCACATGACCAAGCCGAGATTCAAAGGTTGTAAAAATAAACTCCACCTCTTGATGGGAGGAAATGCAAAGTGTTGTGGCTTTTTTTTCTTCCCCGCAATCTACCCTGACAGGTGTGAATTTCTTGTAACACTTGGCAGGAGGAGTTATTTGATTCTTTGGGTCAATCATGTAACTCTCAATTGAGCCAGAAGGATTGAAGATCACAATGGAGCAGTTTAAATTCTGAAGACCCATCTAATTTTGGAGGAGGTTGTTTCAGTTCTCCTCGAAATGAAAGCTAAAGGTAGTGCAGGGGAAAACAATACCACTCGTGTTCATGACATCAAGCTGAAGTGATTCCTAAAGACATTGATATACTCAGTTCAAAACTCACACCTGAGTTTTCCTCTCTCAAAGCAGCATTGTGTGATTAGCGGCAATCAACTCCTCCTCGCGCCATTACTCATTTAAGACTAGATCAATGAGTAGTCTTTGATCAATGATTATAGTTGCCATTAATTGGTGCCTACCATGTGCCCAAACTATGCCAAGCACTTTATACCCAGGAACTATTTGATCCCCTCAACAGTCTTACAAAGTTCTGTTACTGTCCCAGTTCTACAGATGAGGAAACTGAGGAACAGACATAAAGTGACTTTCCTAAGGGCATCTATTTAGTAAGTAACAGAACCAGGAATAAAAAAAACCCACAGGCCACTGGGCTCCCCTGACTATGGGCAGCAGTAACAAGTGCACAGAGACACACCCACACACACCACACAATCCTGACCGTCCTTATGTTGATGTAATATTCTCTCAATCATAGCGACTGGAGATCTGCCTGCTTCCCAGAGTCCACAGAGGCTCCGTACTGCTGGTCTAACTTTTGCATTTGTCCAGATTCATTCAGGGTGGATTTGTGTTAGCATACTGAGATAGTTTTAGATATCAGAAAAAGGTATGTATTACCTGGCTCACTCTGGATAATTTTTAAAACTGGCTTTAGAATTTTCATATATTAATTAAAATTCACAGCATTCACATGATAGTTACTTGCGTCATAAAAATAGTGCTTTTAAGCAATAAGAACAATAATGAGAAAAGAATATTTGTGGATTCTCCCCCAACCCACCCGTAGTGTTTTTTTTTAAGTTCTTTATTGAAGTGTAATAGATAATAATAAATAGCACATGTTTAAAGTTTGCAATTTTATGTTTTTAGCTACACACACATGCACACGCATAATGAGATAATGAACTTTCCATCATTCCAAAGCAAGTTCCCTCAAGTGCCTTTGAAGCCCCTCCCTCCCCCTCCTTTTTATCCCTGGCCAATCCCCAGACAACCATTATCAGCTTTCTCCTACTGTAGATTAGTTTGAACTTTATAGTTTTATATAAATAAAATTATACAATATATACTCTTTCATCTGGCTCCTTTCACTCAGCATAATTACTTTGAGATTCATCCATGTTTGTTGTATCAGTAGTTTATTCCTTTTTAAATTTTAAATAAGAAAAAGAATGCTGCTTTTTTTTACTCTGAACTTGGGCCAGGACGATTGAAGTTACCTATAAAATTGTACATTAACCAACTAATGCCAGTGATGAGTTAATCTATAACTCATCTGTTAGCTGTTAACATGACCCCCAAATCTCACCTTCTTGGACTGTCAGACCCTGATCCTGGGCACATTTTGAAGAAGCTGAAACTGCAGGAGGGCTGGGGGGCTTAGGCAACTCAGTATTTCTGAGTCTTGGTTGGTCCCTGCCCATCATCGTATCTTAATGTAGCATATCTTCATGATATAATAAGGATGGGGCTATATATGTGATGGTGTGACCGGCAGAATAGCAGGGGCTGGGTGTTCTGTGAAAAGCTCTGGCTTCAGTCAGCTCAGTTTTGGGAGTTTGATTTATGCAAATATCCTAACCCCAGTAAAAGCAAACTCAGTATATGGCCGGAAATTCGGGGACTTCTGTTGTTTCAAAAGTACTCACTTTAGGATTTATTTTTTTAGAGTGAATTCAAGTGGTACATTTGAAATTAATTTACACTTTTTTCAATATATGTCTCTTTTTTTTAATTAAAGTTTATTGGGGTGACAATTGTTAGTAAAGTGACATAGATTTCAGGTGTACAATTCTGTAATACATCATGTATATATCACACGTTGTGTTGACCACCCAGCATCAATTCTCTTTCCATCACCATATATTTGATCCCTTTTACCCTCATCTACCACCTCCTTCCCCCTTACCCTCTGGTAACCACTATATCATCTCCTGTCTAAGCTAAGATACACCTGTCCTCAAGACCATTATAGTCAACTGTCGTCCTTTCACAAATCAACTTTTTAAAATTCTTTCCTTAAATGCTTAGCTTCAAATCTCTTAGTATAGAAATGTTCTAGTTAACGATAGCTTAAAATAATACGCAAAATACATCTTTCAATTCATTTGGAGAAACTAACATTAGATTCCCCTAAGTTAAGATTTTCCCCCAAAAGAAAAACGTAGCTATGACAAAACTCAGTGGACTATAAAAAAAAATGGGCGGCAGGGTTGACAGGATGCAGTTGCTCTGAGTTGAACGCCCTCCCCTGCTGCCAGCATACTCTGACCTCGGGAAGTCACTGCATCCTTTGCAAAGCTAGGACGAGGGACTAGGTGCTCTTTAATCCCATTCCAGGACCGAGAGGCACTTAATGGATTCACATGGACTGTCGTCGAGGTCAGTGTTGCTTTAAGCAGCCCCCTCTGCCAGAGCGCTCTGCATGAGGACTGTGGTGACTCTTCAGGTGGGCCGTGTTGGCTCTGGGGACTGAGAAGCAGGCTTGGTCTCTCTTCTAGATTGGGCTCACCAGTCCTTCCACGTGTCCCAGCCACCTGGAGGGAACACAGCTTGACTTGTTTAGCCTCAAAATGATGCCAGACAATCCCCGATGCCCTCGGGACAGGTGGGTGCCTCTTGAGCCAATGTTGGCATATCCTACAGTTATCTGCTTCTTTAGGGGGGTTAGATGGCACCTGTAGTTTTAGCTCTCCGCTTACCCACAAACTCGCCACTTACCCACAAAGCAGACTGCCAAACCCCTGGATCATAAAACAAAGGGTAAGCACCTGAATCACGACCCAGCTCTTTTCCTGTTCTTTTTGAGACTTCCCCAACAGGAAAGGCTCTGGGTAATTGATGGAGATTATCCCTGATTCCCTTAATGTAACCTTTTTACTCCTTCCTTTTCCTGGGATTAAGCTGTTCCTTAACAAGAAGTCCTTTTCTTAATGACAGTCATCGACCTATTATTGACCAAAGGAAGTGATCTCGCCCAGCTCCACCTCTCTGTGGTTCCCAGTCCCTTTAGTTGCTTTCATTGTAATGACTTAACGTCATTAACTGGTTTTTTCAATTTTCCGCACTGTTAAAGGCTATCAAACTATACTTTCAAATTAATCTGTCTTCTTGAAACAATAATTGCCCATATATTTGTTGTTGGATATGAGTGTTCACGTTGAGTAGATGTTTTAATATTTGCTGAGTGAGGGTTGTGAGGCAGCCCGCCTGCTTGCACTAGTGAGGTGTGCCATTTACTAGAGGAGCTGAGATCTGACGAAGTGAAGACACACGGACTCTGTCAGCAAGTGTCTCTCTCTCTCTCTCTCTGTCTCTGTCTCTCTGTCTCTCTCTCCTCGCTCGCTCGCTCGCTCTGCTCAAGGAGTATTCCCTAGAGTGACTACTGGCGCTCCCTGAGAAGAGGGACTAGATCTTTTGGAACTGGGTCTTTTCAGCATACGATTGTCCCCTCATGGTAGATGTCCAATAAATATGTGTTGAATTAATAAATCCTGGGAAAGACAGTCACTTACAATTAAGCATTTTGCCTAGAAGCACAGTTGCCAGACTGAACCTTGTGTAGGAGTCAGGGAATCTCTTCTAGAGAAAATAAAATTTCAGTTAGTGATCCAAAAATGTCAATACACTACAGGGGCTGCTTGGATGCTGTGTACCAGAAGCTAACCTGTGGGCATGCTGACTGCTCCCAAAAGAAAGGCTAGTGGATAAATAGTAGGCAGTGTTTATATGATGGCCTTGCAAGTGGGCTGTCATGCATAATCCCCATGCAACCAAGCATCGCCTTTTTTTAAAATAATATGTAACACGTGTTTTTTTGTGTGTTGTGTTTTTTTTATTGGGGAATATTGGGGAACAGTGTGTTTCTCTAGGGCCCACCAGCTCCAAGTCGTTGTCCTTCAATCTAGCTGTGGAGGGCGCAGCTCACTGGCCCATGTGGGAATTGAACCGGCAACCCTGATGTTCAGAGCTCGCGCTCTAACAAACTGAGCCATCCGGTCGCACCCAAGCATTGCCTTTTGCAAACCTCTTCCCTTCTGGTACTTGGTGTGTGTCCTTAGGGTCTGTGGCCTCTGCCAGCGCCTCATGCACCCAGCTCCTGGCCAGCCTTCCCTTCCTCTTCATTCAGGCAGCTCGGTCTCCATGAAGCCCTTCCTGACTACACCAGCCCATACATAACACGTCACCCCAAGCCACGCTCATGCATTCCTGACCTATTTGGAGCATCCTGCAAGGTGGTCTCACACGGTTGAGATCTTGGTCCATTTGTTTCCCTTGCTGGTCTAACTCCGTTTCTCTAAATAAGTCGATTGCTAGTTCTGCACAGGTAAGACCTCACCTCCCCCGCCCGCAGACTACTTTGCAACCCAAATGGAGAAGCATGGATAGGACTGTGAACTTTGGGGCAGGAAGTGCTATTGCTGCAACTCCAACACCTGGAAAGGATGCCCAAGAACATCTTGCTCTCCAGCTCGTGTCCATTCTTGGCCTGAGGGAGGCCAGCCTGGTGCCTGTTCAGCTTTCCTCCCTCCCTTTCCAGCACCGCCGTTGTGATGCCTGTTTTTTGAGCAGGAGGACTGGAATGCATTTGGAAAAAATAAGAGTGTAGTTTCAACATGGCCTTCAGTTTGTTGGCCTGTAGAAGTGGGATTATAGGGCTTGTTCTGTGAATTAAACACTAAAATATGGCCTTTCTGGGTTTGAGTCATATTATGTTTTACAGCCTAACCCATAATCTCAGTTGCTATGGGCAGCATTCCCTCTCCACACCCCCAGCCCCGGCTACTAGAATTGTCCTAATGGCAAAAGCTGTCATGACTTACTGCAAAGAAGTGGACATTAGTTCAGCAGGTAGCATCCAAGTTCTGTGATGAACTGAGTCAGATGTGTTTGAGGGCTTAATTCAAGAAAGTATATGTTTTATGAAGAAAAATGCAACTTGAAAATGGTGTCCTTGAGAGTCTCATCTTTCTGAATTTTTATCATCCTGTTAGCGCAGAAGACTCTTCTAGAACTCGCATTCTATTGCTCTGTCCCGCCAGGGGGGTAGAGGCCCTTTTTCGAGGTCCTGGGATCCCTGTGGAGTCCAAACATCATTGAAGTCAAAGGTACCCAAGAGCCTTGAGTCCTCAAATCTTGCCCCATATGGGACAATGTCTCTTGTGCCCCCAGCCCCTCCCCTCAGCATCTGCTGCCTGCTGGGTTCCAGGCACCATGCTAGGGGCTGGCGAGCCATAGTCGCTACTCCCAACACCTTTGGTTGTGAGGGACCCAGGCTTCTGCTTTGAGGGGTATTCGTACAGGCAGACATCACAAGAAGCTCGGTTGTCTACTTCCTTGAAGTGAAGCTTTTTTTTTTTTTTTTCTTTTTAAATGAGGGCTTTCCTTAAGTCTGAGGCACAGGTGGTGAGTTTCTAGAAACCAAGTAGTGTAACTGAGAAAGAAACCTGGCAAATCTGGGGGCGGAGGAACAGGGATTGAAGAGTTGAGGTTAAGAAGCACGCTCTTCACCACCCTCTCTCCTCTGACCGCCTTGGGGTCTTGGTCTTATGGTTTCCCGTCTTCGCTGTGCCTGAGAATCAAACCAGGGACCTTTCAAACCTACAGAGGCCAGGTCCACCTCCAGCCCAGTACCCCTCAGTCTCCAGGGAGGGGTCCGCCCCTGTATTTTAAAAAAGCTCCCCAGGACATTCCGATATGCCACTGGGCTGACAGCCACTGACCTTCTACCTGTTTTGTGCCGCGACATCATTTCTTACCCTGAACTTGATGTTCCTGTGTGCATATGATATGCAGCACAAGCAAATCAATTTCAGGAACTCTTCAGAAGGTAGAGTCACAGTGACTCTTGAGTGTCTGCTGCTCTGGGTGAGAACTGGGCCTGCAGGAGGGATCAGACAGGGCATCTGGGCTCTCTTTCCTGGAGAGGAGAGGAATCCTGTATTGAAACAGTCAAGGGAAGGGCCAGGTGCCCACAGGAGACACACATACCTTACGTGCCATGTCCGAAGGAGGGAGATTGTGCGTAAGTGCTTGCTTACCATGTGCCGGGCATCTTCTCATCTAGTCTCCCAACGACTGAGAACGTGTCCTTTCAGTTATCCCCAGTCTACAGGCAAACAAATGGAAACAGAGAAAGGTCGTCCTGTCACAGCTGCTGACAAATCACAAGAGCTGGTAAGGACTTCAGTCCAAGCAGTATGAAGTGACATCTCCTCCCACATCGTTCCCCCATGGCAGTGCTGAAAAGAACCTGGGTTAGCCTGCCCATTCAACATGTCAGCTTTGGGCTGTTTTCTTCCTCAAGGCCAAAGGTGTCACCAAACTGCACCCAGATAAGAATTGTAGGGCTAAGGGGGGTCTTGCGACTCTTCTCTCGAAAGACAGATTTGGTGTTATTGCTGTTACCAGTGATTTTGTTGTGAAAATCAAGAGATTTGTATTCTACTAATACAAAGGCACAGATCTAAGGAGTCAATACAATAGGGTATATGGGACCATTTTGAAACAATCTAGATAGATCCTTAAGTGGCATACAGGGAAACTTAAACTTTTTGTGAGCTCGCATTGGCTCAAATGGCAATGGATAGAACCTGTTTGAATGAAATAGCCGCTGATGAAACAGACTGAGATTTCAAGCAGCTAACCCTGTACAAAAGTAGAACTTTCCACCCTGCCACCTCTTCTTATGTTGACTGTATGAGATGCATGACGTTTGTGAAGGGAGTTCTAAAGATGAGAGAGTCCAAATGGGTTAGGATAAGAGCTATCTGGAATTTCCTTATGGGATTGGGAAATACAATACTTACATAAGCTATTAATGGAATACTTGGCGTTTTCAGCATTCATTTTTATACATGTGTACACATCTCCATCGTGCTTGATTTTGGAAACCCCTAGGATAACATGAATATTTCCGTAGCCTGGGATTATGGAGAGAGATTGAGGTCAAATGTCACCTGTCTACTTTGTAGCTGTGTGACGTAATCTCCGATCATCCAGCTGTCAAGTGGGGATCAACACCACCTCGCCTGCAGAGTTGCTGTGCAGATCAGTGCCATTTGAAAGCACTCACTGCCTTGCCGGGTACATAACAGGGACTTTCCTTGCTTTCCCCTCTTAGAGTCATGCTTCAGGCCAGTACTGCCTCGAGACCAGGCAAGAGAGGCCCTGCTTCTAAAACTTCTGGCCATCCAGTGAAGCGTTCAGGGGGTAAGCCCCCTTGTAAACCACTCCTGGGACCCCTGAATTCCCCCAAAATGACGCTGTGTTGGCTTCCAGGACCTTGCCGACCTCTTCTCCAGGACATCCTCCTGGGGGCAGACTGCCCTGGCAGCTCACCCCTCTTCCCAAGAAGCGTAGACCTTGGCCTTGAGGCTGAGGTGTCCACTCACATGTGTAAGCCCCCCTTGAAATGCAGGAGGTGGGTAAGCTTTCTCCACACTGGTATGTTCTAGCGGGGAACTCCAAGGAGTTAGAGAATTCCCAGTTGGAACCTGACCTGTTAGGTCTTTATGAGGGTATATATGCCAAGATAGAAGGGTAGGATATATTTTATTTAATGGTTTGTTAGCTCTTGCCTCAAGCCCCACAAATGTTAGGAGCAAGCCTGCTTTGGACATGCAAAAATTCTTTCATCCAGATTCCCTTCTTCAATAAAAATAAAATCATGTAATCAAAATAATCCTGTTTTTTGCAGTCAATTTACCACCTGATTCAGGAGTTCTCTGACACATTCCTTTGCCTCATCATAAGTATTGCCTGAGGTGCTGCTTAGATAGCCTCTAGGCCTACACCACTCCTATTGCATCAGGAGAAGGGCCCCACAATGTGCATTTGGCAGTCATCCCAGAGGCTTCATACAATTTTGGACCCAGTGGTTCTCAGCCCTACCTGAATTGTAAAACTGAGACTCAGTAAAGTAGGTATAGAGGGAACGTACCTCAACAGAATAAAGGCCATCTATGATAAACCCACAGCTAACAATCATACTCAATGGGGAAAAGCTAAAAGCATTTTCCTAAGATCAGGAACAAGACCAGGATGTCCACTTTCACCACTTTTATTGTTACTGTATTGGAAGTCCTAGCCACAGCAGTCAGACAAGAAAAAAAAAAAAAGACATCCATATTGGAAAGGAAGAAGGAAGAAGTAAAACTGTCATCATTTGTAGATGATATGATACTATATATAGAGAACCCTAAAGATTCCACCAAAAAACTATTAGAACTAAAAAATGAATTCTGTAAACTAGCAAGATACAAAATTAACATTCAGAAATTCATTGCATTTTTGTATACCAATAACTTTCAGAAAGATAATTTAAGAAAATCCCATTTACTATTGCATCAAAAGAAAAAGACCCAAAACAGATACGTAGGAATAAATTTTAACCAAGGAGGTAAAAGACCTGTACTTGGAAAATTAAAAGACAAATATATACTGGGCTCATGAATGGGAAGAATTAACATCGTTAAAATGTCCTTACTACCAAAAGCAATCTATAGATTCAGTACAATCCCCATCAAAATACCAATGGCATTTTTCACAGAATTAGAACAATCCTAAAATTTATATAGAACCATAAAAAACCCCAAATAGCCACCACAATCTTGAAAAAGAATAAAGTTGGAGGTATCACACTACCTGATACCATACTGTACCACAAACTGTTGTAATCAGACTGTAGTAATCAAAATGGCATGGTACTGGCAGAGACACGTAGGTCAGTGGAACAGAATAGAGCCCAGAAATAAACCCACACCTATATGGTCAATTAATCTATGACAAAGGAGGTAAGAAATACAATGGGGTAAAGACAGTCTATTAAATAAATGGTGTTGGGAAAACTGGACAGATACATGCAAAAAAATGAAACTAAACCACCTTCTTACACCATATACAAAAATAAACTAAAAATGGATTAAAGACATAAATGTAAGACCCAAAACCATAAAACTCATAGAAGAAGACATAGGCAGTAAACTCTCTGACATTGCTCTTAGTGATAATTTTTCTGATACATCTCCTTGGGCAAGGGGGAAAAAAATAAACAAATGGGACTACATCAAACTAAAAAGTTTTTGCACAGCAAAGGAAACTATCAACAAAACGAAAAGACAACCTACTGACTGGGAGAAGATATTCGCCAATAATGTATCCAATAAGGGGTTAAAGCCCAAAATTTATAAAGAACTCATGCAACTCAACACCAAAATAACAAATAATCCAATTTTAAAAGTGGGCAGAGTACCTGAACAGATAATTCTCCAAAGAGGACATGCATATGGCCAATAGACATATGAAAAGATGCTCAACATCAATAATCATCAGAGAAATGAAAATTAAAACCACAATGAGATATCCCCTCACACCTGTCAGAATGGCTATCATCAGTAAATCAACACAAGTGAAGATGTGGAGAAAAGGGTACCCTTTCCATAATATCCCTTCATCACCCAGCAGTGTTGGTGGGATTGCAAATTGATACAGCCACTACGGAAAACAGTATGGAGGCTCCTCAAAAAATTAAAAATAGAACTACCTTATGACTCAGCAATTCCACTTTGGGGTATTTATTTGAAGAAATCCAAAACACTAATTAAAAATGATACATGCACTCCTCTGTTCATTGCAGCATTTTACATGATATGGAAGCAACCTAAGTGGCCATCAATAGATGACTGGATAAAGAAGTGGTACATAATTAATACAATGGAATATTATTAAGACATAAAAAAGAATGAAATCTTACCATTTGCAACAACATGGATGGACCTAGAGGGTATTATCTTAAGTGAAATAAGTCAGAGAAAAGACAAATACAATATGATCTCACATGTGGAATCTAAAGAACAAAATAAATGAACAAACAAAGCATAAACAGACTTAGATAAAGAGAACAAACTGACGGTTGCCAGATAGAGGAGTTGGGAGGGCTGGGTGAAAAACCTGAAGGGATTAAGAAGTACAAATTGGTAGTTATAAAATAGTCAGAGATGTAAAGTGTTGCATAGGGAACATACCGTTTCCCCGAAAATAAGACCTAGCTGGACCATCAGCTGTAATGCATCTTTTGGAGCAAAAATTAATGTAAGACCCAGTCTTACTTTACTGTAAGACCGGGTCTTTATAATATAATATAATACTGGGTCTTGTTTTAGTATAAGACCTGGTCTTATATTAATTTTTGCTCCAAAAGACGCATTAGAGCTAATTGCCCGGCTAGGTTTTATTTTCGGGGAAACGGTAGTTAATATGGTAATAATTGTATGCTGCCAGATGGGTACTAGACTAATCGGCGGATCACTTCGTAAATTACATAAATGTCTAACCACTATGCTGTACCCCTGAAACATAATAATGTCAACTGTAATTGAAAAATTAAACATAAAAATAAAACTAAGCAACTTTTAGAAAAATATTGCTGCTGATGTTCCATTCCATATAGATGAAATCATCATCCCTTCGGGTGTGGCCCAGGTATGGGTATTTTTTAAATCTCTCCTGTTGCCTCCTCAGTGGGCCAAGGTGAAGTACCAAGTGTGCCCTTCTTGACGCCTCCAGCAGGGAGAGCTCAGCCCTCAGCCCTCAAACAGAGCCTGTCGTGCACATCTCGCGGAGAAAGGGCGGCTGCTGTAGGGTCTTCAGCCTTTGCAGGCCCTGTTGTTCTTTGCTAAGCCTGATTCCACCACCTAATTAACACTTGTTTATATTAAAAACAAGTGGTAGCTGCCATATGCAGAGAAGGGAGTGGTCCTTTTTGAAGTTTCTAGTTGCTGACTTGGTAAGATTTGGCCTGAAGTGGGACTTCAGGGAAACTCAACCCAAGATAACAGCTAACAAGTTCTTCCAAGTTTCTCTTCTGAGGCGTAGACATCTCATGACAACCCAACTGCAGAAGTTTTTCCATAACATCCCCTCTTCACCCAACAGTGGCAATGGGAATGGAACGGAGGGTGTGGACAGGCTTCCTGGGTTTCTCGTGCTCCTTGTCAGGTGTTAAAACAAAGAGGATCATTGTGTTTTTTGGAACTGGTCTAAATGTCTATGTTTAAGATTAAGATCGAGGGAAATGCATTTCCTTTTGACACCCAGTATTTTCTGATTGTGAAAAGGGTACCAACCTGTGTAATGGCGCCGCGACACGGCCGCGGACTCCAGCCGCTTCTGTCGGTTCCTTTAATTAGGAGAAATTAAGTGGGGCTGCTACATATTTTGAGAATAAATAACACTATTTAAACTTAGGCAGCCTTAACCACTAACTTAACCGCTGAATTCTCGCTGCTACATGTCTCCCAAATAGATCAGCATAATCTTAACTAGGGCTTAACATGCATCGTCTTCGTTCCGGAGCTCAGAACCAGCAGCCGACGGGAGCCTTTGGAGGCTTAATGACTTTAATTATGGCGAGAAATACCAGCTCCCGGTGGGGAGGGGTGCGGCCGGCCTGGTAGGGTCAGAGAAGGCCGGCCGGGAGCCCGCCCCCCAAAGGCCGCCTCGCTGGGTGTGGGAGGGACTGCGGGGGGCGTGGGGAAGCCGAGGGGGTAGGCCCCTGGGGTGGGGGAGTGGTGAAGCCGGGCTGGGGGGAAGAGGAGGAGGGACCCTGGGGGGAGGCCGCGGGGCCTCGGAGTTCTGAGCCGTGTTTGTGGCTTCACTGCTTTGATCTCCTGCCAGGGAAACCTGGAAGGTCAGGCCGGGCTGCAGCCAAGCCCCGGAGCGAGGAGCCCGTGGAGCGGGCAGGGCTGCACCACCCACCCTCACCCCGCTCCCACCTCTTCCCATCCCCAAAAGTGAAAAGACCTGGCCGCCCAGCAAACCCCCAACCCACGCCCCCATTCCTCTGCGACTGTTGTGTGTTGTTCCCCTTTAGGCTATGGATTAGGGGCTCCAAGTCATGAAAGTAATCTGCAAGTGTGGTAGTAAAATCATATATGTTATATATTCTTTAAAAGAGACCAGGTTATTTTTTAAGCTACGTGGACCCCCTTCCTCCGTACCCCCTCCCTACAAATTCCCTCAGAGCTGCGGCAGGTGGATCCCCTGGTGGTTTGTGGGAGTCAGGGTCCTTTCCCTGGTCACTTTATTCTGACACTGGCCCCCTTCTCTGCACCAGGATTTTCTCACCGGTTACCCATGTGCTCTGGTGTGTGACCTCATTTCCTATGGAGTGAAAGGTTTCTGTAGGAAAACAAGGCCCTTGGTGAGACGGGCCTTGCAAGCCCCCTTGCCTGGCAAGAGTGTCCCCTGTTGCTCAGTGACTCATGCTTCAGGGAACAGCAACTGATCAGAATGATCAAGAGCCTGGTGCCTGGGTGGTCACTACTAAGTGAAGAACACCGGGGAGGAGAAAAGGAAAAAGTGAGGAGAGAGGGTTTAAAATGCACTTAGTGGCCTCCAGAGGGAGGGGCATTAAGGGACCCAGTGAGCCCCTGCTATGTGGACTCAGGGAGGACTAGCCAGCAGAGACTGATGGGTGTCAGACGTGGCCAGTCTCTGGGACTGGCTGATTGGTCTCCATCGGTGTTCACAGCCCCTTGCCTCTCCCTGGCCATGGGAGTAGGCCCTGAAGCAGTGGCAACATAAGCAGGGCTTATTACTGGTACCCTGCGTTCCTGGCAATGATGTGTGCAAGGCACAGGCCTCAGGTAGATGTGCCTCCCTCAAGCCTTTGTTTCGTCCTCTTATTGCCCCAAACGATTTGAGTTTGTGAGTTTGGCACCTGCGGCCAGTTCACACAGAAAGCCAAGCTCCAGATCTTCCCACCAGGTGGGGTGGGCAGGCCAGTGTCCACGTGCTTTCCGGGGATGGGCCCCTATTTGGTGCAGGCCGTCTTTCTTCACAGGGTTCAAGGTGGACTCCATCATCTTTTAGGTCTCCTAAGTGATAATGGAAGGAAACTGTAAAAATCCACTTCTCGTGCCATCTGTCCCTGTGGATATGCCCAGGGGTGTCATTTCGTCAGCTTTCCTTTGGTGAGAGCTCTAGAGGGGGCTTGCATTCCTCACGAGAGCGGAAGGAACAAACACTGCGAGTGCACAGACTTGTTTTCTAAGAGCTCTGACATCAAAGATGTGCTTGCACAGAGGCCTGGGGCCTGAGAAAGATCCACAACCGGGCAGAGCCAATTTTAGTAGCTGAGGTCAAAGTTGCCCAGAGACAGTAGTGCCTGCTGTAGAATTAGCCACCTGAAATCAAAGGCCCATCAGCAAACACTATAGCAGAAGTCGTGTGTGTTCGGTTAGTAGGAAACCAAATCCTGAAAATCTGAGGTGTGGAGAATCTTGAGTTCCAAGAAGATCTGGTAAAAAAGGACCTTTCTCAATTTCAGAGTCAAAGGAGATCAGGTGGCCAGGAGTGAGCTATAGTCTGTGCTTAGAGTCCAGGGCCCAGGGTATTTGATACTAACCCCGAGGGCAAAAGCTGATCCTTTTTAGGTTAATCAACAAACATTTCTTGGCCATTTACCCTGTGCCAGGCCTTTTGCTGGATTCTGAGAATTCAGCAGGAAAGAAGTCTGACACATTGGCTGCCCTCTAGTGAGGGAGGCACTTTAAGTAAACAATTACCGTGTGATGTCATAAGAGCCCCAATGGTGGGGCACAGAGTCAGGCCACAGACACGAACAGTGTGGAGGGAATAACACCTTAGCTGAATGAGAGAAGAGGGAAAGGCTAGCGGTGTGGGTGTGGGGGAGGTGGTGTGTCCCTCGTGGTCAAAGAACTCACAGAAGCTCCGCCTAGTTAGACTGGGGGGGTAGGGCTGGAGTGTTGAGTTTGCAATAAGCAGTGGGGAGGTCACATCTTATCCTAAGAGCAGTACAGAGTCATTTGAGGGGAGTGGTGCAGGTCAGATCTGTGACTTAGAAAGATCCCTCTGCTGCTATAGGGAGACCACATTGGGGGGTAGGCGGGGTGGGCTAGGGAACTCCCAAGTGAGGATGTTATGATTCATGCGAAAAGTCTGGTGCCCTGGACAGGGTGGCAGCGGTGGGGATGGAAAAACAACAGATGGATTTGGGAGATGGAATCAGCAAAACTGGGTAAGCTGTTGAGTGTAGGGGTGGGGGCAAAGGGCTTTGTTTTGGCTTGGTCCCCTGGGAGAGCTGGTGGGGATGGGATGAGGTTTGGGGGCACTTCCCTGAGGAGGGAGTCAGGTTGTAGGAAGATAAGGATTGGATGAAGAGTGGGCCCATGGCAAGACCCCACACAGCCGCATCAGCCTGAGCAAGAAATGGCCCACAGATGTCCGGGACAGTATGCTCTGCTCTGGGAATAGCCACAGAAAGAACTTGGGGACACAAGCTGCAGCAGAAGGCTGATGCCAAGTCATGGAAACCAAGTCCAGGGGCTCGGGTGCCGTTTCAGATTCCGCAGCCATGGTTTCTGCCACCTTGGGTCAGACTGCTATAGAAATGTGTCAGAGGAGAGTCACAAGTGAATAATCACTCGGGTGAGAAGAGACCTCAGTGCCCTCATCCTGCTCCTTGCTTTGCAAGATCTCTTCCCCCAGGATAGCAGCAAGTGTGTAATGACAGACACCTCTAGAAAAACGGTCCTGGCTTGTATCTTTATTCGGGTGTCTGAGACACAGTTGGCCCTCTTAAATACTTTGCAGATTGAACAGTGTAATTGAATGTTTTCATATCAATAACAATCTTATTCAGATTGCAATGTGTATATTCTTTACACATCATTGTTTTACAGATGAAAATGTATATATGTCACATCCCTCAGCCTTTTCTGTGAGTTAGAGCAAGAGAGTGATTGGGGGGAATGATACTCCCCTCACCTTAGTGTACCGTACACCACGGAGCGTTGAGTCCCAAAATGTCTTCCATGGAAGGGAGGGTGTTGACAGGAATTGCTTCAAAACGGACCTGTATCCCAAAAATGGGGGACGCCAGGTGGAAAAGAGTCTCTCGCATATTAATGTGCTCCATAAATGTCGGCTAACAACCGGAGAATGTGCAGCACTTTTCAAAGGAGACTGACCAAGAAAATCTGTCATCCCCTGATGCGTACTTTGGGGAAAGCTACTATAGAGATGTGGAATAAGTGATCCCGTGGTCCTAATATCTTACCTTTTTGTCCGTGGAACTAAACTCTCAGACTATTCCTTATGACTCCCCTGGCTTCTTCTGCTCATTGCTGTGTGTATCCCCAGGGCCTAGCACGCTAGTAACTGGCTAATTACTGCTGTTAAACAAATAAATTAATAAACGGCACTACAAATAGAATTAAACTCTGTTCCCGCCTACTATGTTAATTTGTTGAGTATGGACCATGCCCAAGGCAATCTGCTTGGTTAGGGTTTGTGGGGCACACAGACTGGAAAGTAAGATCTGTCTGGCTGCATTAGACCCCAAAGGTAGGTTAGCTTAGCCGCAGGCAAGTAACTTACATGTAAGATGTCTCTGCCCTCTGACTCAGCAGGACCACTTGTAGCTATTTATTTTAAGAATGGATGCTACGGGAATATGAGTATGAGATTATAAATACAGCACTGTTTATAATAGAGAAAATGCAGAAATTCCCTAATGCCTGTTGGGGACAGTGTTAAGTCCCTGTACAACCATACAATGGAAAAATATGTGTAGCTCGTAAGAAGAATGAGCATTTTTCAACATCCGTGCATATAATATTGTAGAGTAAATTGTTGCGTTCAGGGGGAGAATAGCAGAGTACAGAGCAGTAGACACATCCAACTTATTTTTAAGTATTATTTTGATATGTGAGTATATGAATTTTATTCCTTCTAATATGTGGGTTTTTGAAAAACCATGGAAGGATATAAACCACACTGTTCTAAAGCTGGGATATAGGGTGTTAATGGATGAGTTATTTTTTGCTTTTAATTTCTGAATTATAGTGAGTCCTCACTTAACATTGTCTATAGGTTCTTAGAAACTGCAACTTTAAGGAAAACAAAACCAGTTTTACGATAGGCTAATTGATATAAACAAGAGTTAAATTCCTACGGTGTATTTCTGATCACAAAAACATTATGATCACCCAACTTTCCAGATAAAGACCCAAAACACTTCTAATATTAAACATTGAAGTAAATGTGAGCTATACATACACTTAAGAAAGATGAATTAAAAACAAGTAAGAACATTATTTTCCAACCTGTTTATTCCAGGTCAGGGTTGTGGATAGCAGGAACCTCTCCCAGCTCAGGGTGCAAGGCGGGAACCCACCCTGGACAGGACACCCTCCCATTGTAGGGTGCGCGCTCTCTCCCTCCCTCGCTGGGACAATTTAAACACGCCAGTTCGCCTCACATGCACATCTTTGGGATGTGGGAGGAAACCCAAGTCTCCATAGAAAAGCCCACACAGACATGGGGAGAATGTGCAAACTCCATACAGACAGTGGCCCCGGCCAGGAATCGATTTTTTTTCTTCTTCACATCAATGTTAGAACAAAACAATGTTATTCGAGGACCTGCTGTATTAAAATTTTCACATTGAGCACATACTACTTTTATAAATAGCAAAAACACTAAAGATGGAGAGGGGAATGCATCACAGAAAGTGGTAACCAGCAGAGGAGAAATCCTTAGAGCTATTAGAGCTCAGAAAGGGATAAGAGCTGTTTTGACTAAAGAGAAGCACTTGTCAGTCTTATGGGAGGGGTAGCACATGAACTTGACCTTGAAGAATCAGTATGATAGGTATGATCAACTCATAGTTCACTCTGGAGTGTCTCTGCGTGTGAAGTATCATGCAAAGTTATTCTCAAACTGACTTTCTTTTCCTAGCCAACAGGCCAGTTTATCCAGAAGTTAAATCTCTTGTCAAATTTGTTTTGCATTGTCTGTGCCGTCCTATCTTGTCATTACTGCAGATAAATTGAATTGCATAGGTTTATAAGGAGGGACATTAAAATCCTCTGTGGATTGTATTGATTCTTAATAATCTTCATATTCTTCAGCCCTGAGCCTCCATACTAAGGAAATTGGAAATGTAAGCCAAGATTTATCCAATGTAGCACTAATTATAACAGTAAAAAACTGAAATAGCCCAACTATCAAAAATACACAAGTGAGGAAAGTATATAAAGAGATATATATCGCAGACTTAAAGATATTTACAAAGAATTTTTAATGACTTGTTGGAACATCATGATAGTGCAAAAAAAAGAAAAAAGAAAAACAAGCAAACAAAAACTCCAGAATGCAAAATTGTATTCAGTAAAGGCAAAAAAAGCCTGCTTGCAGCCCCCATATATCAGAACTTCCTGTAAGAGGTTAAAGACACACGTCTTCATGTCAGCACTAACACTCCTGCTTCCTTGGTTATCCCATGGTCAGGAGTTTGAGACAAAGGAGATTTTTAGTCATCTTTTGGGTTATTTCCCATTAAGGTTGTATTCTGTCAAAGTTTTTCTTCAATAAAGATTAGGCACTGGGGACATCACATTCAGTGCTTGACAAACAGATGAACAATAGGTGACAAACAGAGTGTGTGGCCCGGTCCCCAGGAGTAGGTATGGAGTGGGACCAAGCCGCATACAAACTCTGGGTATATATAACTGCACTCCCAGGTAAAGTGCCAGATCCATTCCTGACTGGAATTCCTGAATTTAATTGAAACTAAAGCAGACTTTAGGCTTTAAGTTTTCCCACCCACAAGGTAGTAATGGAAGTACTCTCATCAGAATGCCCCATTCACATTTGAGATCTTGCTCCCCGGCATATGTCATCGGTTTGATTCAAACTCTTTTTTTAAAAAAAAGGCTCAATCAGATTGATAGAAGCACTTGCTTAGGGGAAAACCACATCCACGTTCAGGGACGATAACCCAAGAGTATATGGTCCCAGGCAAGCTTTCTTTCAACATTTATTGAATAACCAACCATAGGAATCTTGGCACTACACTAACTGCCAATCCATAGTAGGACCCTGTCTTCTAGGGTTTGAAATTGTGTACTTTGCAAAATAGAAGTGTGCAGATGTTTGCACTTTTGATACATGTCTCGATGGCTATGGGCATTTTCTAGCCTTGGGTCTTGCAGTCGTGAAAAGGTAAATAAAGAACCATGACAACCTTTTATTCCACATTCTGCTGCTGGGCTTCTGGTCACCTGCTGGCTGGTACCCGACCTGCCCTGGCCTGATCAGAGCTTCAAAGGTGATGAAGGATGTGAAAATACCTGTGTGGGAGGGTTCAAGGCGAAGGGCATGCAGAGGTCAGTAAGGCAAGGCCTTTGGCTGCTTCTCGGAGGACTGCGGAGACTCCCCACCTGTTCTCTGCTGCTCACACCCTTCTCATGCTCTTCTTTCCATTCCGGTTCGTGCACAGTCCAAGGGTAACTGCCCTCTGCAACTGGAGCCCAGTTTACCAGTGACCTTCATCTAGCAACATCCACCAGGCTGCATCTTTCCCATCCTTTCTTTGAAACAGCCTTATCTTGAGAATTTTGGACCTTATAAAGATGGGGTTTCTGGCAATCACAAGACTCTCCCAACTATGGTTTAGCTTGGGTTTGAAATATTATTCTGGCCCAAGCTTGGCTAGGTAAAATGGTGAACAATGTAAACTACGAAGATTGTTTAAGGAATATGTGTTCTCGGTCAAAGTGAAGACGTGTGGTGAGGGGGAAAGCGTGACCAAGTGGCGTTCTGTGTTTTTTTAATTTGCTTTGGGACTAGTATAATAAATGTGTCATTTTTCTAAATACGGATTATTCGTGGCCTATTTTAAATCCTGAGTCGGCTCCTGACAGGCAAGTTCCCAGTAGGATCCTGTGTTGATTCTCCTCCTGCCTAGACCTCGTATGTGCAGGAAATGCAACCTTATTTTAATAGCAGCTTATATTAAACATAATTGTTAAAGGAAGTCAACTGTGAGAGTTAGCCTTTCTCCAACAAAATGTTTGTACTTGGAGCCCATGCATTAGCCAGGTTGTATCTGAGGTTAAGGAATTAAGTGGGATTTAAGCACCTTATTCTTGACCTGCTCTGTTGTTCACTGTAGACACCAGGAGACTGGTCAACCCTCCTAGATTTTACCTACAGTGTCTTTTAAAAAGTGCCTGTCCCAGGTGGGTTATGGCTCACTTCCAGAGCCCCGAGACTTCCACGTTCTCCGGGGAGCAGGGAAGCCTGAAAGCCTGAGGCCACGTGAGGAGGCCGAAGGCATTGCACTCCCCCAGTCTTGCAGGCTTTCATCCCACGGCCATTAGAGTCTCCAGGTGCGCGAGCATCAAAGCGAGAGGTGCTGGGTGCTCCCGATTAAGACGCTTCTGAACGCACATTCCCCTCGGGTGCTGTTTGATGTGCTTGATCGTGGAATGAAAGCCAAATAAAGGAATGAGAGGTCCTATTTATTACCTTTTTTTTCGTGCTGTTCCTCGGGGCCCTTCTACATCTTGGGAAAGTGTGTGAAAAAGACTGGGACATCACCTGAGCAGATGACACAAGCACCTACTTACTGCTAACTTTTGGGTCCATGAGCTGTTGGCCTCAGGCAACGGAGTCTGTGCTCCTAAAGAGTTTTATGGAGGAAAGTGATGCCACCTGGCCTCAAACTTTCTCCCTGTGCTGTTATGTCCTCTTGTGCGAGAGGTGGGCGATAGGGCATCTGCAGCTCTTTCTCCATCGCTGGGACAGTCCCCACCTCTCAGTTGAGTGTCCAAGACAGGAACTGGAAGGGGTCTCAATCATAATGACATAGGCTCCCTCCTCCTTTTACAGCTGGGGAAACTGAGGCTGAAGCTGAGATTCGGTGACTTGCCCACCATTGGCAGCTTGTCAGTGGCAGAGCCAGAAATAGCCCCTAAGAGTTACTCCTAACTGCAGCATTCTGGTTATTAAATGAGGTGGGATGTAGAGGTAGCAGAGGAGCCATGAAATACAGAGTCTCAGTTCAGCAAGAAAGAGACCCCACCAGATCTAGGACAGCTTCTGCAGCACAGCACCCAGGGTGCCCGGGTTTGTGAAGTTGTGGAGGATTTGGCAGTATCCCTGAGGATTCCACTGTCCTGCTTGTTCGCTACAAAGCACAGAGAAGTGTGTTGCTGTAAAAGCTGTGGGATACGACTGCCCTCTAGTGGGCTGGTGGGGCCATTGGTCTAGCCACACTCATCTACCTGAGTTCAGTGTTGTTTTCTTATGCTGCCTGCATGTAGAGTGATTGTTCCTATGGAAGGAATTCAGATTTGATTCTTTCCCAAATACTCTGCCCGTAGAGAGACTTTCTTGACCTCAGAGCACTAGCCATCATTTGCCCACCTTATAGGAGTTTTTATTTTTTGATTTGGTTTGTTTTTCCCCCTCATATTAGAGATATCTTACTTCCCTAACAAGAGTTGAGTTCCTAAAAGCAAGGGTATGTCTATAAGTCTTTTTTCCCCCAGAGTCTACTCCCATTATCCACTTAGCTGGACATAAAATTAGAAGGTTCAATGGGATGGAAAGGAATCCTTTTCCCCAATAAAGAATATCACCACTTCTCATTTGTTCCTAAAACATTCTAATCTCACATCTCTGATCAATAGTTCCCCAAGTGGTTGAATCATCAGAATCCCTCAGCAATCTTTCAGAACTCAGTTTCCTGGGCCTTCCTCCAGCCCTGCTGAATCAGTCTCTGTGGTTGGAGCCAGGAAATCTGCTTTACAAAATTCCCAAGTGGTTTTTGATGTGCAGCCAGGTTTGGCAGCCAACTGCTCTAAATCCCCATTTACAGTGATTTCTCGTAGCTTTTCCCTCTGACAGTGTCTGCAAAGGTCGTCTGCTGATGTCAGTTATTAAAATTGACCATTTTGAGATTCCTTCAGAAATATTCAGCATGCTATTCTAACTGCAGTGCTGGGTGACATGGGAAGGAAGAAGGACCACAAGGGAAGGACCAAAGGCATTCGCTTTGGTTGCCAGTGACTCTGTGTTCATAGCAGAAAATACTGAAACCAATACCTTTATGCTGACTGGGCAGGTTGTTGGTTTGTAGTTTATTTTTAATGTTTAGGCTGGATAGGAAGACAAAGGTTAATTGAGTACCCGCTTATTTATTTTCACCTATACTCACTCATCTGGTTCTCAGGAGAACTGCAAGGTAGGTAGCATTGGGCACCCGCTCTTTCTTTCCCCCCAGATGGGAAAGACGAGGCTTAGGAAAGTTAATAACTTGCCCCAAGTCACATAAGTTGGTAACTGTCAGATTCTACATTGGAATCCAGGTCTGATTCCCAAGGCCAGCTTTGGGAAAAAGAAGGACCAAAGTGCCAACCTGCTCTTTTTTCCTCTGCCAGGCCAAGCGAGCAGTACAGCGGGGAGCCACAGCAGTCATCTTCGATGTGTCTGAAAACCCAGAAGCTATCGACCAGGTAAATCCCTTGGGCCACAGCAACCCTGCAGTCTTCCTGAGAGAAGCATGTCCTTTAGTTAGCTTGTCACAGTCGTGTCACCCTCATCTCAGGGCCTTTGCACTTGTCTGCTGACATTCGATATCCACGTTGAAACATCATACTCCAAGGCAAGTCTCTTGCGAGGGGTTAAGAGCCAAGAAGTGGGGGGGGGGCATTTTCAAAGACCCTTCTGGACCTTTAGCCGGCCCATCCTAAACCAAGCATCATCCGCAGCCTTGCCCTTCTGAGAGCTCGAAGGCTGTAACGTGTGAGGATTTCCAAACAAGTAGTTAGTGTCCTTTTCCTCCAGACTTTCGTTATCTCTCCTGCTGCTTAAAGGAAGCGCGTCTTCTAACCAGGAGCATCTCTTCTTCCTTAGCTAAACCAGGGTTCCGAAGACCCGCTCAAGAGGCCGGTTGTGTATGTGAAGGGCGCAGATGCCATCAAGCTGATGAACATCGTCAACAAGCAGAAAGTGGCTCGGGCAAGGATTCAGCACCGCCCCCCTCGAGTGAGCCTCCACCCTGGCTGGCCACTCCCAGCCCTTCTCTGCTGCTACCTGAGCCTTTATTTCCTTTGGGCTTTGGTTCCTGTCTTCTTTCTGTCTAAAATGCTGGTGTACCCCAGGTTCCTTCAGGTTTAGGTCAGATAAAAGACTGGAGGCCAGGGAGAAATGTCACTGGTGTCCTTGTGGAGAGGATTTGAAAAGTCCTTCCAGAATTAGATGATGGATGTGAAGATGTTTCTGGTCTCTTCCACCCAGCGTTCCCTCTTGGTACCTCTTGTCCTTCTTTCTATCTGTCCTATCTCTTTCTAAAAGGCTGACTAAGGAGGATTGAAGGGAAGGAATACCCAGCATTCAGCTTCCCATGTCTCACTCTCTTCCATGTAACTTAGACTAGAGAAAAAGGCCTGTACTTCCTTCTTCATAGGGCAAATTGCGTTTTTGAAACCCCCTAACTTATATTTGAGTCTGGAAAAGTTAGCTTTCAACTGGGATTGAAGTTCATGACTTCCGGGTGGTTAATGAATAGCATTTAAGGTTTACGTGTGTTGAAGGGACACGGCTGGCCATTACCTCTTTTCTGGCGTCTTCTGTCCAAACCTCAGGCTGAAGATTCTAGGAACCTGGAACAGGTGCCCTATAAATGGTTTATTTCCTCCTCAAAAGTATGGGAATATTTACATACAGGATGATTCTTTCGCATGCACAAAATATCTGGATACCTGCAGCATTCGGTTAGCCAAATTCTATTCCTGTTGTCTAAAGGCGTGTCCTAGATGAGGTGGCCTCAAGGTCTTAGGAGGGAGTGAGCTGTGAGGAAAAGGTAAGAGCTAGAACTAGAGGCAGTTTGCAGAAGAACTGACTTGTTGGCTTCTTCTTAAAGGAAGAAAGAGCACTCTGGTAAATATGACTCATTGTAGTGGAAGCTGATATTTGTGGAAGCAGAGTACAATTTTCTGAGTTGTTGTAAACCATTAATTATATGGTTAGTAATCACTGTTCCCTCAAAACATGACACTCACTCCTTTGTCCCATAAATGTGATATTTGTGTTTATTTGGAAGGGTCTCTCCTACTGGTTACAGCGAGCTTGACACTCTTCCATGGGGAACTGGGCTTTATGAACTTAATTCTCTTGGCTGTTAGGAGGCTGACCGGGACCTGTGTGGACCAACTCTTGGCCACACTGGAGGGTACCACCTGGGCCTGGAAAGCACATCGTGTGCCTGTTAGCAGAACCCCAGGTGTTGCCTGCAAATGAGGAGCAGCACACCCCAGTTGCCCCATCCTTGTAACCTGGGCCAACACAACCCGTGCGCCGATCCTCAGCTGCAGAGCGCTGTGACTCACTGTGTCTGTTCTGTTCCAGCAACCCACGGAATACTTTGACATGGGGATTTTCCTGGCTTTCTTTGTCGTGGTCTCCTTGGTCTGCCTCATCCTCCTTGTCAAAATCAAGCTGAAGCAGCGACGCAGTCAGGTAAGACCTCAGAGCAGCCCGTGGACATTGATACCCGCTGCTGTATCCCTGGTGAAAATCAGGGCTGGGGCCTGAGTGCTGCAGTCTGTTCCCAGGGGCCTAGAAACAACAAACAAAGATGGAGTAAGCCTGGAGCAAAGCTTCTAGCACTGTGTCTTCTCAGTTTCAAAAGGTCCAGTCCTACACAGGCCGAACATTCGGGGTGTTGCCAACCAGGAGTTTTTTTCCCAAAGAAATGTTTAAATATTAATGTGGAACCCTAGGGCCTTGACCTGGGGACCAGCAGCAGCAGTGTTACTTGGGAACTTGGTAGAAATGCAGACTCTCAGGCCCCGCCCCGACCTGAATCTGAACCTGCCTCTGCCAGGCTCTGCAGGCGACTCTCCATGAATGCAGTAGGCACTCTAGGTGCCCCAGCTGGCACATCACTGTGCAGGAAAGAAGGATTTGGGGACGGAGGGTGATGAGAAGCGGGAGTCAGACTCTCAAATGGGTAGCAGTGTGACATCTCAGGAGAGAGATGGTGGACCTTGGCAGGCAGTCTGTGGAGAGGAGTTTCACCAAGTTCTCACAAGGGTTGTGTGGCCATCGGCAACAAAACAGTAACTGGCGTACGTCGAGCACGTCTCATTGGCCAAGTGCTGAGCAGCGCTCACGCGCATCGTCTCATTTGCCCTCAGAACTTTCTTCAGTGTAAAGAGAAGGAACCCTGGGCACAGAGCAGGTTAATGACTCAGGGCCTTGCAGAGTTGGCCAAGTAATTGAAGGAGACCTTTGCTGGTCTTACCACTTGGGGAAAGGCTGGTTTGATGGTGGGGGACACTCAGGAGTCTGGCAAATCTGTGCTGTGGCAGTCTGAATTTTTAGTGATTTCTCAAAAGTCTGTTCTGGTCTGAGAGAGGAGCATTTGCCCATCCCGATTCATCGAGTGCCATGGCCCTGTTAATACGTGCTAGACCCTAACACTGAACACATTCTGCCATGCAGAATTCCATGAACAGGCTGGCTGTGCAGGCTCTGGAAAAGATGGAAACCAGGAAGTTCAATTCCAAGAACAAGGGACGCCGGGAGGGGAGCTGTGGCGCCCTGGACACACTCAGCAGCAGCTCCACGTCTGACTGTGCCATCTGCCTTGAGAAGTATATTGACGGAGAGGTAATGGCAGAGGCCAAGCCCATCCTGGATGGGGATGAGGTGGACAGGTCAGCAGAGGAACACGGGACCTAGAAGGACAGGGCCCTGTGTTCTGTTCGCACAGCTTCGCAGGAGCAGAAGGGCTTCAACGCCTAGGTCTCAAGGAGATGGTCTGAGACATTCTAACTGTTGTTTCCCCCTGGGAGGGGGTGGCCATGGCACAGAGACACTCTCTCCAAAGGACCCAGCTGAATATAGGTGATTTGGGAAGTTGATCAGAAATAAATATATGAGAGGCCAGAAAATGCCTGGTTTTAAAAACCTCCTCACATGTTGACTTAATTTTAAAATTGCTCTTCTGAAAACTCTGAGACCTGACTTGATACAAACCTCTTCTACAAAGCTGTGTGGAACATTTAGTGGTGTTACTCATAAAGAGGCAAGGGATGTGATGTCCTTTTTTTTTTCCTTCTAGCTTTTAATTCTGAAATTTTCAAACGTTCGTAAAAGTTACGTGAATCATCCAGTGAGTCTTGTATTGTTCACCTAGAATCACCCACTGTTAACAGTTTGCCATGTTTGCTTAATCTCTTTCTAGATAGAGGCATACATAAACATTTGGGGAGTGAACCAATTCAGAATTAGTTACAGACACTTGACGCCCTTCTGAAAGTGTTCCACTGTTCTGTGGGCTATTGGATGAAAAATGAAATTTGCTGAGGCCTTTTCATTAAGAGTCTTGCGTGGTCTGTAGGGGCAAACTGCCTGGGTTCTAATCCTGGCCCCAGGCAGGTTCTAGCTTTGTGACGTTGGGCACGTGACGGCATTCTCTATGCCTGTGCTTGTGACATGGGCTCAAGATTGACCTGCACTCCCGGTGTCACGAAAGTTACAGGAGAAAATACAGGAAGAACTCTTGCCACAGTCAGGCACATGTTAGGTATTTGTTTAAATATTACCGTGTTGAGCTGGTCAGAGAATAGGAAAAAAAAGTGAAATCAGCAAATTTGAAGGGTGCTTGGGCTCAGGAATTCCAAAGGTGGTTCTGCCTCAGAAAACCCCATCACCTCCTCTCCACGGCGGGTGCTTTGTTATAAATTGTGTGCCCCGGGTGAGTGTTCAGGACCCAGGGTAGGAGAGGGCAGGAGAACTTTACCCCTTTGCTGCCCCACCTGTCAATCACAAGTTTTGGGCATATTCTTTTGTAGTCGTCCCCATTGGGGTATCCAGAGGCGGCAACCTTGCCAAAGATGCCATGGTCCTGGGCTGTACCAGGCCCTTTCTCCACACCCCCAGGCAGCCTGTCTGCTTTAGCACATGGCTTTGGTCTTCCCTCTTGTGTGGCATGAATGTGAGAGCCCTCCTCCATCGACCAGAAAGAAGCCTGCTTCTGTGTGCTTCTTCCCTTAACACAGGGTTATGGTTGGGCTTGGCTGAGGGGCCATTTCCTTCTCTGTAGAACCCGTGTGTGGGCCCTGACTCCAGGGAATTGAGCTAGAGATGGGGCTGAGGTGAGGAGGACGCCCCTGGGCACTGGTATGGTGAACAGGGCTCCCCAGGAAGAAGCACATGCCTGGCTGAAGGCAGCACTGCCCCCGCCTCTGCCCTCCCTTCAGGCTGTGTCCTCTCTCCCTTCCCAGGAGCTGCGGGTTATCCCCTGTACTCACCGCTTTCACAGGAAGTGCGTGGACCCGTGGCTGCTGCAGCACCACACCTGTCCCCATTGTCGGCACAACATCATAGGTAATTCTCACCGGCCTCCATCATTGCTGAAGAGTCACTGTCCCTACCAATGCCTAGCAGGAATGTGACACATGCTGCAGGCTGGTGAGCGAGTCAAACCGCTGCAGCATTGCCATCAGCACTTGGAGGCATAGGGCCTTGGGGTTTGGAGGTCACCGGGCCTCCAAATCCTGAGGAGAGCCTGGCATGAAGAATTGCCCTGAGTAAGGCAGCTGGCCTCACCAGGCCTTCAGCCCACAAACTCTTTAACAGGAATGACAGTAATGATGCTTGCGCGTGCCTGGAACTGCGGAGTTGTTCCCGGGCCACAGAGACAATGAGTGTGAGGTGGCAGGGTGGCAATGCGGCTCCTGTGTCCCTGTGCTATTGGAGGAGGGGGCCCGAACACAGGGTGCACTCCAGGTAGCTGTTTTCCCAAGAGGAAGAACGCCTTTTATCTGGGTAGCCCTGTTGCTCTCTGCAAACTCCTCTGGTGCCTTTGTCAGGCAGAGCAGCGGGGAGGTGGGAGATGGGCCCTTACAGCAGTGACCACCTTTGAGATGGAGAAGCGGGTCAGCCTCTGCCAGCGTGGTCAGTTTGGATGACAGCTTAGGGCGTGAGCCAGGGTTGTGAGACTGGGCACCTTGTCATGTGACCAACTCTGCTGCTTCAGTTTTTGCCCTTATTTATGTATCCCTCTAGCCCCTGGCACCATGCACTCAGCCTTCCTGACTTTGTTTCCTCTGCCTGTCCCCAGAACAAAAGGGCAACCCCAGCACTGTGTGCATGGAGACCAGCAGCCTCGCGCGCAGCCGGCAGCAGAGGGTGATGCTGCCGGTGCACTACCCGGGCCGCGTGCACAGGACCAATGCCATCCCAGCCTACCCTACCAGGACAAGCATGGATTCCCACGGGAACCCTGTCACGCTGCTGACCGTGGACCGGCACGGGGAGCAGAGCCTCTATTCGCCGCAGACCCCCACCTATATCCGCGGCTACCCACCCCTCCACCTGGACCACACCCTGGCCCCGCACCGCTGCAGCCTGGAGCACCGGGCCTACTCACCAGCCCACCCCTTCCGCAGGCCCAAGTTTAGTGGCCGCAGCTTCTCCAAGGCAGCTTGCTTCTCCCAGTATGAGACCATGTACCAACACTACTACTTCCAAGGCCTCAGCTACCCCGAGCAGGAGGGTCAGGCCCCACCCGGCCTCGCTCCCAGGGGCCCATCCCGTGCCTTTCCCCCCAATGGCAGCGGCAGCCTGCTCTTCCCCACGGTGGTGCACATGGCCCCGCCCTCGCACCTGGAGAGTGGCAGCACGTCCAGCTTCAGCTGCTACCACGGCCACCGCTCGGTGTGCAGTGGCTACCTGGCTGACTGCCCGGGCAGCGACAGCAGCAGCAGCAGCAGCAGCTCGGGCCAGTGCCACTGCTCGTCCAGTGACTCAGTGGTGGATTGTACCGAGGTCAGCAACCAGGGAGTGTACGGGAGCTGCTCCACCTTCCGGAGCTCCCTCAGCAGCGACTATGACCCCTTCATCTACCGCAGCCGGAGCCCCTGTCGCACCAGTGACGTGGGGGGCTCAGGCAGCTCAGGCCGGGGGCCTGTCGTGCACCTCGAGGGCTCCCCGCCATCCGAGGAGCTCGCAGCAGCCCGTAGTCAAGGTGCTGGGTGTGGGGAGCCTTGGCCTGGCCCTGCCTCTCCCTTGGGGGACCAGCTGTCCACCTGCAGCCTGGAGATGAACTACAGCAGCAACTCCTCCCTGGAGCACAGGGGGCCCAACAGCTCTACCTCAGAAGTGGGGCTCGAGGCTTCTCCTGGGGCCGCCCCGGACCTCAGGAGGACCTGGAAGGGGGGCCGTGAGGGGGCGTCGTGTGCCTGCTGCTGCGAGCCCCAGCCCTCCTCACTGGAGCCCAGCGTGGGAGCGGCTGGGGGCAGCACCTTATTCCTGGGCCCCCCCCTCTGTGAGGGCTGTGGCCCCACAGGTGGGGAGTCACAGCCGGGAAGCTCCCAGGGCCTGTATGGCCTTCACCCAGACCATTTGCCTAGGACAGATGGGGTGAAATATGAGGGCCTGCCCTGCTGCTTCTATGAAGAGAAGCAGGTGGCCCACGGCGGCGGAGGGGGCAGCGGCTGCTATACTGAGGATTGCTCGGTGAGCGTACAGTACACGCTCGCCCAGGAGCCCCCGCCCAGCTGCCACCCGGGGGCCTGGGACTTGAGCCAGCGCATCCCCATCATTCCCGAGGATGTGGACTGTGACGTGGGCCTGCCCTCAGACTTCCAAGGGACCCATGGCCTCGGCCTCTGGGGTGGGACGCTGGGCCCCGACGTCTTGCAGCCCCACAGGGACCTGGGGGGAGCCCAGGAAGAAGAGCGGGTTCTGTGCTGCCAGTCCAGGACACCACTGCTTCCTGACTGCCCTCCGGATGAGGCGGGGGCCACCAGGGCCGGCTTCCCCAGTGCCTCCCAGGACATTCAGGAGGCTAACACCACAGCCACTGAGGCTGCAGGTGAGAGCAGGAGACGACAGTAGGCCGGGGTCGGGGTCCTCTTCTCTCTCCACAGTCATTTTCTAAACGACTCCCTTTGTGCCCTTGAAACACCATCTCTACCTGATGACTAACAAGTGCTATTCTCTAACCCGGCCCTTCTTCTGAGTACCAGACCCGGTGAGCCTTATGCTTCCATCGCCTCTCCCCCCACATGCCACACAAGTATCCCAGCCTACCAGGCTCACAGCAGCGCTCCCGGATTCCTCCCCCCGCACATGCCTTCTCCAAGGCTCCCCCGCCCAGATGCTCAGGCCAAAAGCACCATCCCCGAGCCTGCCTTGCCCCTCACACTCCAGTATCCTGGGCTTCTCAACCGTCTGCAAAAATTGAATTCCTAGAAAATGAAACTTAGCAAAAGACATGTCAGATCCCAGTCCAGAATTTTTATTACTAGATTCAGCAGACATCCAATTGCTATAAAGTTTACAAACATTTTGTCTCAATAATAGTGTGCAGTCCAGTACCTTTGCGTAGCACGGCAATAAGTTCTATATCTAAAGTATATCCCACATTTATCTCCTCTGCATCCCACCTCTGTCCCCTTAGGCCCATTTCCTCTCTCCGGGGTGAAGGCAGTAAGCCTTCTGACTGACTCGTCACTACTTCTTGCCTTCTATTCCACTTGAGAGCCAGAGTGGTCTTTTTTGAACATAAGTCTATATCTTTACACTAGAAAACCCTTCAGTGACTTGCCATGACCTTTAGAATTTTGAAAATGTAAACTCATCCAGTTCTGTGTGATCTGGCCCCTGCCTATCCCTCTGACCACTTGCTTCACTCTCCTTGCTCGCTGATTTAGCCCCCTGTGGCCTCCGTAAGGTTCCTCCAATGTGACAAGCTCATTCCAGCCTCCAGACCTTTCTGCTGCTTCCCTCCTGCAGATTTCGGCTTAAATGACACCCTCCAGCCACCTCCGGGGTTACTCTCACACCCTGTGTTTCCTCCCCAGATTATCACACCCTGAAATCACTTTGTAAGTTCTGTAAAGGGAGTCTACTCCCCTGCGCTTCCCAGTGCCTGATGGTGCAGCTTCTGTACATTGTGTTTTGTACATGCTACCTACGGGTTTCCAGAAGGCTCTGCACGTCAGATGAGGGAGGCCTGTGCTCTCCGCACAGAATGAGGAGCTCTGCTTAAGCCCTTAACCATATTCATAGTCTGTCCAGTGTTGTGACCTGTCACTTCCTGAGAGCCTGCCACATGGTGGGGATGGACACCCACGTCCCTCGCCTGTGTGTGTGCCTGAAGCCTGCGGTGATGGCTCCCTCCCCTGATGGTTGTTCTTTCTCTCCCAGGACAGAGATCTCGCCCAGCAGACAGCGGTGGTGGCACAAGAGCCTGAGCCCAGAAGGAACTCTTATGTGGAAATGGGAACTGTACGGAGACTCCAAACTCTGACTTCCTTCAAAAAAAGAAAAAAAATTTTTTTTTTTTTTAGCTTTGACAAACACACAAAAGTGGTAATAAAGAGAGCCCTCCTTCTCAACCCAAAATGTGAGCCCCCTGTGGCAACCCCCCCTCCCATTAACAAACCAACAGACAAAATTCTCTGAGTCTTTGCCTCTTTTGATAACATGTTATTCTGTTTTGTAAAGTGTGTGTGCTTGGGGTTCCGAGGTGTGTGGGATTGAGTTCTCGGCTTTGTTTTTTAAGATATTATATGTAAATGTAAAAAGTTATTTAAATATATATTTTAAAGAACCCTAACCGCCAACTTTTGCTGAAAAAAATAATCACTGCTGCATTAATTGAACCACATCATGTGTAGATACTGTTGTCTCCCTGGAGGGAGCTCAGGCCTTTGAAAAGCTCAGGGCTACACCTGCCTTAGAAAATGAACCAGAAACTTGAAGTAAAGCTAGTCGATATGGGTACAAACTCTGAAGAACAATGCAATGCTGCCTCTTTCTTTCTCATGGCAAATCCCAACATAACAAAATTTCAGGTCTTCTCAGAAACCATGCTTCTCCAGCCCACACCGTTAGGCAGCAGATGGAAAGAGCTAGGAATGCGTGGAAGGTCTGCAGCACTGGGAAGCCGGGACAAGCCATTGCTATGGAAGCCCCTGGGTGACAGGGATGATTCTGCCCAGTGTCCTCAGTCTGTCCCCAGGAATTATCGTCCTAAGGTAAAGGGCAGGGTTCATGGTGCTGATCTTGGGCTTCCTGCAACTAGCTGCAGAAATGGCTTGATGGGGTACGTGGGGACAAACACCCGGGAGGAACGTAGTTTGCAGCCTTGGTGTCTGATGGGACTGAGAACAGAGGGCACACTGGAGCTGCTGCGTCCTTGGGCTGCCTTCCTGGGGGCGCCTGACCGGGACCCCATCTTGTCTGAATCAAGCTCCGTTTGAAAGATACGTTTCCCATCCCACTTCAGGGTTGTGTAGCCCTCTGCCTCGTGGCTGAAGTTGCTCATCTCACCTGCAAATGTCTACTATCCTTTCTACCTAATGCACTATTATGTATTGATTCTCCATGAGACAGAGAAAGAGACTATCAGATAGTTTAGACCCAAAGGGTAGGTTTTTGTATATTTTTCCAGCCTTTGGTGGTTGTTTTTTTTTTTTTTAAGAGGGAGGGAGAGTTTAAAAACCCAAATTGTTTTTTAAAAGATATTTCCATTTTAAAAGGGAGAATCTATTTAAAGGTATTTCAGATCAGGGATTGTCATCCTTTTTGTCCAATGTATTTCTTGTCCTTAAAATATTTTTTTTTTAAAGAAACTAATCACATTAGCCCCATATTCACTAACTTTCCTGGTCACTTTTATTCATTTACTCAGCAGGTATTTGGTGCCACCTGGAAAGCTCATTTGTGAAATAGGAACCCTGGGAGCGGGCCCCCTACAGGTAGGGGAATAGAAACCACCTGGTTTGCAAGGAGACTGAGACCCAGTTCTCTGCAGTGAGGCTCAGGGGAAGTCGCCCAAGGTCCAGACCAGAACTTTCTGAGTGAGAACCTCACGATACCGGAATTTTTTCTTAAAAACCCCAGCCGTGATGAGGAAATTTACTTACTTCTAGCCAAGATTTGACAGAGGAAATTCCAGTGTCAAATGATTGAGCCATTTGTCATTTAGGAACTCACTATGCTGAGATTTGTCCTCCCGCGTCTGAGGTGCAGTCCCTTGGGGGCCGTTCCCTCCCAGCCCCCACACCAGGCCTGTGCCCAGCACACCTGTTGGCGAGGGTGTGAGAAGCGCCTAAGCTGTTGACATGTGATCGGGGCCGCCTTTATTTCTCGGGCCAGGAGTAGCAGCTGCTGAGGACAACAGCTTGCATTACATGGTTTTGGGGAAGCTGGGTGGGGGTCTGGATTTTAACATGGACTGCAAAGAGCAGCTTCTCATTGTTGAGATTTTTTTTTTTTAATTGTTTGTGGATTTGTTTGTTTTTAATGCCTTTGAGTGCATATTATCTTCCTTGTCTGAAACCATACCCCCAAAGTGGCTTTCTTTAGCCCTAGCTAGAAAATCACTCCTCAACAGCCTTAAGCAATGAATAGATGGGTAGAGAATGTGGCTTATTCAAATAAATGTGTCTGATTTTCATTTGAAAGAACAATAACTACAGATGGCAAAAGAAGCCCATTTAATGTGTGTCGTTTACAGGGTGGTAGAAACAGAAAACTGAAATTTTGAAACTTTTAAGTATTAGCCATTGTCTTAAATTAGTGTTGGCTCATCAGACAGGGAGGTCACCAGAACATAATAACCAACTGTATTACTGCCTCACCATTTAAACAAAAGAAATGTCTTCTGTGAAGTAAGACTCCGATAACGATGACAAGTACCTTCTTCAGTGTCCTCTCAGTGACGTGTGGGGAGGTATATAGCTGTGGCAGACGGGAGATTGCATTTTCCGTTGAGAATCCAGCCCCCCACCCCCCAAGCCAGGATGGGACCACCGGGTGTGGTCCCATGGCCCAGCCCTGATGTAAGACTGCCATGTAAACTGAAGAGTGCTAGAACCAGTTAAAATGGGGGGTGGGGTGGGGGGAACGGGGAGTTCTGATCAACCAGGTACCTCTTTTATAGACACAGCCCCAGGATGCTGGCTTTCACTCTCAGTCTCTTTCCCCCTCTCTGCACCCAAGCCATTTTTTTAAAGCCCCATCTGCTGTTCCACCGCTCAACCCCCCCACCCCTTTTGTGCTGCTAGTTTCTACTCAAAGTTCATGCAGGACTAATGCTTTTGAAATGAGGTCTAAAAAATAATTACTAATCAAGAGTATTATTTTTTAAACAGAACTGCCTTTTTCTATTCTTTGTATAAACTCTATTGTGTTGGTCTAACAAGGCACTATTTTTAAATGTTTTTTAAAAATTTCTCCCAGAGCACTTAAAAGATATTTTGTAAAGACTTTGCTGTAAAGATTTTGTAATAAAATGGTCTAAGGGCTTCTCCAACATTACCATTTTTTAAAAATGTTTTAAAAGCTAGAAAACAACTTATGTATATTCTGTATATGTATAGCAGCACATTTCATTTATGGAAATATGTTCTCAGAATATTTATTTACTAATATATTTATCTTAAGCCATGTCTTATGTTGAGAGTGTGACATTGTTGGAATAATCATTGAAAATGACTAACATGAGGCCCTGTAAATACATGATAATTGCACACAGATTTTACATATTTGCCGACCAAAAATGATTTAAAACAAGTTGTAGTCTTCTATGGTTTTGTAACAAATTGTACAAATGACTGTAAAAAAAAAAAATACAATTTTATCAAGTATGTGTTACATGTTGTCATTGCTGTTTGGTAAAGGTCTACACATTCCACAGAGGAGAGGTCTCCAAGAAGCAGAACCTTTAACTTCAACTTGCTCGTGGGAGCCTCCGTACCATTTCCTTTCTGGTTAACATAGAGTTCAGGTTATTGGGGCTTTAGATGGTGTCATGGGAGAGCATCCGATACAGAGTATGTGGGGTTATGTCCTTGAGGTGATAGTAGCTTTTCAGCTCAGGCCTGTGTGGAGTGGGTGAAGGAAATGGTCGTGGATCTTAGCAGTACACTTTTTAAAAATTGAGAACGTAGGCTGGATATAAACTATCGGCTTCATCTGCCAGGCCTTTGCCTACCTGTAAGACAGAGAGACGCTCAAACCCCAAGGGAAAGGGGCTTGTAGGGAAAAAAACCCCAAGTATCTCGCCCTTGAAATTACCTGCTAATGCGAGTGGAGAGGTGCCCTCCATCTCCAAGGAATCTTATACCCATCTGTCTTGTTTCCCGGAGAGGGTAATTACTCATTTGTAAAGCAATCTGAGATGACATGGAAGGTGCAAAGTAGTGTTTATTTTTTAGACATCTAGCAGAGAATATCCTAATCCGGTGAGTTCCTGTTTCTATTTCTCCCTCTTTAACTTGGGCCATTTCTTGGGCACAGGCTCCTCGTGGACCTCTGACTGCCTCCTGCCCAGCAACGGGTCCTTCTCAGCACCTTTGGGGCTGGCAGCCCGGATGCACAGAGCCTCCCAGAGCTTTTGTTTGATGGCCTTGCCCAGTTCCAAGCTGTACCTCTTGGGGGTCCCTGAAGGATTCCACAGCATGGGCTCGACTACAGAGTGGTACAGCGCCCGGTAACCCTCTGTGGGGAGGCCGTGGATGGTTAGGGTGTCCGACAACTGCTGTCTCTTTCTGGCTTCAGGAAGCAACACCCGGCCCTTCCAGGCTGCTGTCCCAATGTCCCGGGGTAGCACTTGGGTGGCTGCCACATGTTCAGCATATCTGTTCTCAAGATCTTGGCGGACTGTTACTTTTTTCTCCTTTGAACTTTCTTTACTCTAGCCAGGAAGAAAGCAGAGAAGTCAAAGCTAAAACTTGAGAAGGGAGCTCAGAATAATTATCTGGGATTTGTGTCCCAGAGTCTTGGTTACAGCCACAACCAACATTTGTCTAGCGTGTTCTAGTTTACTGAATTCCTTCATGTATACCACTGCATGCGTTCCCCATATCCCTGTAAGGTCAGCAGGAGACAGCTTTAAAGGAAAGGAAATTGGAATTGGTTTGCCCAAGGCCACACAACTGGAAAGTTAATAACCACAGTTGTCATCTATGAATGCCACGCAGGATCCTAAGCCCTTTTTTCTGTGCCAGGCTCTGTTCAAAAGCCCTTTGCATGTATTAACTCATTTAATCCTCACGAAACCCTATGAGGGAAGGGCTGTTATCCCCTACTTTATAGGTGACAAAAACCAAGTCAGAAAGAGGCTAAGCCCACCATTGTCCTTAATTATAGTCAAAGCTGGGATTTGAACCCAACAGCTTATCTCCAGGGAGCATTCTGAGCTCCGCTGGCCACCATGAGTGATGGAGCTGAACTCAGATCAGGCCTCTAGATGCCAAGTTCGCCCTGTGGAGGTTCATAGCTAGGTCTGGCTCACCTTGTGTTCCAGTGTGCGTGCCCACACACTCCACCCATATCCTGGCCTTTCCCTCCCTTATTTTCCCTTCATGTCAAGTTCCTTTCGTCTCTGTTTAGGAAAGCCACTTCATCCTCCTGTAGAACTAGGCAGGGTATAAGTAACATGCCCCCAGATCTGCTGCTCTCTCCACTGTGTCATGCTGCCGTCCCCTGCCCCCATCCTCCACCACCCGCAATCCTGTCTTTAACTAGACTATCCTTCATTTAAATCTCTGAAGCATTGGTATTCCCTAGCTGACATTTCCCTGTCCCCTCATCATATTTTCTCCCTGACCAGCCACCATCTACCTCATTAATTCCTCCTGCAGGTCTCCTGGGCCTGGGTGAGCCCGGTCTCTGCCCCGCAGGCCGCTTGCTCTTGGAACTGTTGGAGTTTCTTATCCTGCCCCGCCAGGGAGCGTTCATTGCTGACTCCTCCTTGGGCTTGAATCTCTTCGAGGGTTTTGCTTCTCCAAATCGGCATGGTACGGGGCAGCACTTCCTCAGTTGTCGCCTGAGCACCAGCTTAACCAAGGAGAATGAACTGGCAATGAACGGCTTCTTTACAACTTCCCAAGAAGAGGTGATCCCGGGTGCCGGGGCGATGATGTCCTGCTTTGCACGCATTCTGGCCATCCAGATGTTGGTGAGAGTTGGCGAGTCCACATAGCAGTCCTGAAGCCTGGTGTTCAGTAAGATAGACTGTCGGAGTCCATAGGTGGGCATGCCAGGGTCTCGTCTTAGATAGATTGGATGCTGGAAGGATAAGCAGAGAACAAAGGAATAAAAAAGACCAGTTCTCAAGCAGAGCCCAGAAGGTCTACTTTGGAGGCGAAGTCTTAACATCTTTTTAGAGACCATTCCTTCCACGTCCATCTTAGAAATCTTTCTACACATCCTCTCCCCTGCTCACCAAAGACTTTGGTACCAAGGTCACGATCATATTCAGGCTCTCAGAGAACATAACATGCTTGGGCCAGAAGTGGGGGATCAAGGTGCTTTACAAGAAATCAAAAATAATGCGTGTCTGTCGGGAAGCTAAGGGAACCTGTGGCAAGAAAGGGATGGGAGACAGGATCACTCAAGATTCCTATAGGAGCTGCAGTCACTTCTCATCCGTGCTGCCACACAGAAATGACAGCAGGTAAAGTCCTGCCACACCCTGATAACATTTTCTAACGAGGTTGCCATGAGCCAAGAAAAGCTTCTATACAGGGAAATATACTCTGAGGTCCATAAAGACAATAGCACAATTGTAAATGATGCTAGCCTCCATTTCTTGGGACCAGCCAAGAACAAGGGAACAATCTGGATAGATTAACATCACATATTTAAAGAGACCTGGCTTTCTAAGAAATGTCAGCGATAAAAAATAAAATCACCTTACCATATTTCAGTTGCCTTAAATTTTATTTTAGCTAGCTTAGTAGGGGGAAGACATATGTATTTTCTTTTCCTTTTTTCTCTTGTTTTATTTTGTTTTGTTTTAATATTCCTAGCCACCTGTCTTGCTCTGCCTCAGTCACGTATGGGCAAATTGCAGTTTTAGATTGTGGCTTACATGCAGGCAGTTTTCAGCCATTATTTCTAGTATTTGTGATGTCACTTTGGTTTGTGATGTGGGTGTGGGTGGGTGTTACATCATCGGATTTTATAGTGAAATTATGTTGGAAGAAGTTCTATTTTGTTGTGCTTCCAGGAACTTCTGAAGTCCTCATTTCCCCCAAAGTGGCTTGAGTGAATTCTGAAGATTTTAACATTCTTAAGAAGCATGCTTTGCGTTCCACATTGTCAAATATGCAGACCAGTTTTGTGGATACAGGTAGTGAGATGCATCCTTACATGTGCAAAAGTGCCCTTCTTCATGGACATAAAGAAGTTACTGTTAAGTTCTCAGAATAGCTGCCAAGGTTAGGGACCAGAAATGAAAGAACACGTTCCTGCAGCCCTGGGCACCTCTCCCTGCGTGTCTCTCCCCAGGAGACTACATGGTTTCTGGAATGTGGTTTTAGTTTACATCCCATGGCAAATGCAGTAATTAGAGCTGTTAGCAGTGTCAAGAGCTTGAAACGAGAACAAAGACGCCTCTTCCTGGGAACTCTTGGGCATTGCCTAGCTCTTTATCAGGTGCTTGTCCTGTTGGTGGTTTTGATTTTTCATACACAAAATGCCAAAGGAGGCTCCCTCCCAAGGGGGAGGAGAGCGAAATGATGGAAAAACAGAGTATGAGTCTGGCAGGCGTTCCTGGAATCGCATGTGTTGCCTGTTTTGATTTTTCGAGTGTTGTCCCTGGAGTGAATCAAAGTCTGCAGGCAGACCGCACCACAGGCCGTGGTGGAACCACCTCCAGGCCGATGGCATCTGGACCCACAGACATTTGGGAGGACAATGGGGTCCATTCAGCGGCGAGCCCTGGCCTCACCTCCCGAGAGGTGGGTCAGTTTTAGAGCAGGGCATTGGAAAGGGTTTGTCTTTGGGAAGGGTTTGCGAATGTCTGGAGACTGGGCAGGCAAGCATCCTTCCAAAGCCAGTGGATCCCAGAGAGGTGGCACCAGGCTCTAGGGCTACTGTCTGCCTTTACTCGGCATGGCAGGTACAGAAGGGAAAAGTTGGGTAAGAAAGGCATTCTGGGAGTAGCTCTTCTGTTTATCCTTTCTCCTTCCACATCTTGAGGTTGGCCTTCCCACACCTCCTCTTTCCAAACACTCATCTGTTGTATTTACTTTCCTAGGCCTTTTATTCAGTGACCACATGACACTGCTATGGCTTCCAAGGAACACTCTAAATCTTCTTCTAGCACAGAGCTGTTCACATGGTGGCTGATACATACTCTTCAATTCCATCAAATTCTGCCTTCTCTCCTTTCAATATAACTCATTTCAATTGACTGCACCCCAACAGAAAACCCTCACAATCCTTGGAACTAACCCAGCATAATTTGGCCTGTGTTCTTTCTCCTATGTCAGTAAAATCTGTATTTATTCAATGCTTACTTTAGGTCTGGCACTGCTCTAGGCACTTTACAAGCATCCTCTGCTAAAATGATACCACCAGTTTTATGAATTTGGGTCCTGTTGCCATCCCTACTTTACAGATGAAGAAACTGAGGCACAAATTTCTCAAGAACCATGCCCCAAAAGCTAGTAACCAACAAAGGCTGGACTCAACCAAAGTCTATAGCACCCTTGCCCTCGCTCTGCTCTCACCAAGCTATCACCATGATGCTTTGCTTCTCATCTGGTCGGCCCATTCACATACCATGCTTGTCTTATCCTTGTCACAAGACTTCCTCTGGACTCATGAGTTAGTCTGCCTGCATTGACGTCTCAGATCCATCTCTCAATGGGCAAGTGAATTCACATCTCTGAACCTTACTTTCCTCATCTGTGAGATGGGGATAGTAGTAGTGCCTATGCTAGATCAGTGCGAGGATGAAACGGGAAAATATATGTGGAGCATTTGGCATGGCTCCTGGCACATAATAAGCACTCAATAAACAATGTTCTTATTAACATTATTAATGCTATGGCCCATTTGCCCATCTGACCTTATGTTCCTGTTGCCCATGGTCTGAGTGACATCACCCAACATTTGATATGAACTTTGTCTCGGGTCCTTTCTGTGCATTCATCTGGTTAATGAGGCCAACTCACGAGCCTCTTGAAGTGGAGAATGTTTCTGATCGGACATGTGCATCTCAACATTTCTTTGCCCATAATCCATCTTCACTAAACATTTATCAGATTCTTCACCTTAACAAAAGCAATGCATTTACGGGAGGTACATTTCCAGCTGGGTGTGGGAGTTGTCCAGAACATTCCATGCTTGGTTAGATGGAAAGAAAAGCAGGTCCCTGAGGATATGCTAAGGAAAGTGACTAGTCTTTAATAGAGATTGTTCCATCAAAGGTTGTTCAGAATTACAAAGTCAGGACGGAAAGACTCTCTTTGGTTCAGGTCCTGAAACCATGATAAGAGTTTCCATTGTTGGTGCTAGCACTTGATTCATGAACTTGGGATTAAGGAAGTAGGGCTCCTCTGTTGCTCAAAGGCCTGTTCCTCAGTTTGATTTTCCAATGAACCTTTTTTATTCTGCTGAGCTCAGTCTAAATAACTTTTATTTTCCACCCATCATTTGGAGCTGTGCTTTCTGACATATCTAAACCACCACTTCTATTTGGAAACACATCTGCCCTTCTTTGATGCTTAGCCAAGCTCTCCTCACTGTATTTTTAGCTCCTATAATGTTTCTTATTTCTTTTTTCCTTTACTACAAACTTTCTTCTCTTTAATTTCTCTTAGCTCCTCTTCTCCTTCCGGAGGATCGGTCAATAAAGAGGCAATTGAGCCAATTTATATTAATTCTTGTCTTTTCCCTTCATACTCCACTCCCAAATTCTAGTAGAATTTAGTTGAAAATGTTTTTCTTTTAACACCTAACTTCCACACCCTTAGGGGAACATATCTGAGGTCCATGATGTAGAATGTTTAGGAAAGAAGAGAAAAACTTTGGATGAGAGAATTTGAAGATTCCTGAACCATGAGGCAAACTCTGAGGACCAGTGATTTAGACCACATGTGTTGGATACGCACCTATCATGGGCCAAATATGTAAAATAAGGGTGCCCTGCCCACCCTTCTCACCTGACTCTAAGCTCTCAGATAGGGCCACCTGGATGTCCCACAAACACCTCTAACTCATTATGTACAAACCAAATTCTCTCTCCCTTCACCCCCATCAGAACAAGCAAACTACTATTTCTCTTGAATTTTTCATCACCGCGCAGTTGCCTGGCCCAGAAACCTGGGAAATAGGATCAATAAAAGTACTGTGCAGAGCCGAGCCTGAGGCTAAAGGAAAATCAGGAACCTCGATCCTGTTTTTATTTAGAATGCTGATATTTTGTTCATCTTGAATTTTGGGGCATTCATTTAGATTTTTTAATAGATTGCATTAAAACACTACTTATTAAATGTATTTCATATATTTTTAAACCTGTTAAATAATATTTCTTTCTTTGATTACTGAGAGTTTTGGGCCCCCTTAAATTTCGTACCTGAGATGAATGCCTCACTCACTGCACCCTAATCCTGGCCCTGGACCACTCAGTAAGCATTTTGTCACCAGAAGCCCATAACGACAAGACAATTGACCTCGGTGATTGGGAGTGTAGTCCTAGAGTCCCACTGCCTGGGTTTGAAGCCCAGCTCCACCCACGATGTGAACTTTGGGTGAGCCATTTAACCTCTCTGTATGAGGGGTGGTAAGGGTGCCTCCTTCACTGGGTCGACTGAGAGGCAAGCACTGCACCCTGCCTGGGTTTGGCAAAGTCCTCAGTCAGTGTTTGCCATGGTTGTTATGAGAACCAGGCTCCTCATCCAGTGCTTGCTCCACAATATCACTGCGCTGTGAGCAGAAATCGCCCCAGCTAGAGTTTCAATATACCAGGATCACCCAAACTCCACCAGCTGAGATCTCCCAGCTTTTTGGCAAATCCTGCTGCCCTCAGAGGAATCGAAGGACCCAACTGCAGAGCGCAAGCAGGCAAACAGATAGACACCATCTTCCTGAAGGCCCAGGGGCTATAGTCAGTGTCCTCACTCTTTCCATGAAACAAAGCTGCTAACTGACTGAGGCATGCGAAGCATTGAAATGAATATCTCAGGCTGCTCCTCACCAGGGCCAGGACCACATAACTGAGCAAAAGACCTTGAGCCATTAAGTGCCCTGACCTAGACTGGCTAGGCTATATTTTTAGCCTCTGTGCACTGTTTCCATCACCTGTGCTGAGTTCTAAGCTGGAAAAGAGGGGAGGGAGGCCTGGGGAAGGCATGAGGGATGTTTCTCATAGCAGCCAGTGGGGGCAGGAGCTTGCCCGCTATTTCTGAGTTCTGTTGGACAAGCCAGCTTCCTAGGCATGCAACCTGTGTACGGACACAGGTCCCTGGGCTTAGAACAGCCCCACACTTGGTTTAATGCTCTGTGATCACCATCTTGAAATTCTTAATCACTTTGAACAGGAGATTCCCACATTTTCATTTCTGACTGGGCCCTGAGAATTACATGGCCCACTCTGGTTGTACACAAGGCCAGGAGAGCCAAATGAAGGCAGAAGGCTGGTTCCCATCCTGCAGGGGGGCAGCACAGGCTGAAGCTACTATCATGAGGCAAGAAACCCCAGACTTAGCCAAATAAACCTTATTTTACATCTCCTGCCTGCCCCTTCCCATGTCTTCCTCTGAAACTGGGATGAGATGCGAAAGAAACTTGTCAACTGTAGAGCTATGTCCTGTTTTGCTCAAACCTTTCGTCAGCTCGCCATTTAAAACGGTCCACAGATCACTGTCTGTCAACAATATCATTTCTTATCTTTGTAGTACTTTTAGCTCTCTGAAATTGACATTATTTTCATGTGGGTTGACTGGCTCCTCCCCACTATGAGAATGTAAGCTTGTCTTGCTGCTGCTCTTGGTATGTTTCTCAGTAGGTGTTTTTTTTTTTTTAATTATTAAATTTATTGAGGTAACATTGGCTAATGACATACATTTCAGGTGTACAATATTATATTTCAGTAACTGGATACGCTATTGCGTGCTCACCACCCAAAATCTAGTTTCCTTCCCTTTCCCCTCCCAAAACATTTGTTGAATGGAGGAAGGTTCACCTTTATTGAGTGCTTACTCTGTGCTGCTGGTTTCACCTGCATCTTCTGATTTCATTCTCCTTGTAGGTGCTCCTGTCTGTGCCTGCACAGGCACAAGTTAGAGGTGAAGAGTTCCCAGGTCCTGACGGAGGAGGAGGAGATTTTGGAAGCAGGGAAGGGCCCAAAATGGTGGAGGAGAGAAGGTGAGCAAGAATGGGAGACAGCAGGTGGGATATGGAGGGTGTGTCCCCAGGGACTGGGTGTCCCTTGGTGGTGGTGGGGGGGTGTCCTCCTGCTCCAGTAAGGATCCTAGAGGATTCTTGAACTCGGGAATGACACAGTGAAAACAATGACTGAACAAGATTCTTCTTGCCTCAGTTCTGGGTCGCGTGGGTGGAAAGGGACGAAGATTGAGAGGCCTCGTGGGAAGAAGGTGTGGCTTTGGGGCCCAGCCTTGGGAACAGCATGGGGGGTGAGGTGGGGAGAGGCGGACCCTGGGAGTGGGCGATGGGGCGGCTCAGGGGTGGCAAGGGGGCGCAGGGACCGAGGTACCTAAGGGGGGACGGGGAGCCCGCGGGCTGGGACCGCCCCAGCCCTGCTCTGGGATCCGCGAGTCGGCACACGAGGGCAGATGCTCCTGCAGCCGCGCCGGGCGCAGGCCCGCACTTGCAAGCCCGGGACCAGGGACTTGAAAGCACCCGGCGCGCCGCCCAGACCTGCCTCGCGGGGCGTCACCGCAGCGCTTTAGGCGGGAGCTGAAGGAAAATCTTCTCTGCCTGGGGGAACGCGAAGGAGGAGGGAGGCCCACCGCAGACCCCGAGTGCAGCCGGGGAAGATCCGAGGGGTGGGAGGTCAAAGGGCCTGCTACGTGAGGGCCGAGAGTTTAAGGAAGCTTGCGCTCTCTGCGCCCCGGTATTCAAGTCTGTAAAAAAAGCATCCTTGCCCCATCCATTTCTGGATTGCTCTGTGTTGGGCGCTTTACTTGCTTCTGTGTCACCTAATCTTGTGAAAGCCTTTTATGATTCCTCTTTTGCAGATGGCTGAGGCTCAGACAGAGGATGAAACTTGCTCCAGCTGACAAAGGATATGCGATTGGATTCGGAACCGGGCGCAGTAAGCTGCCTCTGTGGCTGCAAGAATTGGGATGGTGAAAAAGCACTTCATTTCCTAAGCTCCTACTGTGCGTGTGTAAAAGTTTCCATGCATCTCGTCATTTAATACTACCACTTTGGAAGTAGTTGCTATCAACGCCCCCATTCAACAGATGAGCAAATTGAAGAGAGCGATTTTTCCTTAAAACTTGCCCAAGATCTTATAGGTGACCGAGTGGGATATGAACCCGCACAGGCTGACTCCAGAGCACCCTTTTTTAAAACAACAATGAGCCTAGCAGGGAAAAGCGGTTTGTAAACTGCTGTTCTGATTATTACCGCTGCGGTTGAGCCGGTGTGTGGGTTACGGCCCGAGTGAGGGTGGAGCAGGGGTCACTGGGCTCCCCGCCCGCTCCAGCCAGGCCAAACCTCCGCGTGGGGACTCAGAGGCGCGGAACCGGACCCCACCCTTCACCTGCTGGCGGGGCTCCTAGATCAGACCAATAAAATGCTCCGCGGGGACTGGCCCAGGTGAGGAGGAGATGTGGGCGGGGTCTGGCTCGTGAGTGGCAGGCACGGCGCGAGGGCGGGGTGAAGGGGGCGTGCGCAGTCGGCTCCGCCCCTCCGGCCTCGCGGAGGAACCAGGAGGGCCCGGAGCGGCCGGGGAGGTGGCGGCGCTGGGGAGGGCGGGCCGGGGCGGGGCGGCCGGGCGGCCGGGGCGGGGCCACGCTCAAGCCCCGCGTCCCGCTCCCATGGCCGCCCCCGGCTCCCCGCGCTGCCCCCTCTCCCCCGGGCCGCGCCCCGGGGCCCCGCACTGACGGCCCATGGCGCCGCCCGCCGCCCGCCTCGCCCTGCTCTCCGCCGCCGCGCTCACGCTGGCGGCCCGGCCCGCGCCCAGCCCTGGCCTCGGCCCCGGACCCGGTGAGTGAGCGACCCCCGACGCCGGCCCTACGCGGAATCAGCCCGAGGGGCCCGCCTGGGGGCCCGATCCCCTCGCCGCTACCTTCCGGGACTCCTCGTCCAAGCCCCTCAGCGACGCCCCTCGGGCGGGGGCGGTATCCCACCTCAGGACCGGGGACTCGCCCCAGGCTCCTCAGCGACGCGCCAGAGCCCGGTTGGTGCCCATCCGCCTGAGGACCTGGGAGTCCTCCGGCGACGCCCCCTAGGCCGGGACGCCCTCTCGGCCGTAGTCCCTCCCGAGACCCTTTCGCCAAGCTCTTCAGCGCCTTCCCCGGGCCGGGACGCCCCTCGGCCCCGGTACCTCCTGGGGTCCGGTCCCTCGGTTTCTCAGCGGCGCATCTCCAGCCGGGACGCTGTCCCACCCCTCCTCCAGACGCTGCACCCCTCCCCAAGCCCCGCAGCGACTCCCCCGCCCCTGGGGCCGGGATCCCCTCTGCACGCCTCACACTACGGCCCTGCGCCCCCGCCACCTACACCGGTGGACCCCAGCGCCTCCCCGCTCCGGAGAGGGTGCCCAGTCCCTCTGCCCGGGTCGCGGATGCGCTCGCTGGCCCGACACTATAGTTTCTTCCTCGCGAGGAGTCGGGTTGACTTCATCGCCGAGCCAGAGGCAGATCCGAGTCCTGAGAGCACCCGCAGTACCCAGCCGGGAAGCCCCTCCCTACCCCCCCGGGGCCGCTTTGAACTTCCCCGTGACTCGGGTGCCACCCCGGCTTGGAGGGAGGAGGAAAAGAAGGGATGATAGGGAACTTATCCACTACAGAGCTTAGGGTGCTTACCCTGAAGGTGCAGTGCAAAGCCCCGTTTCGCTGGTAGCCCCACACTTTGAACAAGGTCACCCGCTCCCCAGGACAAGGTCAAGGCCAGGTCTTATCGAGGGGCGGCCCTGGACCTGGATGGAAGCTGCTACTTTGCTTAGCTTCCCTTCCTTGAAGCAGAACTCTTTCCAAGTGGAAGAGCAGGCAAAAGGGCGTTGGCTAGTCCAGTTACATTTCTCTGCAGGTTGTTTGGGTATTGAGAATGGGGCATCAGTGAAACAGACGGGAACAGTTTATTCCTGGTTTGCCCAAGTAGGAAGACTGGCCTCTGGCTTCTCCACCCAACGTTGCAAACTATGATGTTGGAAAGACAGGATTTTGCTGCTGAAGGAAAACTCAAGAGTTGCTTTGTTTACTTAACAGCTTGGCTCAGTGAAAACGATAGGACTCGGTGTTGTCTCTTACAGTGTAACTTTGGGCCATGCCTTCAGCTTTCTGAGCCTCCCTTTCCTCATTTTATAAAGGAGGGAAAATGATAGTTCCCTTGCAGAGTGTTGTGAAAATTAAATTATATACTGCAGGTAACACACCCACATATAGAAGACAGTCAATAAACATATTTTAATAATACTTTTTATAGTGCTTCACAGTTCACTAAGTGCTAGACACCTCATTTGCCCTGGGAATGCTCTGAGCTTCCAGTCTGATTAATCCCTGTAAACTGGCAAAGCTTGGCTTTAGATCAGTAGAAGGGGGGTCTACAAGTGCTGTAAACCTTAGGCTCAGGAAGTGGTTTCTGAGGGATCGGCAGCCTTCTAGAGGACTTCTACAAAAACTTCTATAGAAGGCTGATCACTTCTACTGTTTGCCGTATGTGAGGAATGAAGGAGGGAATTTCTGAGAGCCAGGATACGTCAACATAACTGTAACCTAGTAACCCCTGAGCACCAGTTTGCCATCTGTGTGGTCAGGATTTAATGTCCTCTACTGAGAGAGAGAGGTACTGGTGGAAATAAACTGGTTCCTCTTCTGGAAAGGACAGAGAAACAGCTTTGAAAAGTGTTCAGTGAGCCAACTCTGTGCTTACACTTGTTAGAAGGTGGCATCCTTTCCTCGGGCACCTTTGCTTTGCTAGGAAGGGTCAAATGCAGCAGCTCTTACGTAGTTTGAACCTCCAACCTTGGTGTGCTTTTATTTGAGCGTCTGAGCTAGGGACAAATAACCACTGTGAAATGATTGATGGTAAGTGACCCAAGTTCCCAATTCATTGAACCTCACCAGCTCTTTTTTCTACTATTCTGATACATCAGTACTTTTGTGACTTTTCCTTTTCAGTTTCAGCAGTTTTAAGGTGATACCACATGGTCTTGAGCGTCACATCCTGTCCAGAGCCTAGCCACTAGTTTTTTTAAAATCCTTTCCAATAAAAAACACGTTTTATTCTGAGGAGATGCCAAAGCTGCCATTTTATATTTTTTGATACTGTAATTTTCTCTAGAATTTTGTGGATGGAAAAAATTATTTCAATACTTATATTCTGTACAATTTTGTGATATTTAAATTGCTGGTGGTTTGCATTTTTGAATGCTGACTTTATAAAAACAGTTAGCTCATTCCCCATCAATGCTACTTCTAATTACAGTGTGTAGCCAACCCCAAATGATCTCCCTTCTCTTCTCAATTCTTCCTTTCAGATTCTCTCCCTTCCTTCCCAACTGATAAGGAGGAAGATAGAGGTTAATGATGGAATCTAGATTCCCTTTTCAAGGAGGAAGGCAGCCAGGGCCATGGGGCTGAGGGGCTCTTTGAAGTGGGCTCCCATCTGGATTTTACTGACCTTACAGAGGAGAGCAGAGCAGTAGGAAGAGCAGAGAAGCCTGGGCCGGACTTCAGCTATTTGAGATTTCTGCCAAAAGCAAACTACCTGCTTGGGCATTTCACCACGTTTGGTTATCAGGTGTGCATCAACAGAGCTTCTCAACTCAGGTTCCATTTGCTATAAACAGCCTCTTATAGTTAATGCTCCTGCTCCTCTGACTCCTCATCTAGAATTGATCCCATTAGCTGGTAGTATGTCTTGCCATAAAACCTATGAGTCCAGTTAACAGAGCTTCACACTGTACAGAGTCCTCTCCTTCCTGGGGACTTCATTAATGTGAATAGAATGACCTGTATGCAACATAGGGGCTGAGAAGAGTGAAGTGGACCAACATGCATACCTGTTACTTTTATGCTTTGAGTATGTTACGAAACACAAAACTGTCAAAACTGACCTGGTATTAAAGAACTCTGGTCTTTTTGTGAAAATTTGGTTTGGACCCTAGACAAAGCTATTTAAATGTTTGAGATATGCAATGAAACCTTTTATAATGAAACCTCTTAATGCAAAAAGAAGTTCCATTTAGGCTTATTAGTAATAAACAGCAAGTTGGTGTACTTACTATGATATTGATACACTCACGATTTAGCATACTTGGATCAACAGCAATAAATAATGAAGATAAAATATATTGCTCTAAATAGCTTCATGATACAGATTAGGGATTTTTGGTGATGGACAATATACTAACTTTAGTTTAGAAGTTTTGAGTCTATAATGCCATCTGAGGCTCTAGGTCAGCTGTTGGCAATTATTTTTTGTAAAGTGCCAGACTAAATAATTTGGGCTTTGCGGACCACGTACCATCTCTCTGTTGCAATTACTCAACTCTGACTTTGTAGGGCAAAAGCAGCCATAGACAGAATGTAAATGGAGTGGTTGTGTTCTAATAAAACTTTATGGACACTGAAATTTGAATTTGATGTAATTTTTATATGTAATATAATATTGTTCTTTTGATTGTTTTCAACCATTTAAAAATTTAAAAACCATTTTTAGCTCATAGGCCATACAAAAACAGGCAGTGGACCACAGACTTACTTTGCCAAGTCCTGTTCTAGGTCCATATGTATTGATTTTGTCCAACGTTCAGTCGGGAAAGATGGCAAAAAGACTTTGATTTTGGTGAATGAATGAACCTTTTACCTTTTACTATTAACTAACTTCAAGAGACATATGGGAGAAATGGTTAAAATGGTAAATTTTATGTTATGTATATTTTACCACAATTTTTAAAAAAAGACATATATGGGGGAAGTTCATGCACATACATTTGGATCTTTAATAAGACTTTTAAAAAATGCTTTAAAAATAAATTCAGCATGGTTCCGTGTGCACTGCATAAAGAAAGCAGTGCCTGCCTTGGAACTGGCCCATGGTTTGTTCATGTTGCTTGGAACAAATGGTTGAGAGATCTATTTCTCAGAGGAAAGCCCAGGCAGCAGGTGGCACCAGCCCTGAGATTTAGAAAAACAGCCAGGAAAAAAAAAAAAAGGAGAAGAAGAAGAAAACAAACTTGTATTACTTTCCTAAACAGTTGAATTTTATTTCCATGGTTCTACCATCATTTAAAAAGTGGCCTTTAAAAAATAACAGTGAGCTTAGCATGGCTGATTATTTTGTTTTAATTAAAACATTTTTTAAAAGACAAAATGAAACATTCAAACATACCAAGTTGATTGTGTTTGTACTGTGGAACAGTTAATGCAAAACACTTGAGAGAGGCCAGAAGTTTGGATATGTAACTTTTACCTGAGTTTTTGCCTCCTGAATAAGGGATAACAGAGGAGTAAGTGAATGTGTCCTTTAGAAAACTACCTATGCAGGTTTTGAGGTGAAATCTCAAGCCCTCTGATGCCACTTGTCAGGTTAGTGCCTGGTTGACTCACTGTGCTGTCCCTGAATTGGTGAGAACGATCACTGACATTCCTTCCATATTCAGTTAGACCTTGAGAATCCAGCTGGAACCCAGAAGTATTCGTCTGGGGGAGCAGCCCGAGGTCACTCTTATGGTTTCCCCTCTTTCTGTTGTCTTCTGTGTCTTCCTGTCAAGATGGCAGTGTTTCCCCCCAGACCTCACCTCTGAGCTTTTATACTGGATTCAGACTGAACAGGGAAAGGAAAAAGGCCGTAGTATAAATATCAGGAGGGTATTCATACTCAAAAATAGCCATAAAACCTATGAGTCCTGTGAACAGAGCTTCACACTGTACAGAGCCCTCTCCTTCCTGGGGACTTCATGGCCACTCGACACACTCTCCTTCTCCTCCTCTAAGGAAGTCTCCCGCTCACCCTCTTTTTAATCTTTTTAGGTAAACATCTCCCTAGCCTGAACTTGTACCAGTTTGAAGAGGAATGAAGCTGGGTGCTAGGAAGCACGTGGCAGACAAAATATTCCAGGCGACCTCCCATGCAAGGTTGCCTCGCTGCCTCCCAGTTATAACAGGACCCTCTCCGGGCTGCCCCTCTGCTGGGCCCAGCTTCTAGTTTCTCTTGCCACTGATTTAATCCCTGGCAGGTAGCCAAAGCATTAAACTTTTATTGTTCAATTTACCACAAGGGTGGGGACTTGCTTCTAGTGGGTTAAAGAGGCTGCAGCCGCTTCCAAACCCAAGTGTCACACCACATTAGCAACTTCAGATTTTGAGGGCTGGATTTCTTTCGGTTTGGTTAGATTCTTGGTTAGAATCAGAGCAGTGTACTCACACTCAAAGTCTGAAAGCTAGCAAATAGTGAAAACAACATAGGCAACTTGCAAAGATGATTCAGAATGGTTGCAGCATCAGCATATAGGATTCACTCTACATGGTTTCTTTATACCTTCCAAACAGATACGTTAAATGGCTGTCCACGTTCCTTGGTATCTTCAAGTTAGATGAAAACATGGCGACTAAGTAGTTCTCTTCTAGACTAGTAGGACTTGTTAACCAATGCCATCACAGTATGTAAATTACTTGCTGCTGTTCAATCTATAAAAATTCATCTTCAAAGAAAATTATTGGGCTGGTAAAAATATTTTTAATAATGACCACAGAAGCCATATTTGTTTTTCTTTGATGTTCTTCCGAAGACCCTTCTGGTTTTAATCAGATTGTTCCCACATAAAATACAGTGGAAATCTACAATAATAAAATCCCTATTCCTATTTCTATGGGGAAATAAACAGGATGGGGACTGTCCTTTTAAGGGGCTTTCCCCTTCCCTTTCCCCAGACTCAAAGCCTCTATTACTGGTGGGTGTTTTGGCATCAGTTAAGGGCCTTCAATCCTTCCCTCCCTCCATGTTTTGCTCTTTCATTAAAGTGTTTCTGTTGTCTAATTATATCCTTTCAATCAAATTAGAGACTGCAGCATCTGGTGAGGGCCGTAACTGCTGCCATCTGCACCTCGTATATATACAGGCCTTTTCAGCTGAGAATCACTCAACTTCCAAATGGCAGGAAGAGATTTGGAAAAAGTTTAGTTGGAAGGGAGGTTAACTTAAAAGGAACGTCTTCAAAGGCTGGGTGCGACGCCCTGCTTGCTGTGATGTGTGCACTGCCATGCAGAGCTTCCTTGGCTTGGCTCCCCAAAGATTCTTCTCTAGCGCTTCTGGCAGATGAAGGGTCTCCGATTGTCTTAGCTGAAATGACTAAATGAGGTCTTCTCATCCTTGTTAGTGGCTTGAAGGAGCGTGGGACAAGCTGAGCATTTCTCCCTTGAGAAGAATCTTCTGTTATATGACCACTGGTCAATGGATATGACCTTTTCTGTTTATTTGACCATTTCTTCTAATTCAGTGGTTTCAACTGGAGAAGATTTTGCCCCCAGGGGACATTTCGCAATATCTGGAGACATTTTTGATTGTCACAACTTGGTAAGGTGGGGGTGCGCTACTGGCATCTAGCGGGTAGAGGCCAGGAATGTTGCTAGACATTCTAGAATGCACAGGACAGCCCCACAACAAAGAATTATCCAGCCCCAAAATGTCAGTAATGATGAGGTTAAGAAGCCCTGTCCTAATGGTATTATTCTTTTGTGCTTTTTTGCTGGTGGCCTGGAGTAGGCACCTCTGATCAACATCTTTTTTCACTCTTAAGAAAGTAGATTCTTCATTATCCATGTTAAGTTCCTTAAGCATTTCTGTGAACAGTGTTTCAGAAATTTTAATGGAGTAAGGAGGTCTGTGATTCACTGTATGTTTCCACTCTCTCTAAAATAAGATCGCCAGATTAAATACAGGACATTCAGTTAAATTTGAATTTCAGATAGACAATGAATCATTTTTTTGTGTAAGTCTGTCTCATGCAATATTTGGGAATACTTATCTTAAAAACATGATTCGTTGTTTATCTGAAATTCAGATTAAACTGGGCATCCTTTATTTTCATTTGCTAAATCTGGCAATCCTACTCTAGATCCATGAAACATTACGTGAAATTTTAAACGTTTCACTGTCATCAAACTCTTGGCCATCGTCTTCCCTTATTGCTCTGAGACGCTAGAGCACTGCTTGTTCCTGTTTATAAGTCAGTGCGACAATGAGTCTTTCCTTCTGCCCAAAACTGCCTCTCTGTCCAGAACTTCTGTAACTTGTCACTTGAGTCATATTTTTGTCTTGGGACCAACTAACAAGTGCCTATCAAATACCTGCTGTATGCCCAGCATCTCTGACCAGGACTTGTCACTTTGCCAATTCATAGAAGACTACAAAGTTGCTGCTTCAGGTTTTGCTTTAAAGATGTGCTGTAGAGTTATGCTGTCTACCTGGCGGCCAGCTCCCCCTAAAGAGCTCTTGTATTATTTGGCCATCTCATATCAACCAAGGGAAGCCGAGTAGCCCAGAGCCTGGCTTCCATGGACCATTGGCTGCCCTCCAGAACTCCATCATTGGGGACATTCCTTGCCATCTGAAATTAAAAATAGGGCACAGGCAATCCTGATGAGACTTGTCCAGAAGCTGGATTATATCAGTTTATTTTATTTCCTTGTAGAATGATTGAGAGCTTCAGACTATGAAAATGTGGTTGCTCAAGAGATGGTGAGTAGATTTGAGCCAGGTGTCTCCTGCTTAATGCAAACTCAGAATATTTAAAAAAATGTATATTCATTACAAAGGGGGTTGATTGGTCCCTGTTATAAGCAGCTCACCATAGGCTTTCTCTAAATAGCAGACTCCCCTAGTTTAAATAGCAAGTATTTGCTTTTCAAATACTTGATTTACATAAACTTCCCTAGAACCTCTCATAGGTCTTTGCTAGGTAGGTCTTGAATGATAGCCCAGAGGCATAAATTGTTATGGAAAACCTGGGCACTCTGAACACATCTGTAATGGGTCCCCTGCCCACCCCCCAGCTCCCCATACACCTGCTCCCCTCATTAAACTGACACATGCCGGCACATTCTGTGTGGTCTGTAGTTGTGGATGCGAAGATGAGTGAGATAGATGTTCAAGAAACTCATGGGCCAGTGAAAGCCAGGTGTTCTTGAGCAATCACAGTTCAAGGTGATCAGGTCTTACAAGAGCTGTGGCAGCAGGCGCTATGGGACTTGTTTCAGAGCCCTGGTTTCTGTAGGAATATAGTGCTAACTATTCCAGATCCTGAGCTTTCAAATAGTGCTCCGTCTTTTGTCTAGTCTTTTGTTTCCTTTAGAGTTGACTGACAAAGCACTAAGTTATTGTCCATCAGAGAACTGGGCTTTGAGCTTTAAAACATCCATGCTTCCTGTTTCTTTATGTGAAAACTATTTCTCGTGTGAATTCTTTTTCAAGATGAAAGTAGATCTATTTATACTCAAATATTATATCGAGAGAGGTACCGTCACCAAAGTGTGATAGACAATGTTCTGATGGTATTGGCAGTAAAGTTCATGGTTAATTAATGAAATTAAGTTCTGCCACATACATTCCTTTTTTTTTTTCCGAAGTCAAGTTGTTGTCCTTTCAATCCTAGTTGTGGAGGGCACCATTCAGCTTCAAGTTGTTGTCCTTTCAGTCTTAGTTGTGGAGGGCGCAGCTCAGCTCCAGGTCCAGTTGCCCTTTCTAGTTGCAGGGGGCACAGCCCACCATCCCTTGTGGGAGTCAAACCGGCAATCTTGTGGTTGAGAGGACACACTTCAACCAACTGGGCCATCTGGGAGCTCAGCGGCAGCTCAGCTCAAGGTGCCGTGTTCAATCTTAGTTGCAGGGGGCAGAGCCCGCCATCCCTTGCGGGACTCCAGGAGTTGAACCAGCAAACTTGTGGTTGAGAGCCCACTGGCCTATGTGGGAATCGAACCAGCAGCCTTTGGAGTTAGGAGCACGGAGCTCTAACCGCCTGAGCCACTGGGCCAGCCCTGCCACATACATTCTTTAACTGAGGCTTAACCTAATCACTCTGTGTTATAGAACTAGATTCTCAAAACTATCTTTTGGTCTTCAATTTGATGATTGGGTGTGTTTGTAATATCTTAAATGGTAAATATAAATTCCTCCAGCACTACTGCATATGCATGGTGACTTTTCCTGGCAAAAACACATGTTCTTCACAGTGACGGTGTTTTCCATTGGATCCTGCCTGGGTAGGAGTGGAGCATATTCGAGATGATGGCCAAATGGGAAAAGAGTGGTACCCAAGCAGCACTGCATTCTGGGCCTTTTCTGCCTCGATAATTATGTGTTTTTCAAATTTTTATGTAGCAAATAATAAGGGCCACTCTCTGAAGTGTTTTTATGGGTCTTCTGATTTTAAACCTCTGGCTTTATGCTTACCGTTGGTTCACTGATTTTAAATGTCTGGTTTTATGTTTACTGTTGGTTCAGTTTTAAATATTTCATCTGTTAATAAAGATGAATAAACTGGAGATTCAAGTAGATAAACCTCAAGTTCCCTTTTTTCCCCATTCTTACCCCCGCTCCCCGGTTTTTAAGCCATTGTTTCTCAGTCCAGTTGTGTAGGACACAGCTCCCCGGCCCGTGCTGGTGTTATGAGTCTTGCCAGCCCTCTGTTACTGTTTTTAAGGACACTATTTTCTTGAATGAAAAGGAGGATCTAAAAGGTATTTTAATGGAAAAAACTACTGGTAAGTTAAAGATTACAGTGATTATTTTTGTGTTAATTCATTCCCACTCCTAGATTGTTTTGTAACAAATCTCAAGTATCATCTCATCTCATCTGTAAATATTTCAGTATATATCCCTAAATGATAAAAACTCTTTTCAAAAACATAGTAGCAGTACTGTTACCATTATTACATCTAAAAAAATTAACAATTCCTTAATATCATCAAATATCCAGTCAGTAATCAATGTGCAAATTTCCCTGCTCGTCTCATCAGTGTTTTCCTGTTCAAATCAGGATCTAAGCAATGTGCGCGTAGGTGGTGTGTCTTTTGAGTCTTTGTTAACCTATAGGTTTCCCCTTTTTCTTTTTTCCTTGCAATTTATTTGTTGAAGATGTAGTTTCTTTTAAGCAAAAACAGTGCTTAAGTGCCTCTTCAGAGGGAGGGCCCACATGGGAGGTGAGTTATTTTTTTTACTGTAGGATTCTCATCTTCCATTAGAGAAACATGTAGAATTCGAGAATTTTAAGCCTGGAAGAGATTTTGAGCCATCAGTCTTTTCCAGTCACTTCACCCCAGACTTTTGAACCTCAGTTCTATTTTGTTAGAATCTTGAAATTAGAGTTTAGAATGAAGAGATATTGAGACACTCTGGCTCAAATCCCCACATTTCACTGGTGAAGAAACTGAGGCCCAAAGGGTCTGGGTGATTTGCTCAAATCACACAGTGTCAGCTACTTAACTGGTGTCATTTTCTTTATTCTTGTGATTCTCAATATGTGCTACGTGTATAGAGGACCCGCCCCTCGAAACTATCCTCTCTGTAGGATACACCAGATAAGGGCATTGCACCTTTTGGGGAGCCATTGTTAAAGACAGGAGAGTACCTTCCATGTGGGGATGGGAGAAGGTTGGGTACCACTGTCTTCCCAGGGCCACGTGCCTCTTGACTACAGGGTTCCACATAACTGAAATATGCATTTCTGTAGTTCTTTTGCATGTCTGAGGGCAAAAGTCGATTTTGTTCAGGAATCTAGGCTTTGCAAATGTACCCACAAGTCCCCGCTGGACACAAATCTGTCCTGGAAATCCAACAGCGGCACACGTGTTGGACAAACATTTGACGCCACTGTCATGTTGTCCTTCAAATATTAAAAGGAGCTTTGCCCACCTAAGCCTTGCATTTCTATAATCTACCTACTTACCAAATTTCAGAGACATCTTTCAAAGAACAAAAGATCTTCCTATTGGAATAGGTTCTCTGCTATCTTATTTTAAGATGCCATAATTAAATTTAACATTTTTTTGAGTTGTATCTATTCCAAACTAGATGAAAACCAGCCAGATTCTTCCAACATAGGATCAATAGAGATGCTGAGTGGTCCTGTATAGAACAGAGACTTAACTTTGATGGATTAAAAACAGTGACTCTCTCAAATATCGCATATAGAGATCCAATTAGTAATTATCTTAGGTTGGTGCAAAAGTCATTGCAGTTTAAAACGTTCAAAATAATTGCAAAAACCACAATTACTTTTGCATCAAACTAATACCAGAAAACTAGGAATATTCTAGACTGAATATGAGAAAAGTGTTCTATTTCTCAATAATGTTGTTTTGGGCAAATAGTGTAATTAGGAATGACCTAGTTATGGAGCTTTGTTGAGAACATATTCTCAACTTTAATAAATCTTATCAAGGAATAGAATGTCTTTTAGATTAGCTGTTATTTTCCTACCATTATCTTATCTATGTCAAGTTTTAATTATTGTAAAAGAACAGCTCATTACAGTTTTAAACATGAACTTTAAAAATGCAGGACATGCACATTCTGGCAGAGTTAAATTGTCTGGGATTCTATTAACTTGGCATTTGCCTCACTTATAATAAGTACAAATATTAAATTATGTGATTTCAGTAACATGTGTAAACAGAGATGTTTCATCGCATTTACAGTAGAAATTATGATGAAGAAAAATCTTATTTGCTTCATTATATACCTTTTGTTCTTACCTCTTATTCACTGAATGCTAAGATTCTATGCTAATGCTAAGATTAAACCACATGTATTTTTTCTATCTTGATGGTAGCCTGATTAAGCAGAATTGTAGCAGGATGAGATGCCATTTACTCATTTTATATTACCTTTTATAGCTGTTTATTTTTATGGAACAGAACAAGCTACATGATCATGTAGTTATAACATTTTCAAATTTATACTGAAGTTTATTTTCAAAACTTTTTAATTACGTAATAATAATTTAATGGGTACCGGCTGTGTGCTAGGCATTTTCCTTGCACATCGTCCAGTTCTTCCAATCATCCTGAGCTGGGGTTAATATAATCCCCTGTTTTATAAGTGAACAAACTGAGGCTCACAGAGGTTAACTGAGGGTGTGCCACGCTGAGGTCTGACTGCGGCCCCTAACGTGATTTCTGTAGTGTACCACATTGTTGCTAGAAGTTTTCCGTACAGAAAAATATTTGACTTAAACTACTTCATAACCCTTGAAATTAAATACTCAATCCTATAAAGTTCCGTGTGTGTGTGTGTGTGTGTATTCTGTAGATATCACTTGTTCAGGGGGTCTTTAACTTAAAGTTAATGGATCTTTGGGCTGCAAAGAAGGGCTTCCGGGGCTCCATGAGCACTTCTGAAATTGTACAATGTTGTGTATATCATATTTGTTTGGGGAGCAGGTCCCTTTCTTTCAACTGATTCTCCAAGAGATCTGTGCACGGACCTAAAATCACTGGGACTCCTGATCCAGTCAACCCCGTTCATTTCAGCGATAAAGAAACTTGAGTTGCAAAAAGCATGTGCTGTGCACAAAGGCGTCCGAGAGCGGCCACGTCAGAGCCAGGTCAGAGCGGAGCTCTCGCTCATCAGTGTTCTTTCCTGACCCCGAGTGCTTTTCCCATCCTGACAGAGAGGTGATGCTAACCTCTGCAGTCAGGCAGCCGTGTTAGTGTGAGTCCGAGCCTCTCATGGCCCTGTAGCCATTGTCTCGTTACAAGGTACAAGCTGCAATCCTCTATTCTAGTATGTGCAATCTGTAAACTGTTACACGATTGCCCATTAAGTCATTAGGTAGACTGACTTTGCAAATTGTAATGTGGTGAATATACTTGGAAATATTTCTAGGTTTTCTGCAGGCCATGCCTCTACATTGATTGAAATCTTCAAATAATGTTACATACAGCATGTGAGTATGTGAGATCCTATGGTATTTGAGGTACAAATACTGTAGAATACATATGCGATCAGGTCAATCGGTCTTTTCAATTCCAAGCATGATGAACAATAATAGTTTTACGAGGAAAAACTCTAGCTAGCTTTTATTAGCCAAGCAGGAGTACTGAGCTTTTCCACCCCAACATAGTCTTTGCCCTCAGATCTTACTACCAGGGGAAAGACCTCCAGACCTTCATGCAGTTGCAGATCCTACAGAAAATAGTCGGTTTGCACAAAACCATCCCTCAAGATTCTCAACAGAGGGTTTGTATACCCTAAAGCTTTTAATAAAACTAGCATCTCCAATTTTTAAAATAAGTGCCATCTGCCATACTTTGGAGCACTTCGGTGATCGGGGAGAAGATAAAGAATTGCCAACGTGGAAAAATAGAATTAATTCTCTCAGTGGTTTGATGCCAGTCTTGGAAGATTTTACAAAGGAAGTTTTCTGCTGTATTACTAAGTTTCTGTCAGGCTTATATTTAACTTAAGCGCTATTTTCATTCAATCCCCAAAACAAAAGATTTGGAGTTTTTCGATGGAGAGGTAGGGTCAAACAGATGAATTCTGTGAAGTAATTGGGATCTAGCCAGAGAAGACGGAGGAAATAAAGGTTTCTCAGTTTTCACAGTTTATTATTCCTTCCTTCTTGAAACACCTCCCTTAACTTCCAAGACCCATGAATTTTCTTAGTTTTTCTCTTACCTCCTAGGCTGCACTTTCTCAGTCGTCATTGCCAGGCCCTCCTCTTTCCAAGCCTGAAATGTTGGAGGGCGCCAGGGCTCAGCCCCGGATGTCTTCTCTCTCCATAGGCAGTAATCCTGTTCTCTCTACACCAAAGTGCTGATTACCACCCGTTTCTAGCTCTAGCCTTGGCCTCCTTCCTCAACTCCAGGCTTATCTAACAATCTGCTTACTCTGTATCTCCATTCAGTTTTCTCAAAGGTATCTCAAACTTAACCGATCCAAAAGCAAACCTTTGATTCCACCCCAAGATACACTGCCCCTCCTGGATCCTCCCCACCGTAGTTAATGAAGTCACCACTCACCTCATTGCTCAAGCCCAAACCCCTGCTGTGGTACCTGACTCCTCTTTCTCTCAGACCCTGTACCCAAACCCCCAACTTCAAAATACATCCAGAATTCGGCAACTTCTCACCACCCTTCAGCGACCAGCCTGGTTCAGGCCGTCCTTCTTTCTAGCCCATCTTCTCCAGTAACCACCTAACTGGTTGCTTCTCTACAGTTCTTTCTCCACCCAGCAGCTAGACGGTTCTATGAAAAGGTAAGTCAGATCGTGTCACTTGTCTGCTCAAAACCTTCCAGTGGCTTCCTCTCACATGTGAACAAAAGCCAAAATCTCATCTATATAACCCTCAAAACCTCCCATGTCCGGGCCTTGCCCGCCTCCCCCTCCTCTGCATTTCCCACCCACCCTTCCCCAGGCGCTCGCCCTCGTCCAGTCACATTAGAGGAGCTGCCTCCCGGTTCCCCAAGCCTGCCAACAACTGCTGCGTGCAGGGGTTTTGCAATTGCTGTGCCCTCTACCATTAATGCTCTTCCCACATCATTTACCTGGTTTGCTTCCTCCCATCATCCACATCTCTGCTCAAACGTCTCCTCCTCTCCAGGCCTTTCCTGCCCCATCCTGTCCAAAAGAGAACCCCCACCATTCCATCTCCATCCCCTCACTCCATTTTTCTTTGGAGCCCTTCTCACTATCTGATGTTAACTTTGATTAGGTTATTATGCGTGTGTCTGCCGTTAGCACGTAAGCTCCATGAATGCGGCGTTCACCACTGTAGCCCCAGTGCTGTGAACAGTGCGAGGCACATAGTAAGTATTGGGTAACTATTTGTTGAATGAATTAATTAATAATATCCTAGACATTGGATCTATTGCCGTTGCTTATTCTCTTTCACTAAATGCATAAATATTCAGCTGGCCTTGTGATACGTTATTTTTTATTGGTTTAAGTCACTCCTTGCCTATCTGGCCAAAGCTTATGTCAGTTTCCTAGCAGTAGAAACTAAGGGAGGCAGAACCCTCATTACCTAGTACCACACCCTAGTGTTCTGATGAAATCAAGATGCACACAGAACTTCAGAATACTCAAGTTTGTTTTTTCTTGCATTTTTCCACAATTGACATACACTGGACAAGTCTGTTCAAAAATAATCATAAAATCTGGTATACTGCCTCAGTTTCCGTAGCATAGCTGAGAACAAGATTGGGTCTGGGAGAAACAGACAAGTAAACAAGCCTGCACTTTCCCATTCCCTCTCTCAGATGCCATCTCATTTCCATTTAGGAGGACTGACACTTGTGTGGATGGCTGTCACGTTCTTTTGTGTTACAACTCAAGTCATCAGCTCTGGGGACACTTGCCCCACCGGCCTCCAGGTTGCTGTCGATTGCTAAGGCCTGCATTTCTGGCTCCTGGGCCACTCCTCAACCGCTTTTCATGGGAAAAAGGTGTAATAACACAGAGCAAATAAAATTCTAGTAATTGCCAAAGATTGGCTTGATGTTCTTACAGTCATCCAGTTTAGTGGTTCCCAAACCTGATTACTTAACAGAATCATCTGGGCAGCTTTTTACAAATACAGATTCCCAGGTCCGTCTCTAACTCTGGTGTGGTTTACACACCCTTACAGTCCCTGGGGAACTGGGAGGCAGCTCCTCTAATGTGACTGGACGAGGGCGAGCGCCTGGGGAAGGGTGGGTGGGAAATGCAGAGGAGGGGGAGGCGGACCAGGCCAGGACATGGGAGGTTTTGAGGGTTATATAGATGAAATTTTGGCTTTTGTTCTCATGTGAGAGGAAGCCACTGGAAGGTCTTGAGCAGAGAAATGACGTAATCTGACTTATCTTTTAATGGAACCATCTAGCTGCTGGGTGGAGGAAAAACTGTAGAGAGGCAACCAGTTAGGTGGTTACTGGAGAAGATGGGCTAGAAAGAAGGACGGCCTGAACCAGGCTGGTCGCTGAAGGGTGGTGAGAAGTGGCCGGATTCTGGATGTATTTTGAAGTTGGGGGTTTCACTCACCCTCTTTCTTTCTCTCTCTCTAGCAGATCATATATAATCCTGGTGATAATAAGTGCCATAAAGCGAACAAAGGAAGGGTAGAAAAATAGTGGAGATGGTGGGGAAGGGTTTTCTGAGGAGGTAATGTTTAGTGTGCCATGGCAAGTATTAGGGGAAGAACATTTCGGGCTGGAAATAGTGTGGTGTGTTTACAGAATGAAAAACACCTTATGGCTGGAGCCCAGCAAGTGACTAGGGGACGATTGGGGTGTGGCTGGAGAGGGTGCCCAAGGCCACATCACGGAGGCTTTACAGACCAGGATGAAGGGTTTGGGTTTTGTTCTCAGTGCGCCCGTCTCCCTGTGAACTTTGAGCTCTGTGTGTGTGGACAATGGATTGCAGAAGCACAAAAGTAGAAGCTGTGAGACCTGAAGCCTGTATTGTCCTCTGACGGCAGAGGGGACTAACATGGTGGCACCCCAGATGGAGAAGACAAGGTTTCAGGGCGTATCCTCATATTTGAAGAAAGTCAACAGGACTTGCTGATGAGTGGGAGGTGGAGTGAAGGAGAGAATGGGAAAAGCAATGCCGAGGGGCTTCTACTGAGTGCCCTGCTTGCCTCACCTGTAAAATGGCAGCATTAAGAGACCTCCTCACTGGTTTGGTGGTGAGGTGATATTTGTAAAGCACTAAGAGCAGAGCTTGGCACATGGTAAAACACTCTGTAAGCATTAGCGGGGATGTGATGATGGTGATTCGAATCGTCCAAGGTCACACAGCTGGTCAGCAGCAGGTCCAGGACGCCAAGCCAGGGCTTGCTTTCTTGCCTGCTTCAATTACCGTTGAACTTTTTTACTTATGCACACTCTCGGTAGAGGGTTTGGTTGTCGTGGTACATGATAAGTCACACATCATACCATATGAATGTCACACCAAGCACGATAAATGACTGGGTGTTCTGTGCAGCCTGGAATTCCAGGCTTTTTTGGCTGGCCATAAAACCATGCTATGTCAGACAAAACACAGGACCCAGATAGTGGGGGGGGGCGGGGGGAGAGGGGTACAGGAAGAGAGATGGTTTGTGGATAGATTTTTTAAATATTAGAAGAGCTATCTTCCAGAATATAGAGGTGCTCATGTTGCACATGCTTAGGCTGGAGTTGGTAAATGCAGTGCAACGGGAGTCCTGCGTCCCGGAAGTCGTAGGTCAGCGCATGCCAGCAGAAGGAAAGAAATAAAGCTAAGAATGTGAGTGTAACTCTCCCAGATTGTCAGGTTCCTAGTGATACATCTTAAAGAAGTGTTTGAAGTGCTTCTATCTGTCAGTTTCAACTAAGCTAATTTTTAAAAATTGCTCTTTGTACTGTGCCTTTCTCATGAACTTCTGTGAATTTAATGCATGCAATATGTGGGGGGAAATCCTAGCAGCCTCACTTCCCATCCCCCCAAAGTCTGAGAAGCAGATTTTAGAAGCACACTGTTGCACCTGCACGAATTTTATCATGGTACAAAATGGACCCGAGACCACGTTCAACGTGTCTTGTTGGGAAGGAATTTCAGAAAGAAGTGAGAGAAAACGCCAACTCAGCCCTTCCTCCGTGCTGCTGACTGTCTGTTTTGTTGCACCTCTATCTCAAACAGCGTGGGGAGGACTGTTCTTCATTACCAGGGAATGTGAGTCATTCCCAGACTTGTGTGATTGGGATTCCAAAGCGTTGCTGTATCCGATGGTCTTATTAAATCCAAGTGTCAGTTCAGCCTTTCAGACTGTAGGGGAGAGCTCAGTTACAGCTGGTGACCTGGTTCTAGTTACCACACAGAGACACTGGCGAGAGCTGTGACCCCCTCCGAGCACCCAGCATTCCTCGTGGATGGCTGTTACCAACTGTTCCCGGATTTGGGGGTTTCCTGGTTCACTTGATGGGCTTCAATACATTTCAGCTCCCTGTTTGTATCCTCTTTGGGATCTGTATACTTTAAGGAAAAATGTTCTAGTGTCTGTGGACAAGCTGGTGCCAAGATTAGCCTAGTGTTTGGAGGGCACCTCATTTCAGATTTACTCAGCCCTAGCCATGTTAATTTCACTGTGCCCAGGGTCTAGCAAGACACTATCCATTTCCAGCTGGGTCCAAACAAAACAAATGAAACATCAACCAGAGAGGGAGGAGACTATAGATGTCGCCAGAAAATTAGTTTGCTCTGTCTTTTCTTTCTCCTAGAATGTTTCACAGCCAATGGTGCAGATTATAGGGGAACGCAGAACTGGACGGCACTACAAGGCGGGAAGCCATGTCTGTTCTGGAACGAGACTTTCCAGCATCCATACAACACTCTGAAATACCCCAACGGGGAGGGGGGCCTGGGCGAGCATAACTTTTGCAGGTAAGATGGGGCCGCACCGTACTTAAAAAAAAATCTTTGGTCTCCTCTTCTAATTCTTTCCAACCTTGCTCACAACTAGGGAAAGTATCTTTGTCTCCTTTAGGCCAACTCAGAAGGCCTTTCTCGTTACTATTTTAAAAATCTCTCTCTCTCTCTCTCTCTCTCTCTCTCTCTCACACACACACACACACACACACAGAGTCTACTACTCTGTTCAGTGAGATGCTTTAATACTGGTTTTCAGTGCTCTGCTTTCCTGTCTGATCACTTACGTGTCTTTTGGGGAGGGTTTTCTTAGTTGGCCCTTCCACCAGTGGGCAATACACAGACAGCAAAGCTTCTTTTTCATTTTTCTTCTTTTTTTTTTTTAAGTTTCGGGTGTACAAAACAATGTAATAGTTAGACATTTATAGCAAAGCTTCTTAAGCTGCTGTGATGTCACGGTCAAGCAGAGCGCCATTAGTGGTGCAAACCTGCCTCTGTTTTCGAGCACAAAAAAGCTGCCCTGCATGATCCCACTTTCTGCCAGGCCAGGATAACTTGCTCTGGGAGCAGCCGCCCTCAGATCTGTGCTATTTCCTTCCTGTCAGTAGACTAAGGTGTTTCTTGGCTCTTCACCTCCTGTCTGACTCTAGCAGGCGCTCTTCACCTGAGATCCACGATGCTTCAAATGTGTCCTTGAGATTTTCTGGGGAGATGTTCCATGGCTTAGATCAGATTGTCAGGTATCAGGGATCCAACACAACTTAAGAAGCACTGTTCCGTAAGGCCCAAAGCAGAAGTTCTAAGCACTTTCGGTGATAGCTTTGTTTTAGCTATTTATACCCAAGATCCTGGTACCATGACTCATGGTTCAGCAATGCGTTCAATTTAATTACTATTAGGACAGATGCAGAGAGCCTCTTGAGCCATTGGGACTGGGGAAAATGGTCGCTGAGTTTCACTTGAGCTACCCATGGTGTCCCCAGTTCCTGCAGTATGTTAGAATCTCAACCATGGCACTGTTGACCCAGCTGAGCCAACATATTTACGCCTTCACTGGGTAGTCCACACTGTTTACCTTCTGCCCTCCCCACATACCTTTGCTAACACTTGAGAGCCCTTGTGGTCGTCTTGGTCATCAGGCGTGCAGTCTTTTATCACTGTGCTGTCAGCTCTTTCCTTCACCTCTGCCCTAATTTGTCCCAACTGGCCATTCCCTTGTAATTGTGTTGTATTATTTTTTAGTTTGTTGCTATAAAAGTATTAAAAGCTTTTCCAAAAAAAAAAATCTCAAAAACTACAGACATATATTGTTTAAATAAAGTCCCCCATTTTACCTTGTCCCCTCCCCCCAAATCCTTCTCACCAAGCCCCACTTCCCAGAGGTAACAATTTGTATATGTGCTGCTTCTCATTTTGCTATCTTTTATGTTTTATTGCTAAAGTTACATGTGCTCATTAAGTAATTCTTTCACATTTTATTTTAAAAGCTATATATGTTCTTTAAAATTTTTTTTTTGGCATAATTAAAAATTTAACCCCACTCCATTTCAGGTTTATTTCCTTCCCCTAGTTTTTCTGTTCATAGGAATAGCTGGGTTAGGAAGGGGGTTTAGGAAGAGAACCCAGTGTTTGTTTTTCGTTTTTATGTAGTTACTTATATTGTTCTTCGAAAGTATCTCTTCGTGGTGGGCTTCTGGTTTATTCTATTATTCTGTTGCTTTCTATCAAGCATATCTCCTCAGAAGAGCTCCTGTTTTTAGGTCTGACTTGAAGGTAAATTTGAAATTTCCAATTAGATTAAATTTATGTGGAAAAAAAATCTTTTCTTATAGATTAGCACACAGTTCTCCCCTCGGCTCCCAGAAATGCACTAGTAAATATCCGTTAAGAGAACAGTGACAGCCGGGTACAACCATCTTCCTCCTTAGCCCTAGCCAGCTGCAGCCCTCTCCTGCTTTGATTTGATGGAATGTACCAGACCTGATCTACCAGTTTATACTTCAGAAAAAGAAAGCTGAAATTGTTGATTGTTATCACATCAGAGAGTCTGGGCCTTTTGTTTTTAGCCCTGCAGTGAAGTCAGAGATGAATTGCTTCTTCTCTATTAAGCTATCCTGGAGCTTTTCAGAATGGTTTTGACATTGATAATAAACAGTTGTTTTCTAAGGTCTTTACCAAATACTACATCAAAGCTGAACACTGAATAGAGGGAGGAAAATGACAGTGAAATACTGTTTAAAGAAGGGCTTTTGTACAAGTTCTCCTACTTTGATTTCTCAGCTGACATCTGACACCATGTTTGTCTTGTGTGATGTTTCCAGATCCATCACAGTTGAGATGTCTGAGAGATGGCGAGTGATGGGAACACACGTCTCTGGGCTCCACGTATCTGGATTAGAGGGGAAGGCCGAGAGACCAGGGAAGAGCAGAATTGGCGCTGGCACCTGCCTTTGGGCACAAAAAAATGAAAGGATCCTTTGTATTTTAGGGCGGCTTATCTTCTGGGCCACACAATAGGCTTATCCCTCTCAGGCCTGATAGGGGTTGATCCAAAGCTCTGGCTGCTGGGTTTTTATGCCCATTTCCGGCCTAACCGGAGTGTCAGGTTTCCAATATTCTGAGTCTAAATAAAGGGAGCTTGGTAAGCAGTGAAGAGAGAACGAGGCTATTCTGTGTGTCTAGTAACCCCTGCCATTTATTTTTTTGTCTGTTTCAGTGGTGTTGCCCATTATTATCATGGCATCTCTGAGTTGAAAAGACCTTAAAGGGCATTTATTCCAAGCCACTCATTTAGAAATGTGAAATAAATCTTTTAAAATATTATTGCTATATTAGAAGTTGGTTCCAGGGTTGCAGGGTTGTATGTTCTGACTGAAACTCTTTGGCATAGTTTTCTTCAGAATTCTCTGAGAAGTTAGTATTTTGAGGTAGGACTTTCTATCAAACGTAAGTTGCCCAGCCCGATCCTGGTGAAAGCTTATCAGTGGAGTCTATATTATGTGAATTTTATTTTATTGTTTAAAAATTACACAGTCGGTATTCATTGTAGAAGAAATAAGAAAATAAAGAGAATCAGAAAAGAAAAAAAGTTAAAATGACCGATAGTCCCATCATCCAGAGATAAATACTTTCAAGGGTTTGGTGTGTATCCTTCCCTAAATATGTCTTTTTAAATAATGGGATGGTGTCATCCAGCATGGTTTAGAACTACCTTTTCAAAACCCTAACAAGACATTGTGAATATCTTTCCATATTCATAAGAGTGTTTCTACACCACATTTTTACTAGCTGCCTAGCATTCCCTTATATGACAATCACATTTATTTAAGCAATCCTTAATTGTTGTTTCTAACTTTTTTGAATTATAAAAACGCTGTGATGAAAGTCTTTGTAAGAAAAGAGTGCCTTAGAATAAAGTAGTAAAGGACAAATTGCCATGTAAAAGGGGTTTGCATATTTTTAAGGGCCTTTGACTCTAATCACCAAATTGCCATCCTGACTGCGTCATTCACATGATTATGAGCAGTATCGAGGACAGCTGTGCTCTCTCAGCCGTGGGACTTGCTGTGTGCTCACTTAAGGTGCCAATGCAGTTTGTCATGATCTGTTAACTGGTCAATTGTCCTGGTTACTCTGTAGTGAATTTGTGTAAACATATAGCACCTTACTCATTGCTCCCCTACCCTCCCACCCCCAAACTCCAAAGTATATGTCAGAGTGGATAGATACTACCAATTATTTCTTCTTCATAAGCAGTAGCATTGAGGTACATACTAATTATTAGAAATAACAGAAGTGGAAGCAGTCCTTTTTGGTAAAACTGAAAAGCAATGAGCCAGTTGACTTAAAACAACGGAAATGTCACTAGTGTGTCCTTTCCCCCAACAGAAACCCGGATGGAGATGTGAGCCCCTGGTGTTACGTGGCAGAGCACGAAGATGGTGTCTACTGGAAGTACTGCGAGATACCTGCTTGCCAGAGTAAGACTCTAATGCAAGTTTCGGGACACTGAACACTCAGAATGCAGAGTGGAAGGGCACTGCCAGAGGGCAGGTAGTTCAGGCAGGTGGATTTCATGAAGCAGGTAAAAGGAGAAGGCATTCTGGGCTGAGGATTTTCACTTCTCTTGTTGAGGCTTTTCAGAAATGGCAATGCCTGGTTCCCTCAGGACCCCATTTCCTTGATGGATAAACCCAACCAGAATTTCTACTTCTACTTAATGTTTTCATGCTGATTCTTTCATGGATAGACATGGCAACAGCTCAGTAGCAAGGCAGAAAAAAAAAGGTACCATGTACTTTTGGGAATGAACTTTTTTAGAATGAATAAAGAACCCCTTTATAGACAATAAAGCTAAGTTGTGACACTACTTATTATTTGTATTTGACATACTTTGTCCCCTGAAAAATGGTATTCAGTAAGTACCTAATTAGGCACCCTCCAAAGCCAACGTGATAATCCTTTTCTCACATTCGCATAAAGATGTTCTATTGTTTTTATGAAAACTTACAACTTGTCCCTTTCTACTACCAAAAAACCAGTTTCTACAGCCTTTTACCACGAAGACTGTTTTCTAACAGTTTCACTCGTTCATTCCTATATTCAGTGTTTATTATACGCAAGGTACAAAAGGCAAAAAGATACCCTGATCCTCAAGGGATGTATAATGTGGCATGGGATCTTAGAAAGATCCTTTAAAACAAGGTAGAAAATATTGTGGGAAGATTTAAAGTACAGAAACCAAAACTAAGCTTGGTACTGTAAGGAGTTTACTAATGTAGTGTTTGTAATAATCTTTTTCAGTATGCCAAAGGAGCAGGGGTTCTCAGTTCCTAGAGCTGAAGAAAAGGACAGCCCATTCATAAGAATTGTACCCGGGTTATTTTTTCCTCGTTATTTAAACCTACTCTTTGCTCTGTTGTCTTTCTCACGCCTCAGGTCGGAGGCTGTGTGTGTATGTAGAATAATAGGGCGGTTTGCCTGGGACCTGGGACCCTCTCACTCACGCCCACTACAATAGCCTAAATTCTGATGCCTCAAGGGGAAGGGGCAGCCACTAAACTGGTGTCAGGCCCAGTGCTCACTTTTCATAAGTTAAACTTCCAAATGTCTCCACTACCTGGCAGTTAGGCCCTAGCTTCAGGGTCCTTCCAACGTGAGTATGTCTTGGTTCAGTCCTAGAATTGAGCAAAGAGTAAAGACCAGAAGAAAGGGCTTTGGCTCAGTCTACTTAATCAAATTTTTAAAATGAAAAACATCTCATTTGGCTCTAGTTATGTAAAGAAGAAAGGGGCAGGGGGAGAGAGGAAAGCAGATTTTTCTCGGTCCATTTGTTCTACACAAAGATAGCCTGTTAGTACCAGCCTATGTCATTCTCTCAGGAATGGCAAAGAGGGGATTTAAATCTGGGCACTTTTATTTGGAAAGATAATCCTCAACTTGCATTTATAAAAGATAATTTGGGCCAGTGGGAGCTGACTCATATGGTCACTGAAACTAAGTTCCAGAAGAAAGAATTATAACAAAATGGTACAAACCATCTAGTACCCTTCTAATTCATAATATTTGTTGGATGTGCCTCACTGTTCCAAAAAAGGAAAATTAAATGTCATTTTTTTTCTTACGGCTCCTTGTTTAACCCTCTCAAAGCTTCTAAATCTGGCCTTGAAATGGTCTGGATAGGGAGACTTACAGAAGTTGGGAATGAGAACTGGGGCGCACCTAGTTTGGGGGAGTGTCTAGCTTTGGTTCTTTGGAAAACCCTTCCGTTCACCCTGTGGGCCCCAGAGCTGCCCGTCAAGCTGAGCCTCAGCCCTTGAGTCTGACAACATTGTGCATCTAGTGTGTCTGATTAACATAGCTGAGAAACCGTCCTGTGATATTTGCAGCAAGAAACCTTGGTAATTGCCTGGTGGACTCATCCAAGATATAGCCTGCCTATTTTAAGCCAGTTTTGTCCTATTTCTGGATGTGGAGTCATAATTTTCATGAATAATACTAAACCTCTGTGTGAAGCCCACTATTCATGATTAGCATTGAACTTCTCATACAGGAAAAGGCCTGTGACATGATCAGATTCCTGAAAGTTCATATCTGAATATAACAGACCCAGCAGGAGCCAGGGGGAATGAATGTTAGGGACAAAACAGAATTTGGTTGAATGGTGGGCCATTGTGTGGAGACCGGAATCTCTGCCCCTCGGCATGTTGCGTAAAGAGCTAAAACAAGCAGGGAGGCATAAATGAAGTATGACTCAAAAAGGGGGCCAAGAGAAATTTGGACTGTGCTCTTGACCTATGTAGCACGGATCAGAACTTACTTGTAAAAGAACAACTCCAAGGTAATTGGATTTGCCCTTCAAACCATTTCTCCTAGTATGTTTCCCAGAAACCCCAAGTTCTTAGTGCAGGGAGAAGAAATACAGATTTTTTAAAGCAAATTCCAACATCATCAAGTTTACCATCCCTCTAGGTCCCACCCTCTAAATCTCTAAGTCCTGCTGGTTTGGCTATTGAGGGGGAAATCATTTGGCTTAAAAATTCAGTCTTTGCATATCTCTCTTTTGTTAATTCTCACCATTCGAATTCCGTTTATTTCATTGCTTTTCAGAAGCCTGCTTATATAGACCTCAGCCTGGGTTTTGCTTTGCTCTATTTTACCTGTAGGTTCTTCATAAAAGTTTTGTATGGTTTTTAAAAGTAAATCTAGTTGTGAGTCAGGGAAGGAGCTGCAAATGGCATTTAAGACTAATATAATTTTTTTCACATAGCTGATTTGGGCCTGAGGCCACAGGCATGACAAATTTACCCTCTGAGCTCCGAGAGCTATTTTTGTTTGCTATAAAACAATCACTTGATTTCTACAAATCCAACCTAAAAATTCATCTTTGAAATAATCAGGGAAATTTGAATATAGACTATTTATTACATTATATTAAAGAATCACTTTTATTATGTATAACAAAGTCCTTTGAAATTAGACACGTACTGAAATATTTGTGGTTGAAATGATATAAAAGAAAAAAGTGGTCATTTGTTGATGTGGGGTGATAGACTCATTATTTTTTCCTACTTTTGTGTATGTTTGGAAGTTTCCATTGTAAAATATAAATTGTATAATATTTTAAATATTAAAAAACATACATACGTACAACATGCGAAGTATCTGGATTCAAATATATAACATGATTAACCTAAATTATAATCCTTTTACAAGTAGCTCACAGGTATCTGAGTTAGTTATTAAAGTCAGTGATTACAGTTTTAGTTATTAAACTTATTAAAACTATTAGTTATTCTTTAAAGTTATTAAAACTCATCTAAGTTAGTTATTAAAATTAAAGTTAGATATTAAAGATAGTTCTTTAAAATTAGTTATTAAAGCTTAAAATCACAAGGACTTTAGAAGTTATTATCTGTGACAAATGACATTTTTAACCTCCGACCATCTGCCAGACCTTGTACAACATACGAGACACAAGGGTGACATGGTCTGCAGCCTGTGGGGAGCCCCTAACCAAGGACACATAAACAGGCATATGCAGGACACTCTATAATAAGTGAGATGAGGAAAAGGTTGGGTGCACCAAAGAGGGGCATCTGCTAGGGGTGGGAGGCAGGGGCTACTGTTTGTCAGAGTGTCCAACAGGGCTTAGGACGCAGTGGGGTCTCAGGGCGGGGCTTCCCCAACTTGAAGGTTCCTTATAAAAATGTAGTAGTAGCTCAATCACCAGGGATCTTATTAAAATGAAGGTTCTGATTCAGTAGGTCTGGGACAGACTTGAGACTGCGTGTCCACTAAGTCCCTGGGATGCTGGAACTACAGGAGCACACTTTTTAGTAGGCAGGTTCTAGATGTTAGAGTTGGGGGAAGCAGGGAGGACCGAATTATTAAGATTGCCTTTTTAACATGGAGGCAGAGTGTGTCCACACACACATATACACACGTTCCCGAGCAAAGTTACTGTTGCCGGGACAGAAATTTTAATAAGGCAGGCAGGATATGAGGTCTGAGAAGAATTAGATGTGGCCAGATAATGGCAGGTCTTATGATCTGTGTACGGAGCTTGAACTTGACTCAGGAAGATGGTAATGAGGCTGAGGAGGGTGTGGAGTGTCAGAAGGAGACCTTTCTCCATAGCTTCCTAAGCCTCTGTATTAGGGATGTCGGGCCGGGTTTCTTCTCCCTCTTAATCCATGAGAAGTTCTCTCGTGATTGTTTCCTTCACACAGACCCACCCTAAGAGGACACCAGTGGTAGCACCTCTGCAGTATGGGACCTTTGGTCGCTGTTAGCCAGCGAGTGACCTCACTGGCTCAAATTCCTTTTAATTCAATGACACCCTGACCTTGTTAAAACAGGTTTGTTATTCTTTACAAAAATGCAACCTAAAAAGCAGGATATGAAAGCTTCCAACTAATAAGAGTTTTTAAAGTTGTCTGTAGCGTTTGAGTAAAAAGCCAAAGGCACTTGAACAGTGGTGGTCAAGGCATTCCCTCAATTATAGAAAATGTTTTGTTCGTCAGCACTTTCTGCATTTTAGTGTCAGCACTGAGTTTTAGTATGTTGTAGTTTTTATTTAAGCTCTTACTGGGTACCTACTATGTACAAAGCACTTTATCTTATTTAACTTTTTCAACAATCCTGTGAAGCAGGTGGTATGCCCACCTCTCCCCTCCCCTCACCATTGTTCAGATGAGAAACCTCCCCCCCCACCACCATTGTTCAGATGAGAAAATGAGGCTAGACTAGTTATGTGATTTGATGGTGATTACACTCAGAGCCAAATAGGGTTTATTAATAAATCTAGGACTCCTAATGGCAAGACCAGTGCACATTCCTTCCAGTACTTGAGAATAACCCCATTTCCTTTATTTCTGTGAAAACAGGGTCCCTGGGATGGATCCAGGCTACTGTTGAGGTCATTCTTGAGAATTTTCTTTGTGGATTGTTTGGGAATTAAAGTTTGAAATTCTGATGGTATGCCGAATTATTAAGATTGCCTTTTTAACGTTGTGGAAACCAAAGGATTAACTCAGTGGCGACAGAGGGTCTGCAGTTCAAGCTGTTAGCTCTAAGTCATTTTCTTTTCTTCTTTGGGTTTGGGAAATCCAAGCCCCAGGAGTAAAACAGGCTGCAATGTATCCAGGAAGCATTTGCTGCACAGCAGAGCTGCTCTGTAGAACGTTGGGCCGTCTCCGCGGGTGTTCCCAGCCCAGCTGTTCTCAGCTGGGAAGGGGCTCCCCAGGATCGGACCCTTTGCATAAAACACTGCATCAGGCAGCCATGTCCAGGTCTCAGGGTCTCTCCCAGCACTGCGTCTTTATTGCGTGGGCGGAAGTTCACCTTGAGAAAGACTCATCTCTGTGCATCATTAACACTTTACAGTTAAAACAAAACCTCAAACTTTAGCCAACAGCCAAAGCAAGATCAAAATGAACATTAATAATACAAATTGTGCAATTTTCCACCTCGTCTGTCTTTCCATTACAGTTACTTAATGTTTTTGTTTAATTGACCCCTTTAGACTGCCCAAACTGTCATTGTCAGAATCCTGTTTTTTGTTGTTTATTCTTGCTTTATATGAGTAGTTTTGTTTTCCCAACTAGACTAAGCTCTTCCAAGATAGGAGCAGGGGGGGCTCTGGAATTTCTGTGAACGAGAGGCTTACTTTAGAAAGCGCAATTCCAGAATTTCTTTTAAAGCTGTATTTGCATAGCAGGTACCCTCATTTTACTTGGATTGTATGTTATTTATGGAAGGGGGCTGATGGAATTCTTGGGGCTTTCCTCCGGCAAGCCACAACACCTAGCCCAGCGGAGGCCATAACAGGTGCTCATAAATACTCTTGATGATGTGAAATCGTGTGTCTCCCCATAGATAGAAAACACAAGCTAGTGGAAAGAATGCGGACTTGAGAGTCACACCAGCTTAAGTTTGAATCATGGCTCGTTTAATAGCTTACTGCAAAATGACGCTCCCCTGGGCCTTGGTTTCTTCATCTGTGCCTTCCAGGGTTATTTTGAAGATTAAATGAGTAAAACATGCATGATCCTCAGTCCAAGACGTAGCACATGGTGGCATGAAAGTACCATCAGGTATTGTGGTGGCCTGTGCTTCACTTAAGGGACAGACTATCCCTGGAGTGTTCCTAGCATCTAATTCCTAAACAGGGCATTCCTAACCTGCGTGTTGTTTCTGTCCATTCCTTTTTTATCCGACTGACCGTGGGGCTTTGTCCCGTGCCTCAGCATCTGTGGTGGCCGTTCCCCCGGGGCCTGATGCATTCAGAGGCCCTGCATTGGTTCTTACAGTGCAGTTTTATGGTTTCAGATCTGGCATATAGACTCGATGATTCTTTGTTTTGGGCAGTGGATATTATTTAATTTTCCATTAAAAATATATAGACTTTCTGAACCAAATGGACATTTTCCTCAGTGACAGATATAGACTATATTTCCGAAACGCTCTGAAGCACAGTTGTGTAAAGCATACTAATAACTTTAAGAGGGGAAATCACTTAGATCAATAAGGGTGATTTTACTGAAAATCTTTACACCAGCACTTACTGGAATATACATATTATGTATAAGGAATATACATAAACATAAGAAATAGTCCCCACCCTCAATCTTATGATGTAATTGGGACTCTGAGTTGCAGAAATAGGAGATCAGCCCACCAGTTATATAAATAAGATTGAATTATGATGTAGAGTGCTGAGGAGGAGAGGGCTCAGGATGGGTTCTGGAGATTGGAGGCATCATCACGGTGACGGCTGAGGGAGCGGGGTGGGTCAGAGCACGCCAGGGCAGGGAACAGCCTGACAGACTTGGAGGAAAGGCACAGGATTATTGTGCGTGTGGGCTGGGAGCCAAGCTGCCCGAGTAGAGGAGTGGACAGAGAGGAGCCAGGTCAGACCTTGAAAGCCAGAGCTGATTAGATGACATGCTGAAAGCCCTGGTTTAGGAAAATGAGCCCATTTACAGGATGCATGGGAGGAAGGAAGTTTGGGGAGGAGAGGATAGGTGTAGATTTCTCAATCCAGAGGATACGGGCCTGGGCTATGATGGCAACAGTGAGATATAGCAGGAAGGGTTACATTCCAGATACATTTAGGAAGAAGACCGAACTTGATGACAAGTGGAATATATAAGGGATGAAACAGCAGGAAGAGTAAAAGATGGCTCTGTGGTTTCTTGCCTGGGGTATTTGTGGTGTCCCTGAAAAAAAAGTTCGTCAACAGACTGAGCTCTTCTTCCAGGAGACACAGCTGTATCATCCTCTTGAACTTAGACTGACCTTCTGTTGAGTAAGGTGTTTCAGTTGTCTGTTACTGCATAACAAGCTACCCCAAACCCTGCTGACTTAAAACAAAAACAGATTATCATTTCTCCTGCTTCTGTGGGTTGGCTGAGTTTCAGCTGGGAGATTCTTCTGCTCCTCTCCTGTGGGCTCTGTGAGGTGACTGCCTTCACCTGGGGGTCTGCTGGGGCTAGGACGTCCAAGATGGCTTCAGGCCGCTACCTCGGTGACTGTTCTTTCCAGCAGCATAGTCAGACCTCTTCTATGGTGGCGGGCTTCCAAGAGAGAGGAAGCAGAAGTTGCCAGTCCTCTTAAGGCATGAACTCAGAAGTCCACCACATTCTATTGATCAAAGCAAGTTGAAAGGCGAGCTCAGATTCAAGAGGAGATGAAACTGATTCCAACTATTAAAGTAGGGAGCAACACACATGTGTGGGGGGAGGGGAGAAATTACTAGAGCCTCCTTTGGAGACTGTCTACCACATTACATAACCAGAAATTAAGTTTTAGAGAAGGAACTCCCACCAGAAGAGAACTACAGCTGTGATCTATCACGGCCATATGGGGATCAAGATCCTTGGGAACTCTTACTACCTTCCCCTAAAGGTAAAATTTCATAGGAGAAGAGAAGGCTGTTTACTTATTTGGGTGAGTTGTTATAGATTCAGACACACATGTAGGGCTGCTTGAAGGATCAGAGTTACTGAAAAGGAGAGTTGGTGTTTAGAAATCAATGTATGGAGGTAGGGTGAGGCCATATGGTGATAGGACGTGGGCCAAGACGGCAGCTGTCAGGTTCGGATGGGAAGTTGTAGATGGACAGGATGGGATGCAGTATGTTCATGGTCACGGGCCGAGCACGTGGAGGAACCTGCACTTAGCCCACTGATGCTCTGATGTAAGGATTCCACATGATTGGTCCTCTGATAGGACACCGATGGCATCGTTTCCTGTGTACTTGGTCCTTGTTCCCATGGAAGGGAGAAATCAGCCACTGAGGCACCAAATGTGGAGTCCCTGGGGCAGAAGATGGTCTCTGTCTCACAAGGTTAAATGACATTTAAAATAAGCAGAATCACGGCATTGTTTCTGAAGAAGCAGATTTTATTCATAAGAAAAAGTAGAAGATATTTTTCTGAGCCAGGGAAGAGTTTTCTAAAATGCAGGATCAGAACTTTGCTTCTGGTTTCTTAAATATCCCAGATCTGGCCAGAGCACTGGAACAGAAAATGCAGTAACAGTCAGGACTTCTCATGCAAATTATGAAGCTTTGTATTCAAATTGAGCTTTTACCATAATGGGCACACTTTCTGTCTTTGTCAGGAATTGTTTGATTGCCAGGAATAGACCTCAGAGTAACTTGAGCAAAAGAGATATATTGGAAGGACATTGGGAGTACATTGCAGAGTCAAATCCCTGTGCCCAAGACCTTGGGAAGAAAGTTTCCATTCTTCCCAGCTCTCTCATGGTGTTTCACCTCTGCATCTCTCTCAGCATGGTGTTCGTTCTTCTTCCTCTTTGTGGACCAGCAGAACCAGCTCACTTACCAACTCATGCGGTTCAAACATGGTCGGCTGCCTTAATCCCTACTCGACAGAACCCTGCAAGTCCAGTGCCTGCAATTCACTAACTGGATTCCCAATTCCAGCTTCCTGGGAGAGAGAATCTGGTGATCCCAGGGGGAGTCAACTGTGGCCAGAGGATTGGGTCCTTCTGCTTGTCCCCAATGAGCAGCAGTCGTGGGAGCAGCTCTTCAGAGCCGGTGCCGTGGGCAATAGGTGGCCCTCAGAAAAGGGCTGTCAGCTGTGGATGTGTGGATCTCCTTCACACTGAGGTCACAGTTATATCCAAATGTAGCAAGTGTTTAGTAAGCCTACTGGTTGCTTCCCAACAGTCTCTTGTGATAGTAAAAGAACAATAGTTCCTGGGTTAATCTGAGTAGAGAGCCTCCTTCCTCAGCCACCTCTAACATTTTTATCTCTGTAAAGAACCCTGAACATCTGAAGAGAATGCTGGGAACTAACTATCATGAGTTTTAAAGCATCAGCTATGATCCACAAGGGGTTTATTGTATTTTAAAATGATTTTTAAAAAATTGAATGTGACGAAGCCTCTTTGGTAAGAAGAAAAATGCATGACCAAGCCACAGGACTTTAAAGTGGTCTTGAAAGTAAAAGGGAATTTGAGCACAAATATCCTTTTTCAAATTGACTTTTCCTCCCTGCTTCTGGGAAGAGCCAAGGGTGGGACATGGTCTGGAAATCTACTCAGTTGACCAGTAATGCTTTTGAAGACTACATGACGTGTCTTCTCCAGCGAGACTTCGAGCCACACTTTCCAGTGCAACTCAGAGGGCAGTGGCACCCCTCAGAAGCTGGCCGCTGTCTCTGAGGCTGGCCTTGTGGTGCACAGAACATTGAGGGACCAGCGTGTTTGAGGATTCTGTCTTTAATCTCAGGGCGTCATTTTCATTTAGCTCCCCCAGACTAGCCCTGTCAGGAAAGGAGGCCAGGGACACCAAGAAAAAAACCATGGAGTGAGAATCCGCAACCCTAGAGTTCTATGCCGCTCTCCATTTCCATCTCGTATGCCCCCATGCAGGGCCCTTAATCTTGCTAAACTGATTTCTTCTCTGTCACATAGGAATAACATCGTCTGGCCTGCCTTCCAGAAAGGGCTATGAGTTTCATGCAAGATGTTTATGTGAAAGTGCACTGTATGCTAGCCAGATGTAAGAGATTAACATTTGAATATCTGGAATCCAACCCAGTTTTCTGAGGTGTCTGCCTTTGATTTTTGTCTTTTAATTCAATGCTATTTTACTTTTCTATTACTAAGCAAGTTGTTCCTGTTTGTGTGGTGAATGATGAAAGTCTTATTCCATATAATAATAAACACTATTTATTCAGCACATAGTATCTTGCCAGGTCTTGTGGTGTTTACTTTATTTACATTATCTCATTTTAATTCTCAGAAGAACCCTTTGAGTCGTGTATTGTTCCTCATTCCGCTGTTGATAAAATTGAGCTTAGAAAGGCTGTGGTGGAGGAGCCAGAATTCACCCTAGGGTCTGTCTGACTCCAAAGCCCACGTTTGTGACCGCTGCAAAATGCTGGCTGCTTCTGGACGGATGAAGGTAGTACCAGTGCCCTTCAGAATCGTGCCAAGTACCGGGAAGGGCGCAGGCAAAAACAACTCCTGAGCTCTAATGTGAATGGCAGAAAGTGGTGAGCATAAAGGCCCTCCCTCTTTTAGAAACGATTTGTTCTTTTTCCCCCCCTTCATATTTCAGAGAAAAGGCAGTAAGAATTCTTGCCATAAGTTTATTTACAAGCATATCTAGTATGTTGAGTTCAACAGTTTGATCATTTTTTCAAAGTGACTGCACCTCTTAAAAATGCTCCTCTTCATGTCTGTTTCATGGATTAACTAAAACGTCCTTATTTCTTAAGCAGTTGGTGTCTTACTATAAAGAAAGGTGCGGCAAATCCAGATCCAAAGTACACAGTCGTCATAACTAGTAACCGCCACTTGTTTTCCACTGAAAAATGGCACATTTTTCCCTGGGCCCTTGTCACAGTGGCCACCGAGGTTGTGAACCTCCGGGTGCTCTGTCCCAGCATAGCACTGTTGGACGCCCTGGGAAAGGTGCGGAGACCCAAAGCAGAGGAAATGGCGGGACCACACCAAGTCCTTGTTTCACGCCCTCGTTCCCCTGCGTGCAAGGACCAAAAGGGAGAAACGATTTATTCTTATTTTTCACACAGTTCTAATAAGCTCAATAGTTTTGTTCTAAGCCTAAGAAGGAGCAAATTAAGAAGAGGATAAGCAAAGACTCCAGGTGGTGACAGTAGCAGGAAGTAGGTGCCCTCTCGAAGACTCCTTTCAGTTCTAATGTTTTGAGGATTCAGCAGCCTTGACAGTCACTGAGGAGACAGATTACATGTTAAAGTCAGACACAAGAACATTAAAAAGCACAGCAGTCTGGGGCATTTGCTGAAGTACATTTGATGACCTCAAGCCACCAAGAAAAATTTAAAGTAGGTTAAAATAAGTTAAGCTTTTTTTTTAAAGAACTAGCTAATGCATTTTATTTATTTATGTTTAATTTTATTGGGGAATATTGGGGAACAGTCTGTTTCTCCAGGGCCCATCAGCTCCAAGTCGTTGTCCTTCAATCTAGTTGTGGAGGGTGCAGCTCACTGGCCATGTGGGAATCGAACCGGCAACCCTGTTGTTCGAGCTCATGCTCTAACCAACTGAGCCATCCAATGCATAGCTAATGCATTGTAGAAATGTTTCATCCAAAATGATAAAGATAAAATTTTAAATTTTAAAATTGATGGAAAACTCAGTTATCTAGAATGGTGTTTCTAGATAGCCAAAGAGGACAGGGAACAGGCAGGACTCAAAACCAATGGTTACTCGCTTTCAGTGGACGTTATGCAGATCAGCTCTGCTTTTCCATTTTACTCTGCTCTCTTCATTCACTGCTGCCTAAGAAGTACCTTGACCCACTCACTCCATGGTTTTAACTGCTGTCATCGTAGGACCTGTTTGTTTTAGCACACAGTTTTAGAGTACCTGCTGTGTGACCGTGACCATGCCAGGAATACAAGGGTGTGTGGAAGATACAATCCAACCCTTAAGTTGTTCCAGGCCAGCTGGGGAGAGACACATAAACAGATGTTTAGAATCAAGTTCAGCATAGGCTGCTGTATAGTACTACACAGCGGGGGTGGGAGGGGTGGTGGGAGGGCCATGGGGCTTTCCAGGGAAATTGAGGTTCAGGCTGCAGTCTTAAGTAGGGAAGAGTATATTCCAAGCAGAGGGAATAGCATGTCAAAGAGTCCAGAGGCCAAAGAGCAACATGCAGTGGGAAACTTGCACATACACTAATTTATTTTGACCTTCATCTAGAGTGTGATCCCTGGGACAAAGGGGTCATCCTGATGGGGGGAGGGTAAGGGGAACAGCACAGCTGGGCTGGGCTTGCCTAACAGGTGAGAGACTTTGGACTTGACCCTGGAAGGCAACCAGGGATCTCTGAGGGTTTTAAGCAGGCTCCCTGCAGACCTCTCCAGTTCCTGTTGCTTTTTTCTCTCTATCTCTGGTCGTATTCACTTCTTTTTGTTCCTGCAAAGGCCAAGGTCATTCTTACCTTATGCCTCTGCCCTTGCCACTACTCCTGCCTGGAATGTACTGTAAAGATTATCCCGGTTGTGGTGTACTGACTAGAGTAGAGTAGAGTGAGCCTAGAAACAGGGAGATGGAATAGGCCAATGCAGGGATCGGAGAGGAAAGGGTGTTCTAACTGGGGACGTGGCAATGTGGATAGAGACATGGACAGCTGCTGCAATATTTTAGAAGGTAGAATTGACAGTATCTGGCAAGTTAGGCAGCAAGGATGCCACCTCAGGCCATTGATAGTCACATGAATGGAGCAGCAGCATAGTGTGATCTGATTTGCAGTGATCTACCTCACGGTGTGTTTTGGGACCTCACTGCCCCAGGGGAACACGAGCTGCCTGGATTTGCTCACCGAATTTTTGTGAATAAAGCTTATAGGTTCCAGCTGCATTAATGCAGCCCATGGCCTTGTTGATGTCTAATCTTAATGTTTATGATTATGTGCCTTGGGCGCCCTATAAACTAATACCTAATAACATGCTTACTTGTGAGCATAATGGAATAAATGAGACAAAAATCAGAGTAAATGGCCAAGACGATCATGATCAAGTAGTTCTTATTAAGAACCATTAAACGTGTGGCTTGGGTTTCCATATGCAATGCGCCTTTAACAAACTTGGCTTGTATGATATGCCCTTGACTAGATGCTTAATTCACTGCATTTGTTTAAACTCTAAAACCCAACCATTCCCAAGTCAGGTCCCCACTGAATGCTAGATTCCTACTGCCCAGAGTTTTTCTGTTTACATTTGCTGCTATAGAGATTTGGTTTGTTTCCGAAAGATGCATTTTAACATTTGTGTGGTGAGCCACATTTGTTATATTTGAACCATGTGTGACGTAAGGGAGAAGGGTAAACACTTGGCTTAAAGGGGGAAGGGTGACTCTTGGTTAGCAGAGGTACTTCCTGCCAATTTAAAATGAGCTGGTTAGATGTAGATGGTGGTAGAAATTAAGTGTGTGTGTGTGTGTGTGTGTGTGTGTGTGTGTGTACATACATATACACGTACATTTTTATATGTCAGAAGACTACTGTGGATATAAAGCTTATTAAACTGGACCATGTTGTTTTCCAGCCTTAAACATAAAGGAAAAATGCTTTCTAAGAGTCTATATGGCTCACTTTGGAATTGAATAATGTATAACCCTTAACTGACCTAGAAGTGCTTCTAGAACCAGGCCTCATCCGTGTCTTATTATATCTTCAGTTATATAAATTGTGAGGAGCCAAATAGAGCACGTAGGGAAAGGGCTTCATCTGCTAGTGGAGTGATTCATAAATTAATAATAACACAGATGAAAAACTAAGGTCCAGAGAGGTTGACTTGTCCATGGGCCACAAGAAATCCATGGCTTCATTCACTAAACATATATTTAGTATGTATAATATAGGTGTAATAGTTACTTATTTCTGTAGAACAAATTACCCTGAAATGCAGTGACTTAAAAACAACACACATTTGCTGTCTCATACTTTCTGTGGGTCAGGAAGTCTGCACATGGCTTTTCCGGGTTCTCTGTTTCAAGATCTCTGATAAGGCTGCAGTCAGGTGTCTTCCAGGGCTGCGGTTGCATCTGAGAGCTCCACTGGGGCAGGATCTTCAAGCACACATGGTTATTGGTAGGATTCAGTCTTTGCAGAGACTGAACATCTTGGTTCCTTGCTGGCTGTTGGCTGAAGGCCATCCTCGGTGCTTTGCCACATGACCTCTCTGACATGGCATATTTTTTATCAAAGCATGTAAAGCCAAGAAGGCAATTGAGAGAGTCTACCAGCAAGACCGAAGTCACGGTCTGTTGTAACCTAATCACAGAAGTGGCATCCCATCAACTTTGCCACATACTATTGGTCAAAAGCAAGTCACTAGTCTAACCCACACTCAAGGGGAGGGGATTACACAAGGACACGACTACCTGGAGGTGGGGTCACTGAGGGCCATCTTTGAAAGCTGTCCACCACAGCTGGTATATACGATATATTCAGGTTTCTTTATTCTCAGATACAGGTTTTTCTACAAGACCAAACCATCTGATTGTGTGATTGTGAAACACTAATATGTTTACTGGGGTAGGCTGAATAATGCCTTCCCCCTCAACATGTCTAGCGATGTATTCCCTAGAATCTTTAAATATGTTTCCTTATATGGCATAAGGGACTTTACAGGTGTGATTCAATTACAGATTTTGAGATGGGGAGATTATCGTGAATTATCCAGGTAGGCCCAATGTAATTACACAGGTCCTCATAACAGAGAGGCAGAGGGTCAGAGTCAGAGAAGGTGACGGATGTGACGCTGAAAGCAGAGAGAGGGAAGGAGATGGGACGATGGAAGTAGAGGCTGGAATGGTGCAGCCACAAGCCAAGGAATAGGGGCAGCTTCTAGGAAATGAAAAAGGCAAGAAACGGAGACTCTCTTCTTGAGCCTCCAGAAGGAAAATCAGCTGACACCTTAATTTTAGCCCCATACGACCCATTTAGTACTTCTGACCTCTTGAACTGTGAGTTAATGAATTTATACTGTTGTAAGCCACTAGGTTTGTGGCAATTTGTTGTAGCAGCAATAGGAAACTAATATATTCACCAAAGGACCTTGGGGAAACCCACTTGTGAAGCTTTTTTAAGGAACAAAGGGAGGCACAAGGTATAGGATGATGGGTTTCCAAGGGTTTTTCCTGTCCTCTAGTGACTCTGAAAAAATTTACGAGGTGTGATCAAAAAATATGGTGAAGGTTTAAATTAAAAAAAATACATATTACAGTAAAAGACACATTGCCGTTAATGCCCCTCAAAATACTCCCCCTTGCTTTGAACACACTTATCTCATCATTCTTGCCACTTTTTGAAGCAGTTCTGGCAGTCCTCTTTGAGTGTTTTGTTGCTCTGTCATGGCTGCCTTGATGTCCTGAATTGATTCAAAATGTTGACCTTTCATGGTCATTTTGACTTTGGGGAAGAGCCAGAAGTCGGATGGTGCCAGATCCAGTGAATAAGGTGGATGAGGACACACTGTAATGTTTTTATTTGACAGAAATTGCCATACCAGAAGCGATGTGTGACATGGAGCCTTTCTGTTGTGATCACGAAATATGATGAATGCTGCTTCCCAGTGCCATCCAACGGAAAGACAGGGATCTTCAATAAGGGAAGTGGCACATCGAACCTTAGTAACAGTGTGTGACAAATTTCAACTTGCTCGGTGCAGTCAGTCAGGTGTGAGCTACAGTTGAGAGAAGGTGTGTTTTAAAGTGTGCCGTAAATCATCCTCCATCATGACAACACTCTGTGTTACACATCCCTTCTGGTATATGACAATTTCTGTCAAATAAAAACATTATGGTGTGTCCTCATCCACCTCCTTCACCAGATTTGGCACCGTGCAACTTCTGGCTCTTCCCCAAAGTCAAAATGATTCAGGACATCGAGGCAGCCGTGACAGCACAGCTAAAGACACTCACGAAAGAGGACTTCCAGACCTGCTTCAAAAAGTGGCAAGAATGATGGGATAAGTGTGTTCGAAGCGAGCGGGAGTATTTTGAGGGGGATTAATGGCAATGTGTCTTTTACTATAATATATATATTTTTTATTTAAACATTCACCATATTGGTTGATCACACCTTGTACATATTGTAGCTTCTATTTTTAGGAAAGTATTCCTAGTTCTCTTCAATACTAAATTCTATCAGTAGTGAACAGGTGAAAAATGTCTTAGGGTTAGTTATATGGGCCTCACATACTCTTCAAAATAAAACAAAACGTGGCATTTAGCAGAGGATACTAAGGCTTCCATTTTTAAAGCTTGTTGCTTGTTATTTATTTGTGCCTTAGGAGTGGAAATACTGGCTGAGATGAAAGAACCTGGCACAAAACGCTTTTCCTTCTTGGTGTTTCACAGCCAGATGTTGTGAAATCCTTTTGTTTTTCTTTTTTCTCCAGTGCCTGGAAACCTTGGCTGCTACAAGGATCATGGAAACCCACCTCCTCTAACTGGCGCCAGTAAAACATCTAACACACTTACCATACAAACCTGCATCAGTTTTTGTCGGAGTCAGAGGTTCAAGGTAATGGCTCTGTGGCTATCTATCTGTAGTAAAAGATAAAGATGTAATGCATTCTGCTGAGATAACTTAAAAATATAAGTTTTTGAAACACAACCTGTGAAGTCATACAATTCTACTTTTCTTCCAAGGAAAAGTTGGAGGAAGAGTGGGGCTTGGGATTCAGAAATGTGAGGCAGCACTCTTGTTCAAAGACTGAAAGAAAGGGGGAGGAAAATCCCCAATATTTGCATCCCTATTTGCCTTCCGACAGAGTTATGTATGTACTTGTGCCCTTGTATGTTATGAGCTGGAATATCTCTGGTTCCATGGGGCCTCTGGGAATAAGCCAAGTGGTTACTTCCTTGATACATTAAGGGGACCAGCCTGGACATCAGTCCAAAATGTTCCTTTTTTTCCTTCCATTCCTCTATGTGGAATTCATTCATTGACCATAGAGGTTCAATAATGCTATTATATCAAAAAAAGAAGAAAACTTCCTTCCTTCCTTCCTTCCTTCCTTCCTTCTTTCCTTTCTTAATAATTCAGTCAAAAGGCCACTAATCAGCCCAAACGAGGAGAATAGCCTGGCAGGGTTCAGGGCCTGTGCAAGAAAGGTGACTGAGCACCTTTGGCCCAGCACCTTTGGCACCAGTTGGCCCAGCATGATCAAGTGATGGGTTGCCTGCAAAGCATGGAGCGTATAAGTAAATATATTGAGGCTAACAGGAGCCAGGTTTCTCGCTGTTGGAGAAGGGAGCCGGGGAAAACCGGAATGAAGCTTCAAGTGTTGGACAGGGATTGAAGTTATTAGGATAGTACATGGTTTTTGATAGGTATAGAGATAGATATAGGAATAAATATAAAAGTGTATGTGTGTATATACGTGTATCTTTCTTAGCTGTGTTCACTAAGAGAGGACTTGGGAACAGTGGCACACTGGTAGTAGAAAGCACACTGAGCACTGAGATCGTGGTTTCTAAATACTGTTCTCCATTAAAAAGGACTAGAGCTTCTTGGAGAAAACTGCTGATTCTAGAGCTGGTTCTGAAGAAGTACAAGATGATCCTGAAACATCTTGTACAAGCAAGTAAGGACCGATACAGTCTTGGCAAAAGGACACAGAAACCAGCTTGAAGGGGCTCCCACTGGCCAAATCTAATATAATTTGAGCTTCAAAACAAATAATGATAGTAGTAAATATATTCCATTGAATAAAATAAGAATCCACAAATCCACACAGATATAAATAAATAAACGAACAAATAACTAAATGAAAAGCACTTTCTTATAGGAGAATGCCAACTAATAAATGTAGAAGAAATGATAGAATTAGAAAGTTCTCCATTTGGCAACCATCATAGTAATAGCTGATTCAGAGAACAAATATCAAGGTATATAAATAGTCCACATCCTCATTTACTAGTGGGTAAAAGTAGCATGAGGAACAGGATATTTAAATAGCCTCAAAGATCTCCTCACAAAACACTGTAAAGGGAAAACAAGTATTCTAAAGTGGGAAAAACTGGCATATACTACCTTACTCAAGTGATCAAAGTTAATATCACATTGATGGGACAACTAGACATTGCATCATCCTACCTGAACTGGCAAGAGTATAACATCACTTTGGTGATATTTCTACCCAAAATGCATAATATGAATCTAATCATGAGGAAACATGAGGCAAACATGAAATGGGGGACATTCCACAAAATGACTGGTCTTTATTCTTCAGAAATGTTAAGGTCACAGAAGTCAAGGAAGGACTGACAAACTATTCCAGATTGAAGGAGACTGAAGATACCCAAACAACTTAGTACATCTGGGATCCTGGATTGGATCCTTTTCTACGAGGGATATAATTCAGGCAGTTGCCAACTTGAATGGAGGTCTCTAGGTGAAAGGGATAAGGCAGTTCTTTGTATTGTCTTGCAACTTTTCTGTAGGTTTGAAATTATTTCAAAATAAAAATATAGCGAAAACATCTGAGAACACACAACATGCACTAATGATAATTATCGTCAGCAAACTAGGAATAGAAGGGAACTTCCTCAACCTGATGAAGAGCATCTACCAAAAAAACCTGTAGCCAAATTCATATCCATTGGAGAAAGGTTCAGTGCTTTCTACCTAAGGTCAGGAACAATGATGTCAATGATTGCCTCTTCTATTCCACATTGTACTGGAGGTCCTTGCCAATGAAATAAGAAAAGAAAAAGAAATAAAAGACACATAGGCTGGAAAGGAAGAGATAAAATTTTCTTTATTAATGGACAATATGATCATGTATATAGATAATTCTAAAGAATCTACTAGATCTAATAAATAAATATAGCAAGGTTGCAGGTTATAAGGTCAGATACAAAAATCAATAGCATTTCTATGTACTAGCAGTGAACAGTTAAGTTAAAATTTTAAATAAAAATTTAAAAATTAAACATTTATTTGAAAAAATAAAAAATTTTAATTCCTTTTACAGGAGCATAGATAACAAGAATAAAATTAATAAAAAATATTAAAGACCTATGCACTGTATAACATTGCAAAGGAAAATTAAAGATGACTTAAATGAATTGAGATACAGACATTGTTCATGGATTGGAAGGCTCAATATTATTAAAATATCAGTTCTCCCCCAAGTTGATCTATGTATTCAATACAATCCCAATCAAAATCATAGTACCCTTTTTGAAAAAATTGGCATGCTGATCCTAGAATTTTATGGAAAGGCAAAGAACCTAGAATAACCAAAATATTTTGAAAAAGATCAACCTTGGAGGATGCCTGATCTCAAGACTTTCTATAAAGCTCTCGTAATCAAGAGACTAGTATCAGTGTAAGAATAGTCCCATAGATCAGGAGTCAGCAAACAATGGCATGTGGGCCAAATTCTACCACCCACTTATTTCTGTAAATCAAGTTTTATTGGAACAAAGCCACATTCAATCTGCTACAGACTGTCCGTACCTGCTTTCATGCTATTATAGCAAAGTTGAATAGTTGAGAAGAAAGTGAATGGTCCACAAAGCTGAAAACATTTGCTGTACTGCCTGACCTTTTATAGAAAAAGTTTTCCAACCTCTGCTATAGATCAATGGAACTGAATGGAGTCTAGAAATAGACCTACACAATAGACAATTGATTTTCAACAAAGATGCCAGGATAATTCAATGGAAGAAAGGATAGTTTTTCAACAAATAGTTCTAGAGAAAAACTGGAGCTCTTTATGGGGAAAAAAAGGAATCCTTGTATCATACCATAGACAAAACTTAACTTTTAAATTATACTACTGAAAAAAGAGCTATGGTACTGGCATAAAGATGGACATATAGGCCAATGGAACAGAATTTAGAGTCCAGAAATTAACATACATATTTTTTTAAGGTTGACTGATTTTTCACAAGGGTGCTATATTCATGGGAGGGAAAGAATAGTCTTTTTAACAAATGGTGCTGGAACAACTGGACATCTACATGCAAAAGAATGAATGAATTTGGACCCCTATTTCACATCATATATAAAAATTAAAAATGGATCAAAGATCTAAATGTAATAGCTAAAACTATAAAAAACTTAGAAAGAAGCATAGGTATAAATATGCATGACCTTGAATGAGGCAGTAGTTATGATACCCAAAACAGAAGTAATCAAAATAAAAGTAGATAAATTGGACTTCATCAAAATTTAAAATTTTCGTGTGTCAGGGACACTATTAAGCAAGTAAAAAACAGCTCACAAAATGGAAGAAAATATTTGCAAACCATGTATCTGAATAAGAATCTAATGCCTAGACTATATAAAGGATTCTAAAAATGAGTAAAGGATTTGAATAGGTATTTCTCCATAGGAGATATACAAATGGCCAATAAGTACATGAAAAGATGCTCAATATCATTAGTCTTTAGGGAAATGAAAATCAAAACTACAATGAGATACCACCTCCCGATAAATAACCTTGGATGGCTGTAGTTTTTTTTTTTTTTTTTGTTGTTGTTTTTTTTTTATTGGGGAAGGGGAACAGGACTTTATTGGGGAACAATGGTCAAATTGTTGTCCTTTCAATCTTAGTTGTGGAGGGTTCTGTTCAGCTTCAAGTTGTTGTTCTTTCAGTCTTAGTTGTGGAGGGCGCAGCTCAGCTCCAGGTCCAGTTGCCGTTGCTAGTTGCAGGGGGCACAGCCCACCATCCCTTGCGGGAGTCGAACCGGCAACCTTGTGGTTGAGAGGACAAGCTCCAACCAACTGAGTCATCTGGGAGGCAGCTCAGCTCAAAGTGCCATGTTCAATTTTAGTTGCAGGGGGCGCTGCCCACCATCCCTTGCGGGACTCAAGGAATTGAACTGGCAACCTTGTGGTTGAGAGCCCGCTCTCCAACCAACAACTGAGCCATCCCGGGAGGCAGCTCAGCTCAAGGTGCCGTGTTCAATCTTAGTTGCAGGGGGCAGAGCCCACCATCCCTTGCGGGACTCGAGGAATTGAACTGGCAACCTTGTGGTTGAGAGCCCACTGGCCCATGTGGGAATCTAACTGGCAGCCTTCGGAGTTAGGAGCATGGAGCTCTAACCGCCTGAGCCACCGGGCCGGCCCTGTTTTGTTTTTTTAAAGGACAAAAACAAGTGTTAGGATGTGGAAAAATTGCAACCCTCATACATTGTTGGTGGGAATGTTAAATGGTGCAGCTGCTTTGGAAAACAAAGTTACCTCATGACCCAGCAGTTCCAATTCTGGGTATATACCTGAGAGAGTCAAAAACATGTTCACACAAAAACATGTACACAAATGTTCATAGTAGCATTATTCATAGTAGCCAAAAAATGACAACTCAAATGTCCATCAAATGATGAAACAAAATGTGATACATACCTACAATGGAATATTATTCAGACACTAAAAAGAAATGGACAGGAATACCTCAGAGATACTGCGGGTTCAGTTAGAGACCACGGCAATGAAACAAATATCACGACAAAGCGAGTCACACAAAGTTTTTGGTTCCCCAGTGCATATGTTATGTTTACACTATATTGTAGTCTCCTTTATTGCTAAAAACATCATCTGAACCTTCAGTGACTCATAATCTTTTTGCTGGTAGAGGGTCGTGCCTCCATGTTGATGGCTGCTGACTAATGAGGGTAGTGATTGCTGAAGGTTGGGGTGACTGTGGCAATTTCTTAAAATAAGACAACAATGAAGTTGGCCGCATCGATTGACTGTTCCTTTCACAAACTATTTCTCGGTAGCGTGCGATACAGTTTGATAGCATTTTACGCACAGTAGAACTTTTTATAAAATTGCAGTCCTCTCAAACTCTGCTGCTGCTTCATCAACTAAGTTTATGTAATATTCTAAATTCTTTCTTATCATTTTAACAGTCTTCACAGCATCTTCACCAGGAGTAGACTGCACCTCAAACCACTTTTTTCGCTCATCCATAAGAAGCAACTCCTCATCCGTTTAAGTTTTATCATGAGATTGCACCAAATTCAGTCATATCTTTAGGCTCCACTTCTAATTCTAGTTCTCTCCCACCGTATCTGTGGTTACTTCCTCCACTGAAATCTTGAACCCTTAAAGTCATCCGTGAGAGTTGGAATCCACTTCTTCTAAACTCCTGTTAATATTGATATTTTAACCTCTTCCCATGAATCAACTGTTCTTAATGGCATCTAGAATGGTGAATGCTTCCCAGAATGTTTTTAATTTACTTTCTTCAGATCCATCAGAGGAATGACTATCTGTGGCAGCTACAGCCTTACAAAATGTATTTTTTAAGTAATAAGACTTCAAAGTGAAAATGACTCCTTGATCCATGGGCTGCAGAATGGATGTTGTGCTAGCACGCGCAAAAACAACATTAATCTTGTCGTACATCTCCATCAGAGCCCTTGGGTGACCAGGTGCTTTGTCAATGAGCAATAATATTTTGAAAGGAATCTTTTTCTAAGCAGTAGGTCTCAACAGTGGGCTTCATTAACCCATGTTGTAAACAGATGTGCTGTCATCCAGGCTTTGTTGCGCCATTTCTATTGCACAGGCAAAATAGGTTTAGCATGATTCTTAAGGGCCCTGTGATTTTCAGAACGGTGAATGAGCCTTGCTTGGCTTCAACTTAAAGTCACCAGCTGCACTAGTCCCTAACAAGTGATTCAGCCTGTCCTTGGAAGCTTTGAAGCCAGGCACTGATAGTTCTCTAGCTATGAAAGTCCTGGATCGCATCTTCTTCCAATATAAGGCTCCTTCATCTACATTGAAAACCTGTTGTTTTGTGTAGCCACCTTCATTAATTATCTTAGTTAGATTTTCTGGATGACTTGCTGCAGCTTATACATCAGTACATGCTGTTTCATCTTGCACTTGTTATGGAGACGGCTTCTTTTTTTAAACCTCATGAACCAACCTCTGCTAGCTTCAAACTTTGCGTTTCTCAGCCTTCATGGAATTAAAGAGAGTTAGGGCCTTGCTCTGGATTAGGCTTTGGCTTAAGGGAATGTTGTGGCTGGTTTGATCTTTTATCCAAACCACTAAAATTTTCTCCATATCAGCAATAAGGCTGTTTCACTTTCTTATCATTTGTTTGTTTACTGGAGTAGCACTTTTAATTTCCTTCAAGAACTTTTCCTTTGCATTCGCAACTTGGCTAACTGATACAACAGGCCTAGCTTTCGGCCTGTCTCAGCTTTCAACATGCCTTCCTCACTAAGCTTAATCTTTTCTAGCTTTTGATTTCAAGTGAGAGATTCGTAACTCTTCCTTCCACTTAAACACTTAGAGGCTATTGTAGGGTTATGAACTGGCCTAATTTCTATAGTTTTGTGTCTCAGGAAATAGGACCAAGGCTGGTCAGCAGAACAGACAGAACACACATATTTGTTGATTAAGTTCGTTGTCTTATATGGGCATGGTTTGTGGCACCCCAAAAACAATGACAATAGTAACATAAAAAATCACTGATCACAGATCACCATAACAAATAAATAATAATGAAACATTTGAAATATTGTGAGAATTACCAAAATGTGATACAGAGACATGAGGTGAGTAAATGCTGTTGGTAAAATGGTGCCAACAGACGTGCTTGATGCTGGGGTGCCACAAACCTTCACTGTGTGAGAAATGCAGTATTAAACGCAGTGAAGTGAAGCACAATAGAGCGAGGTATGCCTGGGCTGGTGCATGCTACAAGGACAAACCTTGAAAACATTAGGCCAAATGAAAGAAACCAGACACATTGGGCCACATATTTTATGATCTATTTATATGAAGTGTCAAGAATATTCAAATCCATAGAGACAGAAAGTAGGTTAGTGGTTGCCAGAGGGTGGGAGGCAAGAGGAATTGCAACTAACTGCTAATTGGTACAGGGTGTCTTTTTGGGGTGGTGGAAGTATTCTGGAATTAGGTAATGGTGATGGTTGAACAACATGGTCAATATACTAATAACCACTGAAAGGGACACTTTAAAATGTTTAATTTTATGTTATACGAATTATGTCTCAATAGAAAATTAAAACAATTAAACTTCTAGGAAAAAAAAAATCTTACGACATTTGGTTAAACAAAGATTTCTTAAACAGGACAGAAAAAAGCATGAACCGTAAAAGAAAAAGTTGGTAACTCAGACTTATCGTTAATTAAAAACTTTATCTTTAAAAAACAGTTAAGAAAATGAAAAGGCAGGCCACGTACTGGGAGAAAGTAGTTGCCAAACATATCTGGCAAAGGACTTGTCTATGAATACATAAAGCACTCTTACAACTCATTAAGACAACTCAATTTAAAACTGGGCAAAAGATTTGAACAGATACTGTCCCAAAGAGGATATATAGATGACACACGATAAGATAGTCAACATCATTAGCCATTAGGATAATGCAACTTAAACCCACAATGAGAAACCACTACACACCTATTAGAATGACTACAATAAAATACACTAAAAATAACTGCTGACAAGGATATGATGCAACTGGGACTCTCATACATTGTTTTTGTGAATATAAAGTCGTATTGTCACTCAGAAAAACAGTTTGGCAGTTTTTTATAAAGTTAAACACACACTTACTATATAACCCAGCAATCCCATTTCTAGATATTTATCCTAGAGAAATGTAAAGTTATATTCACACAAAAGTCTACACAAATGTGTATAGCAGCTCTATTCATAATCATAAAAAACTAGAAACCACTCAATGGATTAACAAATGGTGGTACATCCATACAGGGGACTACTACTACTCAGCAATAAAAAGAAGTGAAGTATTGATACATGCACCAATTTGAATGAACCTCAGACATTATGCTGAGTGAAAGAAGCCAGTTTCCAAAGGTTGCATACTACATGATTCCATTTATATGATGTCTTCGTCCATTTGGGCGCTATAACAAAGTTACCAGAGACTAGATGGTTTAAACAAGAGACATTCATTTCTCATAGTTCTGGAGGCTGAGGAGTCCAAGATCAGGCATTGGCAGATTTGATGAGAGGGCCTGTTTTCTGGTTCATAGATGGCCATCTTCTCACTGTGTCTTCACCTGGCAGAAGGGACAAGAGAGCGCTCTGGGGTCTCTTATAAAGGCACTAATCCCGTTCATGAGGGCAGCGCCCTCATGACCCAGTCCCCTCCTACCATATTGGGAATTAGCTTTCAACATATGAGCTGTGTGGGGACACAGACATTCAGTCTATAGCATATGACATTTTGGAAAAGACAAACTATTGTCATGGAAAACTCATTGGTGGTTGCCAGGGGTTATAGGAAGGGAAACTATAAAGCGATGTATCATGAGGAACGTTGTTGGGTTACTGCACCTGTTCTGTATCCTGATTGTAGTGATGGTTGCACACATCTTATATGGGTTAAAATTCATAGAACTATGCACTAGATAAATAGTTTTAAATAGCCTGTCCCATCCCTCCCTTCCATGTACAGTAATAGAAAAAATAAAATAAAAATATAAATGGGGCCTATAATGAGTTTGCTGGGAGGACTAGCTGCAAGGCACTTACTACTTGGCACATAGGAAACATTCAATAAAATGTTTAGCTGTCACTTATTACTAATGTTTCAAGGTTATGGGATGTTCCCCCCATAAAACTTACTTAAATACAGTAGAAATGCAAACATTTAATAGAGGTGCTCACTGAAGGGGAAACACGATGGTGGCGCACAGATTACTGATCAGTGTGTAATGAAGTGTTATGAGAGCGGGGCAAGGGTGAGGTCCCAGGGGAAGGGAGGGCTGGGAAGGCGAGGCTGGTTGCTTGCTGGGGGCCGACCTTGCCAGGCTTCTTCAGATCACTTGACCCCTTGGTTGACGCTTACCAAGTGCCCTTCTCTGTCGCGGCAGTTCGCTGGGATGGAGTCAGGCTACGCTTGCTTCTGTGGAAACAATCCTGATTACTGGAAGTACGGGGAGGCAGCCAGTACCGAGTGCAACAGCGTCTGCTTCGGGGATCTCACCCAGCCCTGTGGCGGTGATGGCAGGATCATCCTCTTTGACAGTGAGTATGCCCTGTGCTCATTACTACTGAAGACACTGCAACCCTTGGACCAGGGGAATAAGCCTGCCCCCCTCCCTCCCTTCCATTTATTCATCCATTTACTGGGCAGTACTTACTAAGCGCCTACTGCAGGGCAGGCGCTGACCAGACCCTGGAGATACAGTGCTGAACAGGAAGACTCGGCCTCTGCCCTCTAGAAGGGAGGATAGTCATTTAACAATTGGTTAATTACTGTAGTGACATGTGTTTTGAAGAGACATGGCCTATTGTGAGATACATAGACAACTAAAAAAGATGACCTTTCCAATTTGAAGTAGATCTTGATGTCACTGTTCAGTATCAGCTTTAAGATCCTCTTGTTTTAATGTAATGTCCAAGCCCTTTTAGTGTTTTCTTAGGCATTTGGGATTTATATCTCATTGTGATGCAGCTGAGAAGAGAACATAAAGCTTCGAGTTGACTTCCAAGCCCGGTACTGAGTGTGCACTGACCCCCCTCCTCTCTGAGCTGCCGCACTTGTGAGATGCTGGCTAGAGGCAGAGTGTGTTGTGATGGGGTATGGTTCCGGGGCCTTGACCTTTCCAACACCTTGTTCTAACCTCTGGGCCACTTGATCCCTTGTCATAGTCCACCCACGTTTACTCAGTGGTAGTGAGACTTTGCGAGACCATAGTACCAATATCTGGTACAGAGTACAAGAGTTTAAGATGGTAGAAGGAGATAGTCACAAATGAGGCAGACAAAAGGAAAGGCTTGAGATTACTGAGATATACTATAGAGTCTATAATGTCTTTGTTACACCCTTGACATCTCAACTAGGCAGAGCGGCTCAGTTTTTAGCAAAAATGTCATATGGTATATTAGTTTCCTAGGGATACCATAACAAAGTATCACAGACTGGATGGCTTAAAACAATAGAAATGTGTTCTCTCATAGTTTGGGAGGCTTGAAGTCCAAAATCGAGGTGTTGTCAGGGCCATCTTTCCTCTACAGTTTCCAAGGAAGAATCCTTCCTTGCCTCTTCCTAGCTGCTGGTCATCGCTGGCAATCCTTGGCATTCCTGGGCTTGCGCTGCGTCCCTTCACTGTCTGCCTTCATCTTCACATGGCCATCTGCCCTCTGTATATGTCTGTGTCTCTCTGTCTCTCTATGTCTCCCTATGAGGACACTAATCACTGGATTTAGGGGCCACCCTAATCTGGCACGGCCTCATTTAACCTGACTGCATCTTTTTTTTTTAAGGATTTTTTTTATTGGGAAAGGGGAACAGGACTTTTATTGGGGACAATGTGTACTTCCAGGCCTTTTTTCCAAGTCAAGTTGTTGTCCTTTCAATCTTAGTTGTGGAGGGTGCCGTTCAGCTTCAAGTTGTTGTCCTTTCAGTCTTAGTTGTGGAGGGCGCAGCTCAGCTCCAGGTCCAGTTGCCGTTTTTCTAGTTGCAGGAGGCACAGCCCACCATCCCTTGCGGGAGTCGAACCGGCAACCTTGTGGTTGAGAGGACACATTCCAACCAACTGAGCCATCCGGGAGCTCAGCAGCAGCTCAGCTCAAGGTGCCGTGTTCAATCTTAGTTGCAGGGGGCAGAACCCACCATCCCTTGCAGGACTTGAGGAGTTGAACTGGCCACCTGTGGTTGAGAGCCCACTGGCCTATGTGGGAATCGAACCGGCAGCCTTCGGAGTTAGGAGCATGGAGCTCTAACCACCTGAGCCACCGGGCCAGCCCCTGACTGCATCTTTTAAGACCCTATTTCCAGATAAGGTCACATGTACAGATACCGGGCATTAGGACTTGAACATATCTTTTTGGAGGATACAGTTCACCTACTACATATGGTGATTGTAAAGCCCAGCCGAAGTTTACAACAGAGCCTGTCACATGTTATAACTTAGACGTTGTCTAAAGTGTGTCCGTTTTGGCGGGAGGACAGGGGAAGGATTGGCAAGCAGAACTCATGTGGTTAATTGTTAGTCTTTTTAGTTAAATATGCCCGTTGGAGGCTACCAGTGGCTTCCTGTTCATCCTGTTAGGTTAAGACAGATGCTCAGTTTTAGTACCTCTGTTAAAGCTAAAGACTAAACCTTGGCTAATGTTTAAGAAAGAATAGTTAGCAACTAATATGCACTGTGCATTTCTTAACCTTTCATTGCCAGAGTTCATTATTTTAAAATGCTCTGCTTTGACACCCTAACCCAGAAGAGTATGTTTTCTGAGCTTGTAAATTGTCTGGTATACTCTTAAGTGAAAAAAGAAAGGAAACAAACATTGAGTGCCTGGTATGTACTAAGGCTTTATATAAATGATTGCATTAGGTCCTCCCAGCAGCTATCTGAGGGCACGTTATTATTACCATCACTCTAATGTAACAGAAGAGAGTCCTAGGGTGTGGAGAGGGTAAACAACTTGCCAGGGCTCACACTCTGCCAACAAGCTGTGCATGGGACTAGCCAGTAAACAGAAACAGGGTGTGTGGGTTCACTACCTGTTTTTCTACTTTAAACAGAATATTGTGTTAACTTCTAAAAATGAAAAGTAAGTGTTGGTGAAGATGCGAAGAAATTGGAACCCTCATGCCTTGCTGGTGGAAATGTTAAATGGCACCCCTGCTTTGGGAAGCAGTATGGCAGTTTCTCAAAGCATGAAACAGACTTACCTCTGACTTAGTAATTCCACTCTTAGGTAGATACCCAAGAGAGTTGTAAACATATGTTTACACAAAAACTTGTAAATGAAAATTCATAGCATCATTATTCATAATACCCAGAAGTGGCAACAACCCAAATGTCCATCAACTGATGAAAGGATGAACAAAATGTGGTACAGGCACACCTCGTTTTATTGCACATCACAGACACTGCATTTTTTACAAATTAAAGGTAAGACCCTTTACCAGCAAAAAGATTGTGATTCGCTGAAGGCTCAGATGATGGTTCCCATTTTTTTTAACAATAAAGTATTTTCTAATTAAGGTGTGTACATTTTTTTTTAGACATAATGCTATTGTATACTTAATTGACTACAGTATAGTATAAACGTAACTTGTATATGTACTGGGAAACCAAAACTTCGTGTAACTTGCTTTTTTGCAATATTCACTTTATTGAGATAGACACCTTGTTGCTGTGGTCTGGAACCAAACCTGCAAATATCTCTATGGTATGACTGTAGATTTATACAAGGGAGTATTCTTTAGCCACAAAAAGAAATGAAGCACTGACACATGCTACAATATGATGAACCTTGAAAACATTATGCTCGATGAAAGAAACCAGACACAGAAGGCCACATATTTTACGATTCCATTTATAGGAAATGTCCAGAATAGGCAAATCCACACAGACAAAAAACAGATCAATGGTTGTCAAGGGCTGGTGAAGAAGGGAGGAATTGGAAGTGACTGCTTAATGGATACAGGTTTTCTTTCTGGGATGAAAAAATCTGGAATTAGACAGTGGTGGTGGTTATACAACATTGTAAATAATACCACTGAATTGTACACTTTAACATGGTTAAAATGGTGAATTTTATAACAACAGCAAAAAGTATAGTTTTTATAGGATAACTGTTCACTCAATTTAGCACATTTTTATTGGGTATCTGCTGTGTGGCAGATAAAATTATGTTTTATTTAGTACAGTGCCCCTACTGGAGGTATCAAACGGAAATAATTTGGTTTAAATTTGGTCATGTATCAAGTCATCTTTGATACTGGAAATATACCTAGGAGATAGCACTGGGTCTCACACTAAGGTGCACTAAAATGATTTCATTACAATGAAAATAACTGTTGGCTATTGAATGCTTGCTGTGTGCAAGATTTGATGCTGGGTGCTTTTTTCATTTTGTTAGTTAATCCTTGCGACAGCCCTGTTGGTAAGAAAATTGCATCAAAAGATAGAATAATTTGTCCAAGGTAATAAGTGCCAGAGCCAGGATTGAAACCCAGATTTGCTAATTTTTTAGTGTGTTTTTTATTTAAATTTTCAGCAGCTAGAATCCCTTTTGTTAACAATAATAAAAATAGATCATAATAACAGATCCACTTTAATGCTTTAAAAGTACGTGAACAAAGTTTGTGCAGTTCTGTTTTTTGGGTTTTTTTTAAAGACTTTATTGGGGAACAGTGTGTACTTCCAGGACTTTTTTCCCAGTCAAGTTGTTGTCCTTTCAATCTTAGTTGTGGAGGGCGCAACTCAGCTCCAGGTCCAGTTGCCGTTGCTAGTTGCTAGTTGCAGGGGGCGCAGCCCACCATCCCTTGCAGGAGTCGAACTGGCAACCTTGTGGTTGAGAGGACGCGCTCCAACCAACTGAGCCATCCGGGAGCTCAGCGGCAGCTCAGTTCAAGGTGCCATGTTCAATCTTAGTTGCAGGGGGCACAGCCCACCATCCCTTGCGGGAGTTGAGGAGTTGAACCCGCAACCTTGTGGTTGAGAGCCCGCGCTCCAACCAACTGAGCCATCTGGCCACCCAGGAGCTTAGCGGCAGCTGATTGACTTCATTCTAGTTGTGGAGGGTGCAGCTTGCTGGCCCATGTGGAAATCAAACCAGCAGCCCCGTTGCCCAGAGCTCGCGGTCTAACCAACTGAGCCACCCGTCCGCCCCTGCAGTTCTGATTATTATCAAACTGGCCTCTTCTGCAGCTCTCCAAAGTCTGCCCTCTGTGGCTTCCATTCACTCAAGGACAAAGAAGCCTGGCGCTCTGAGAGGCTGCCTGCTCCTTCGCGTCTTCAGAGACCCTGATGTATGTTGCCTGGCAGGGGCCCCAACACTAGCCAACTCTAATAGCTCATGCCCCAAGCTCTGCAAAGAAAGGTACAACATGCAACACTATAGGACTAATCCCTAAAGTTTCATCTATTAGACAGTGAAATAGTTTAAATAGCTGAGTACTGCCTCATGGAAAGCCTTATGACCCATCAGGACTGAGTAAGGCTGAGCATTTTGGAGATGGTGCCTACAGACTGTTCCATAATTTGAGAGGAGGTTGGAGAAGTTAAATGGTGGGAACGGGACCAGGTTACAGTCTGTGTCCCAGAACATCTGGTGTGGAGTGAACCTGGGTCTCAGAATGTCAATGAGATCCTCCCGTTATCTGCTCATTACAGAAGAGTGTTCCAGAGGCACCTACGGTGCATTTGCACCTCAGGAGAGAGACTGTGGAGGCAGCTGGTGGAAGCTGTCTGCTCGGTCATCATTGCCACATCAAGCCATTTGTCATAGGCTCTGTGCTTGATTTTCCAGCAAGCTCTCATGAACTTAGGGAGGCCGCCACAGTAGGCTGTGGACTGTGTGTAAATGCAGCACTGTGGAGGCTTCAGAACCTCTGTTGCCCCCAGAATTTAATTGACTGAGTTAACAGAACCAAATAGAAGATCAGGTCGGACTGCCCAAGCCCGCCAGCCTCGTGGGCCTCCCTCAGCTTCTAGGCCCTGAAGGGATAAGTGACTCACAAGGGTGGGGTCTTACTTTTAACATTAGTTGAGCACTTATATATTTGCAGGGCAGTATGCTATTCACTTTCCATGCATTCTTTCCCGTAATTCTCAGTACTGGTAAGCCGGTACTATTATCTTTATTTGCCAAATAAGAGAATTGAGGCTCATGAAAGTTCAGTAACTTACCCAAAGTCCCACGGACAGTGATCCCACCCTCATGGAACGGGCGGGATCCATTTCATCATCAATCAGAGATTGATGATGAAAAGGATTGAGGGCCCAAGGATAGGTAGGATCAGACACCTGAGACTGCACTAGTAATTTTATTTCATAGGCTCCAAAATGCCATCAATTGTGAGATGCAACATTATTTTACCACTGAGGAAAAAAAAATGCTTCCATTTAAACAATGACATGCATTGATTGAGAGACACTTCCCAGATGGTATGTGTCAGGCTATCTCCCATCCAACAAATAAGATCTTGAATATATTCCTAAGTTTCAAGTTTCCTGCTATATCACTTTAATAATCCATCATAGATGTCGTGTCTGTTCTCAAAATGGCTGAATTAGGCGTGCTGTCAGCGTGGCACACATCTGGGGATTGAAAGTTCCAAATTTAAGGTCTGCCTTTGCTGTTGAAATATCAGTTTCAGCTGAATACTTTATAAGAAGAAGAATAGAGAAGCTAACACTTACTCCATACCAGATCCTATACCTAAATACTGTCCACGTATCAACTCATTTTAATTCTTATAACTCCCTGAGGGAGAAACTATTACTGTTTTCATTTTGTAGATGAGAAAACTGAGGTATTCCGAAGTATCTGGCTCAAATCATAGTACATGGTAAAGTCAGGATGAGAACCCAGGAATTTTTGGGTTTTTTTTTTTAGGTTTATTGAGGTATAATTTATACACAGTAAAAATCACCTTTTTAGTTTATACAGTTCGATAAGATTTGACAAATATATACGTAATCAAAATATAGAACATTTTTATCACTTCAAAAGTTCCCGTGCCCCTTGGTGGTCAGTCTTCTCATCCACTCCCAGCGCTCAGCAACCACTGATTCGTGTTCCATCTGTACAGTTCTGTCTTTTGAGAATGTCATATCGATGGAATCATCCAGTATTTAACTATTTGTGTCTAGCTTTTTTCACATAGAATAATGCTTTTGAGATTCATCTATGTTGTTTCAGTAGTTCCTTTTATTTGCCAAGAAGCATGTCTTTGCACAAATGTGTCAATTTGTTCATCCATTTACAGCTGATAAACATTAGTCCGTCTATGATAAAGGTGTGATAAAGCTGCTAAAAACATAATGTACAGGTTTTCGTGTGAGCATATTTTCATTTCTCTTGGGAGAAATGAAACTGAGGAGTCCAGGATTTCCTGGGTCACATGCTAAGTGCGTATTTAGCGTTATAACACACTGCCAACTGTTTTCCAAAGTGGCTATACCATTTTGCTTTCTGACCCACAATATATGAGACTTCCAGTTGCTCCACATTCTTGCCTGAATTTTTGTGTTGTCTGTTTTTTTAATGTCAGCCATTCTGGCAGGTGTGTAGTGGTAATTCATTGTGGTTTTAATTTGCATTTCCACAATTACTCATGGTGTTGAACATCTGTTCATGTTCTTATTTGCCATCTGGTATCATATCATTTTGGCCTAAAGAAGTTCCTTTAGCATTTTCTCTAAGGCAGGTCTGCTGTCAGTAGCTTCTCTCAGCTTTTGTTTGAGAAAGCTTTAATTCACCTTCATTTTCGAAAAAATATTTTTGCTGGATATTGAAGTCTATGCTGACAGTTTCTTTCTTTCAGGACTTCAAAACTATTGCTCCTCTGTCTTGTGGCTTGTATCGTTTCTAGAGATGTCTGCTCTATCTTTGTTTCCCTGTCTATCATCTTTTCCCTGCCTGCTTTCAGGATTTTATCTTTGCTTTTGGTTTTCATCATTTAACTATGTAATGTGTCTAGGTGTGTTTTCTTTGTTGTTTTTTTATTTTTGTTTTTTAATTTATTTCCTTGGAGCTTGCTGAGTTTCTTAGATTACTTTTCATTGCCTTTGGAACATTCTTAGTCATTTTCTCTTCAAATATTTCTTCTGCCCTGTTCTTGTTTTCTTCTGTTTCTGGAACTCCAATTACATATTGTTAGAGCGTGTGATATTGTCCCACAGCTGTTGGATGCTGTTTTCTTTTTCTCACTTCTTTTTTCTCTGTGTTTCATTTTGGATAATTTCTATTGACCTATCTCTAAATGTTTTGATTATTTCCTCAGCTTTGTGCAGTCTGTTTATAGGACCATCAAAGGAGTTATTCCTCTCATTGTTTTATTTCTAGCATTTGTATTTGGCTTTTTTAATATAGTTTCCATATCACTGCTGAAATTTCCAATCTGTTCAAGTATGCTGTTCATCTTTTCCACTAAGTATCCCTGTATTAATTATGTAGTCTCTCTGGTAGTTCTAACATTTGGGTCATTATTGGGTCTGGTTCTGTGGACTGTTTTATCTCTCCTTTTTTTAAAATTTCTTTTTTTATTGGGGAATTTTGGGGAACAGTGTGCTTCTCCAGGGCCCATCAGCTCCAAGTCATTGTCCTTCAGTCTAGCTGTGGAGGGCGCAGCTCAGCTCCAAGTCTAGTTGCCATCCTCAATCTTTAGTTGCAGGGGGCACAGCCCACCATCCTGTGCGGGAATCAAACCGACAACCTTGTTGCCGAGAGCTTGAGCTCCAACCAACTGAACCATCCGGCCCCTCTGGAAGCTCAGTGGCAGCTTGTTGTTTTCAATGGAGGACGCCGCTCATTGGCCCATGTGGGAATCGAACCGGCAACACTGTTGTTCAGAGCTCATGCGTTCTAACCAACTGAGCCATCCGGCTGCCCCTATCTCTCTTTTAAAATTGAGATATAATTGACATATAACATTGTATTCATTTCAAGTTCCACATGATTTGAGAGACACACACACACACACACACACACACACACACACACGGTGCCAAAAAAAAGTATACACGTTTTAAGAAAGGAAAACTGTGTTAAAATTGTAATACTCAATATATACCAATAACAAAAGATGAATACAAGTCACGTTTGACTTCTGCAATTACAAGAGGTGCTCAAAGTGGTTACGATCAGCGTCCAGACACTTCTGATTACACGAACTACTGCTTGAGCAACGTTGACCAAAGTGTCCACTTGTATACATTTTTTTGGCACCCCCAGTATTTACCAGATATTTTATCTCTTGACAATGAGTCTTTTTTCCTTTTTCTTTCTTTCTGCCTTACTTTCTTGCTTTTATGTGTGTGCTGTAATATTTTAGTGACCGCCATCACGACATGTACAAAAACAGTAGAGGCAAAGAACTTACACTTGGAAATGGGCAGCCCTGCTTAGTGGGGGGCTGGAGCTTTCCTATCAGTGGTGAGCTGGGTTTGGGGTTTCTTCTTTCTGTCATTACCCGCATTGCACGGCAGGCTTCAGATTCCTTCCGTGATGAGTGGCTGTTACCTTGTGCTTAGTGTGGAGCCTCGGATGCCAGCGGGCATTTTCCAGTGTTCCTGTTCCACCTTGAGCTTTGAGCAGTTTGTAGATGCCTATGCCACAGAGCGAATCTGTTACTGGCCCTCCAGGGCGGGACCTTTTCAGCATCCCTCCTCACGCACCCCACTCCCCGGCAGCCAAACATCGCCTGCATCTGTGGTGGCTCTCAAGGAAAGAGTTTCCTGCCCCTGCTTTGCATTCATGCAGAGGCTCTGAGGCTCTGGGCAGCCAGGGGCTGATGGCTTTTGCCTCTGCTCTTCCCCTAGAAAGCAGTAGGTCTTTGTCTGTTTACTTTGGCAGGAAGGAGAGTTTCCTATTCCTTCTCCCCAGGGGCAAACAGGTTTTGCTTCTACTCTGACTGTGGGAGCAAGAGGGTTTGCTGCCCCTCTCCCACAAACTTAAGGCTTTGCTTCCTTTGAGAGGAGTGTTCAGGAAGCAGCAGGATTTCATGCCTGTCCCCTAGCAGCAGCCGATCACACCTTCACAAGTGTGCCACCAAGGGGACTCTGGTCTGCTGCCTACCCCAGTGGGCACTGGGTGGAGGGAGGCCCGCTCAAAATTGCTTGAAGTGAGTGCTGACTCCTGTTGTGTCTGGGTTTCTGGTTATCCTGGATGGAGACGCTAATCCACACGCAGCCTTTGGGAACTTGTTAAAATTTCAGCTGCTTTCTTCTTACTTGCTTTTATGGCAACCACCTCTTCCTCTCGTGCGCTATCAAAGATGAAACAGTTTTGTGTGGCCTGACTCTCCGCAGAGGGGCTTCTTACTGTTTAGAATTAAATTTCCTTTGTTTATCTTCAGACCTCAGCTTTCTGATGGGTTGAAGAAAAGGTTTGAGCTTTTTCTTGTTGTTCGGATGGAAGCAGCATTTTCTTACTGCTCTCTACATCCTGAAGAAAAGTGGAACTCCCCCAAAGCCTACTTTTTAAATCCCAGCCCTACACTCCCTCTGAAAGGCTTTCATTTCCAGGCCTTTGTTTATACCTCAACACATAAGATATGGTGAAGTGGTTGTATCGCCTTCCTAGAACCTGCGCAGCAGAAACGGGAGTCCAGAGGAGTCAAATGTGCTCACACAGAGTAATCAGAATCGAGTGAATCTCCTCCACGGAGAAAATCATTTCTGTGCGAGTTTCCCACTTGAAAAATAAGTGTGGGCCCTCCTGCAAGCATTGCACCTCTGAGGTATCAGGGATGCCCTTCTCTGTACGACTTCGCCTCCTCAAGTGCCTTCCCTGCAAAGAGGTCCCAGTGTTTTCATGTGCGTTATCTCATCTGTCTATCATACATTCATGTGATACAGGAGCAGGTGGTAGTCTCTCCATCCTCAAAACTGAGAGAAGCAAGAAGCCTGGAAGCGAAGAATCACATGGCCCAGCTGGTCCCCAACGCAGACTGTCTGACTCCAGCCTGGCCCCCACCTAGACCGCACCACTGTGCTGTGTGCTAATTCTAAGGTCTCCTGGGGGGAGGAAAAAAAAAAAAAAGCCTCCACAGTCATTTGTTCAGGGTTTAAGTGATTCATTTTGTGATTTGATCCTGAAACATAAGACAGTCTGGTTTTATAGACAAAAAACAATATCCCAAACTGGATCACGTTAGTTCCGAAGAGTTTTGTTTGCAACAGATTGGAAAGCGAGCCATGTGGCTGAGCCCCAGGCTGAGGCCGGTACCCTTTTGTCTTCCACAGCTCTCATTGGCGCCTGCGGTGGGAATTATTCGGCCATGACTGCTGTGGTCTATTCCCCTGACTTTCCTGACACCTACGCCACAGGGAGGGTCTGCTATTGGACCATTCGGGTTCCGGGAGCCTCCCACATCCACTTCAATTTCACCTTATTTGACATCAGGGATTCCGCAGACATGGTAGAGCTGCTGGATGGCTATACCCACCACGTCCTGGTCCGCTTCAATGGAAGGAACCACCCACCTTTGTCCTTTAACGTCTCTCTGGATTTTGTCATTCTGTATTTCTTCTCTGATCGCATTAACCAGGCCCAGGGATTTGCTGTCTTATACCAAGGTAAGACTTCCCCATATGCCTCAGGCGCCCCTTGCCCACCCCTGTGACCTACGGACTTTGGGCCGTTCTTGCTGGGAGGTCCGTGAGTCAGGAGCTACTCACTCAACTTGCGGATTTCCCTACCAACCATTTCATAACTTGTCTATGTTTCACGATACAGAAGAGAGGTAAAACCTGTCGATTTTGCTGTTAATAGTTCTAATGACAGTTTTCATGGGAGGGTTAAAGAACAATTAAAAGAAAGAGCTGAGATTGGTAGAATTAGAAGGCTCTAAAGAGGTCATTTGGTCCATCCTCCTGCCTCTCAGGATCCCAGACAAACCCAAAAGACTGGTTTTCCATCTTTCTTCAAATCTTCCTAAGGTGGAACCCCACTCTCTGCCCCGCTAATGTGGACACATGTGTTCCAGGCACATCTCTTTGCCAGCACATGAGAAGCACAGGGGGTCTAAGACCCAGGCTTCGTCCAGGATGTTGAGGGCCTCAAGAAAAGTTACATCAGTGTGTTACAGGAAGTCAGAGGGAGGAGGCCTCCCTGCAGGTGGGGTAGTCTTGAAGAACAGGTAGGATTTGGGTCAACAGATAGGAAGGAAGAAGGCCTTCTGGGCAGAAGGAGCTGTAGATGCAAAGGCACGAGGGTTGGAAAACGATAAAGCATGCGCAGGTGTCTGAAAGGACCAAATGATTAGACGTTGACAGCTCATCCTTTCTGCCTCCTTCAGGGTCACGGCATGACAGGTTCTGCTTGGGGCCAGTGGGGCCAGTGGAGAGAATCGCACCCCGAATCGAATCAGAGAAAATAGCCTTTCTACATAACCAGTGCCTCCTCCTCCATAACTGTTCATTGTCTTGATGAGCTTTTCCCCAGTTAATTCCGTTTGCTCTTACAGCTGTCAAGGAAGAACCACCACAGGAGAGGCCCACTGCCAACCAGACATTGGCTGAGGTGATCACGGAGCAGGCCAACCTCAGCGTCAGCGCTGCCCGGTCCTCCAAAGTCCTCTACGTCATCACCACCAGCCCCAGTCATCCACCCCAGACCGTCCCAGGTAGTGGTTCCCAGACACCATCAAAGGGGGTGGGAGCCACAGAGCTTGAAGGCAATGTTCTTGGCTGCTACATACACCAGCACCCTTGGGAGTTTCTCATTCCAAGGCAGGTTGGGGATCTGACTCTGATTCTGTTTGTCTTGGCCTTTGAAAAACATGTTCTCATTAGCTTGATTCCTTAGTCCTTAAGAAAAAGTGCTCACCTCCATAGATCTAACATGTGTGCCTTTTGTCCATTGTGATGGATTAATCAGCTAACCCAGGGTTTTCTCACATTGAGAATATCTTTGTAGAGCCCCAAAGCTATAGCTCCCTAAATTCATTGGCAATTGCAAGAGCTCCATTCTTTCATTCATTCATTCATTCATTTGAAAGACATGTAAGTGCTTTAATGGTGCCAGGAGCTGTTGTAGGCACTGGACTATACAGTGAACCAAACAAAATCTGCCCACCTTTGGCTCCTAAGTGGGAGGAAAGAGACAAAAAGCAAAATAAAGTCAGATGGTGATAAGAGCTAAAAAGAAAAGTCATGCAGGAGAGGAATAGAGAGTGGCTGATGGTCTTAGGGCTGGAGCTGGCTAACTTGGTTGGGTACAGACTTCCCTTCTCTCTTTTCTGCCAAGGAAGTTAGGGCCTTTATGAGCTAACAGAGCTGCAGAGCGCCAATCGCAATTACCTAGCCTAGAGATTTCAGACTGCTCCCCAGGTCCCTTTCGAAAGGGCGAGAGCCCCTCCAATGCTTGCTCTGTGTCATTTGTTTGTGTGTCCCAATAGGATTTTATAGGTCACATATCGCATTTCCCAGATAAGGAAACTAAGGCCCAAAGAGTTTATGTAACTCACCTGTGGTTGTACAGTGGATCCGGTGGTAGAGACAGAATGTGCACCACCCCTTTCAACTCTGAATCCAGTGCACTTTGGACCACACCACCTGCCTCTCTCCAAGAGGTGAGCCAGGTGAGGCACTCAGAAGGCCCAGGCTCCATGCCAGCTTGTCTCTCAGCTGTATTTGGTGGCTGCTGCCATCTGCCAGGAACTCCTCAGCCAGACCCACATCTCTAAGCTGCCAGTGTTCACTTGGGGCCACCAACAGACCTTCTTTTGAAAACTGAGCTCCAACAAGTCTGATAAACCCTGTCTTTTGCACTTGCAGGATGGACAGTGTATGGCCTCGCAACTCTCCTCATCCTCACCGTCACTGCCATTGTAGCAAAGATCCTTTTGCACGTTACATTCAAGTGAGTACAAGAGCGCTACCCCATTCCAGGAGGGGAGGGCTCAGAACTCCTTTGCTACCACTATGCGTCATTAGTCTGGATACAATTGTAATGTCGGAACATGATTCTAAAGCCCTCAGTCCTCGGGAACATAAGACAGTAGACATTCCTCTTGCTCTGTAGAGTGAAATGTACAACTGGACAAAGCTCACCAAGGTTTGAGGGATTGTGTTGCCCCCCACCTGTGTCCAAAGGATACAATTTCAAGGAGGATTGAAACAGTCTGGCCATAAAAAGCAACAATTTCTATTTTTTGCCTTATGCTGGCCCCTTAAAGAGCTCTTGATGCAGGAGTAAAGATTCCTAGAACAATACCATGCATTTTTCCCGATGCCTTCTAGAAATTGGGAAACATTCTTAGAGAGAGAATTCTAACATTTTATTAACTATTGCTTAATAGTGATTTTTCAGGCAGTGATTTAAGAAGTTTATGGAACCTTCTTTAATTCTGATCAGTTCAGGGGGAAAAAGACAACATTTCCTTCCTTTATTTTGCTACTCAATTGAACCATTCTGCCTTCCATGAAAGGGACAATTATTCATGCTACTGAAGTTTGTGTACTTATGGAGGGGACTCCTTTCTAATGTTTTCTAGACTCCTGCTCTGTCTTTCCTGTGGGTCCCAGTCTAGGCGCCCTCCATTTTCCTCCCCCGCCCCAGTTTTATTGAGATATAATTGGTATACAGGCTTTCTCCATTTCAAGGCCTTCCCGAACATTTGTGTCCCGTGAAAGCCACTTCTTTCCTGACCTTACCAGTCCTCTGCCACAGACGTTTTTATACACAAAATGCTGCCAGCTCCTCCATTGCCCTGTGAAGGCTGCCCTTGGCCATACTGGGATCACCCATAGGCCTTTGCACCCTGCACTTTACTTTTCAGTGGAAACAATGTCATTATTATTTGCTGAGCCTACTCAAGTGCCATATATACATATATATATATTTTTTTTATTTTTTTTATTTTTTTTTAAGTCACAATTCACATGTTCTGGAAGCCTCTTGGGCACAGTCCTGTCCATGTGTCCCCTACAGCAGTAGGAGAACAGGAGACTTCCTATAGGGCCAGCAGCTCACAGCACGCTGAGGCCCTCAAGTACATGTCTGACTCCCAAGTGACATTGCAGAGTCCCTCTGGAACTTCCCTGCCAAGCAGCATCAGTGGTAAGGCAGGACCCACTTCAATTGGAGTGGTTTTGCCTTTATCCCGTTTTTAACTAGGTGGCTGGCCTTCCAGGTAAATGTCATTTGAAGAAAGAGTTCTTTTATTTAAAAAAAAAATTGGAAACTCATGATCCCTCGGAACAACCCTGTCTAGGTTTGAATACTTCTGCCAGTTAGAAAGTTCTTTGTTCTACTGAGCTGGAATCTGCCCGGCTGCACCCCCGTCCCACAGGACAATAGTCCTTCAGATCTCTAAAGGCAGCTGCTAGGTCTTTCCCGAGACCGCACCTCACTGCGCATCACATCTCACAGGCACAGGTATCTCATGACATGGTAGGTTGTTTTGGATGCTTTGTTCTACTGTACTTGAAAAACTAAGTTGTTTTTGCTTGACAGATCCCATCGTGTTCCTGCTTCAAGGGACCTTAGGGATTGTCGTCAACCAGGGCCTTCAGGGGAAATCTGGAGCATTTTTTATGAGCCTTCTACTTCAATTTCCATCTTTAAGAAGAAGCTCAAGGGTCAGAGTCAACAAGATGACCGTAATCCTCTTGTGAGTGACTAAAAGTACCCCCTGTGCCCAGGACACGAGGTCCCTCTGAGCTCCAGGCCAACAGGGGACCACCTCTCCCGTGGTTTCCTCTGACCAGCTCTTCCCTGCCTCTCCCTTGACCTCTTCGGGGCACTTGCCTGTGGACTGGGAAGGGGTGCCCTGCTGCAGGGGCAGGTGTCGCCTGGATTCGTCCTGCTCCACCATCTGCACTTAGGAGAGACTGCGGTCCCCGGGTCCAGGCCGTCCTGCGTCTGTCTCTCTCTGTGATCTAGGAACGGGGGTGTCAGGACAGTGAGGCTGAGACGATAGAAATGGTTGTGTCCCAGCACTGGGTTCAGGGACATTCTAGACTGCCGGGTGGCGGGTAGGTGTAGTGTACATCGAGTCTTACTTCCTTCTTCTCCAATTTGTCTACACACAGATCACGTTCTCCTGGCCTTTATGGTTTGTAGCAAGGCCAAACAGGGATAATTGAGGTTTTCTTGAGGGTTGGCTAGGTCCTGTACTCCTGGGCATAGCACCCCAAAGCCCTAAAGAGGGCCCATGATCTGTGCTGACTCTGGGGCTTTGCCCTCGGCACTGGATGAGGATGGGCCTCCTTCAACCTGGGAGGGATCCTGAGAATTGGGTCTGGGGATCCCCATTCATGTCACACCTTCCACGTACAGGCTTCTTTCTGTGGCTTCTTTCCATAGCTTGGTAACCAGCAGAGCGAGCTCGAGGAGTGGTCGTATAAAACGTCCATTCATTTCTTCCCACAACAGACTTTACTGACAGCTTTCATAGGTGCTGGATTGGATTTGTCGGGTCTTGCCCCCGCGCAGCTTGTGGTCCTGTGAGCCAGACCCTCATCTCTCCATGATTCTCTAAGCTCACTCAGTTCAGAACGTGGTTTAGCATTTAGGCAGCATGATGTGAGACGGGGTGCCAGCAGTCCTTCCTTTAGGTGTCCCTCATTTTCAGAGAAGAACCCCATAGCCCGTGTTCTCTGCAGCCCTCTCTGCCCCGTCTTACGGGGACAAAGCGGGGTTTGGAATGGCTTGGGAGAGAAGGGGAGGGCTCTCGTCCCTGATCCTACACTACCCTGCCCCTCAGGGGGGAGAGGCGAATCGCAGAGATGGCGTGAGAAGTGGGGGCTTGGGGGGGGTTGGGAAGTGGAGAACTTCAGAGGACAGGCCTCCAAAGAGTGAGAGCTGCAAGTGCAGCGTTCACCACTGTGCGAGTCAGTGCCGCCTGCACTGGAATCCGCCCCCATCCAAAAGCAGGCTTTGCCAGCAGCAGCTGAGAAGAGCAGCCTGAGCCTCCGAAGGCCAGGCCTCGGCCTTTGTCAGAACATGACTCCCCCAAAGTCACTCAGGCCTGGCCTTGATGTGCCTCTGGCCTCACAGGTTCCATCTTTGAAACACTTTGCCTCCCTCCCCCAAGTCCCTAAGCCATTGCCTTCCATGTCCCTTCCTGGGGTTCTGGTAGCCCGTCTGCAACTGGCCACTCCCAAAAGGACAGGGCCATGTGGGGCCAGCTAGGAGGTGTCTGCAGGGAGAGGTGACACTCAGCAACCAGGAGAGGTGCTAGGAGCTGGCAGGCAGAGGGGCATCCGGAGGAGGGGAGTGGGGCAGGGTGTCCAGGCAGCGCTGGCCCAGGCACCATGGGAGGCCTGCCGCAGCCATGGAGCTGCTTGGGGTCGTCTTCACTCTTTGATCTGGAAAGGGTGATCACCCTAAAGCAGCTGTCCACAGGCCCCTGGGTCTGGAGACAGGTCTGTCCCCTACAAGGGCCACTGGGAATATACTGACATGTGCGGTCTCCCCTCCAAGCTGTTCCTGGCTTTTGTGGAATCTCCTTTCAAACCCAAGTGTCAGCTGTGCATAGTCACAACGGGCCTTGTGCTGTGAATAGATCCAGTCACAGCACAAAGGGAATGTGGGACTTGGCAAAGGGTTCGCCCAGCCGAGGGGCAGTGGTTCAGCTGCCTAGGACTTACCCTGATCGCTGGCCTTTGGGGCATCCTGTGGGCCCACCTGCCTGCCCTGCTCAGCTCACACCTGTGGTCATAGGGGCCAAGCCCCGAGCCCGTGCCAAGCCTGCAGCTGGATCCGCCCTTTGTCTTCGCAGAGCCTGGAAGGGCTGGTGACGCCTCAGTGCTCTCCTTACTGGTCCTGGAACAGCCTAGTGCTGCCAGGATCGACTTCCTGCCCAGGGAGGGACCGCAGGAAACCCAGACCAGCCTCAGGAGAGCGCGGGCAGAGATGGTCATAAATTGTCCTGGGCCAAACCTCCGTAAGCTCCATGGCCACAGTCTGGCCATGGCTTTGGCTGGAACCTGTCAGCAACACCCCACAGAGGGTCCCCTGTGGCTAAGTAAACACCTGAGAAATCAGTTGTCCCAGAAGACGTGAGGTGTGCTTCCAGGGGCATTGGAGGCGGAAGCACTTGATCTGTTAAGAAACTACTTTAGAAGAAAGTGAGGGTTGGAGGTGATTGGAAAGGGTCACCCCAAGAAAAGTACATTACAGGTCAGACAGCAGAAGATTGTGCAAGAGGAATGGGGAGGGGCTCTGGGGGCCCCCATGGACGGCCGCTCTGAAAGCATCCTGTCCAGGGCCTCTGCCCTGAGGTGGCAGAGTGGAGAAGGCTGCAAGTGGGTGCTCAGGACTGTGTGCCCATCTCATCCCACTCACCACTGGTCCCCAGGTCCTGCTGTGTCAGCGTATGTCCCCACAGGAGGGAGGGCCCTGTCGCTACCCATGGTGAGTGCACCTTCTCTTAGATGTGCTTCACAGTGTCCTTGGCCCCTCTAGAAGGCACTCGGTGCCCTGTGTTCTTCCCCACGTGTCATTGCTTAGAGAGCAAAGGAGGAGAAGGAATGAACCCAGGGTACCTTCCCCCACCTACCCTTCCATGTCAGAACAGGGCTGAGGCCTCTCTCTGGGTGTAAGCGAGGTAACCTGGTTGCAGTAACTTCTGAAGTGTGGGCTCTGTCTCAAGACTCCAGTCAGCCAGAAACCCACAAAGATCAAAGCACTAGTGAGTACAGCTGTCCTGGACCTCAGGCCAAACCTATGGGGCACAGCCCCACCCACACGCCCCATTGTCAGCCCCAGGCAGGAGTCAGCCTGACCTGGCTGAGGGTCTGGCCAGGCCGTCCCGACACCAGCAGGCCACACAGGCCGTCGCCAAGCCTCTGTGCGTCCTGGGCACTTAATCCTCACAAGCACTTAGTGGATGGCCTCAGAGACCCGTCTCCCTGCCCGGTGAGGCCACCCCAGGTCTCCCACAGAGCCAGGCCAGCTCCCCACTCCATAGCCCAGCCACCTGGCACCCTCTTGGGTTTCAAGTCTCCTATTTGGTGTTTGATGTCTGCTTCTGTTACTACCTTGGGAGTTTTTAACCTTTGGATTGTTTCCTCTGGTGTCTTTGTTTACTCGCCTCACTCTTCTACCTCCTGGCCAGGTCTCTCAGCTTAGCTGCCCTGGCATGGGGTGCTTCTCAAACCTTCCAGCCGCAGCTGCCTCCCCTCAGGCTGGCCGGCTCGGGTGACGGGGCCTCACCCTCTGCCTGCAGACCCCACGGGGGTGCCCATCTCACAGGTTTCTGTCTTGCGGGGTCAAACATACTCAAAGACAGAAGTGGGTGTGGCGGAAAGTCCGAGGCGAATCTCCTGCTTCAGAAAGGATGTGTCTTCAAGGAGCACCAAGTGGGGGCTGCCTGGCGGGGTTCACGCAGCATCCAGACCTGCCCACATCCAGACTCACCTTCCGCAGGGGATCCTGACTTTGGATGACAAGGCTTTATTTGTACATATGCTCTTAATATGCAACTTTGAGAATAAAATAGAAACATCATGTATTTTAAAATATAAGATGAAGTGTGACGCACTGTATACAATTTAATATATATTTTTAGGATTTTGTTATTTAAGGAAATGGAATGTAATGGTACTTAACTTTTACAAAAGAGAGAAGAATGTTATTTTTACTGCCTGGAGAAAATAAATATTCTCATTGTTGTAGAAACAGCGATGGGCCCTGGCTTGTCATTTTTATGGGCGAGCTCTCAGAGCCCAGGACAAGGAGACCGTGTGCTCTCAACTCTGCACCAATGCCGGCCTCACCATTTGTTCCGTTTTTCCCGTTAGTGTCTCCCAGTTTCCTCAGGTCTCGTCACAGCTTTGACCCACAGTTGGTCTTCAGCCGGTAAGATCTGAAAGAGCCGGAATTCCAAATGAGCACACTGGACGGTGGAGACAGGGCCGTTCTCGGGGAAAGGCATGGGGGCTCTGCGCTCAGAAAGACCTACGTCTGACTTGACCTAAGTTGGTCAGTCTACTTCTCAGCCTCAGTTTCCTCACCCGTAAAATGCAGTCGTGTCTGTGCCTCAGAAGGTGATGAAGATGAAGTGACAAACTGTGTCTAAAACGCTAATGTGATTATTATCCCGTGTGCCATTCATCGTGCGGTTCAGAGCAACCACTTCTCGCCCCACCCTTTCCTTCGTGATGTTACTAACGGAGGCTCCAGGTGTGAGTTGCCCGCTCTGCGCCTGGCACTGCTGTTAGGTGCTGTGCATACCCTAACAGGCCTTTCAGCAGATACTGTCGCCCCTCCTTTCCCAGTGAGGGGACTGAGGCTCAGAGGAGCATTGGACAGCAGGTGAGAACACAGTCCTGGAGTCGGCCTACAGGATTCGGCTCCCACCATTTATTCACCACGAGGCCAGGGAGTAAAGCAGGGAGACTGAGGGTTTTGGCCACGGAGTGACATCAGATTCCCACTTTAGAAGGATTTCCAGATCGGAGTAGGCAAGTCCAAGGGTGAGGAGCCAGTCAGGAGGCTTATGCATACACGGTCCAAACAAGAGATTCGGGGGCCCTGCCCAGGCTCCCCAACCAGCACTGTGGAGGGAGGGGAAGACGTAGGTGAGAGCAAACTGGCCACACCCATAGGGTGGGGCAGGTGCTTGGGGCTGACTGCCTGGGCTCACACCCCAACCCTACCACTTAACACGTGACCTTGGGTGAGTGACTCAGCCCTGTGTGCCTACTTAACCATCTGTCAGATGGGGGCAGTCACAGTACCTGCCTCACAGAGCTGTGATGAGTTATTACCATGTCGTGTGGTTTCAATAAATGGTAGCTGCTCCTTGTTATTCTAGAGTAGAGCTGTGGGGTACGAACAAGAAGTGTCTAGGATATGCCCAAGTATTCTATTCTGACTTGGGTGCCGTGGAGAGAGGGCACTGTTCTTTGAAATAAAGAACATAAAAGGTGCCAGGTGCGAGGGAAAACATGCTGAGATCTGTCTGGGGGTCCAGACTAAGTCAAGACAGGCCCTGCTGGGACATTGTGGCAGAGGTGTCCGGTAGGCCCTGGACAGGCGTCCTAAGACCCATGTAGGTCAGGCCTCGGGAGCACGATCCACAGGAAAATGGGCCCAGATGCCATCCCGGGGTGTGTCTAGGGCATCTCAAAAGGCTGCTGAAGACAGTATCTTAGGGCACATTCAGGCAGATGAAGAACCCGGGCAGGACCTGGGTGGGGGCAGGAGACGGGGGCAGCCCCAGAAGCCAAAGAACCTACGAGCCAAGTTTCTAACCTGACTGGTTCAGGCACACGCACACTGCTGGTTCTGTGAGCCCCAATTTCAGATTCTCAGGAGATGATTGGGTGAGGTCTCTGCTCCAACTGGTTGTGGTTAGTGAGGGGAAGGGGACACAGGCCAGTCCAATGAAAGACCATTACCGGCACCTCAGATGCAGACGTGTCTCTCAGGGTTGTACCTGGATCACTTGCCTCAGAATCAGTCCCTGATGTGCTTATTCAAATGCAGGTTCCTGGGCCCCACCCTACACCTGCCAGATCAGAATCCCTGGGAAGCTTCCTGAGTGATGCCACTGCTCACGGAAGTTTGACAACCATTTTAACTTGAGAAGTTTGGTTGGTAGTCACTTCTTCTGAAACAAATTGTCCATAGACAGACAGTTGTGTAAGTTCCGATGGCTGCTTCCTTCACCGTTGGCAGTGTAGTTGGTATTTGACTGCAAAAGCTGTATCACTCCAGAGAGTCATGACAGGACAGCAAGGGGTGGGGGAAGAAAGGCGTGCAGCACAGCAGTTATTCCAGATACTGCGGGTCCTCGAATACTGTTTTGTTCAATGTCGTTCCTTGTAACACTGCCGAGGAGAAAAAAAACAATTCCTGGCCAGGGCCACTTTCTGTGTGGAGTTTGCATGTTCTCCCACGTCTGCGTGCTTTTCTCTCCAGGAACTCCGGTTTCCTTCCACTTCCCAAAGGTGTACACGTGAGATGAATTGGCATGTCTACAGTGTCGCAGTCTGAGTGAGTGAGTGAGTGAGTGTGCCCTGTGAGGGAAGGGCATCGTCCTGTCCTGGGTGGGTTCCCGCCTTGCCCCCTGAGTTAATGGGAGAGACTCCTGCCGCCTTCCATCCTGACCCAGAATCAGTGGGGTGGAAAATAATGATCTTACTTGTTTGTATTCATCTTTCTTAAATATGTGTAAATCTCACGCTTATTTCAGTGTTTAATATTAGAAGTGTTTTGGCTCTTTATTTAGAAGTTTGGTGCTGGGTTGTTGTTTTTTTAAGATTTTTATTAAAATATAGCTAACATCCATTATATCCGTTTCAGGTGTACACCATAGTTAGTTAACATTTATAGACCTAAAGAAGTGATCGCCCACAGGAGGCACAGAGACTTGGCATTTTTTACCTTTTGTATGTATTCATTGTTTATAGTTGGAAGATATAAATTTCTCAACTATCTGAAGAGTAAATAAAAATTGAGAAATGTGTGGGGTAAGACTAGAAAATACAGACCAGCAAAACAAATAGGCCCATAATCTCACCCCCAGAAGTGACCACTGCTCATGCCTTGATGTGCATTGTCTAGATTTTGTATAAAAAATACAATTTCTTATAAACTTTGGATTACATTGTTTTGCAACATGCTTTTTGCTTTTTGAAGCAATGTGTCATTATTATTTTTTCCATAATGATAAAATTGTCATTTGGAGCATGATTGGGTGAGGTTCTAAGCATTAAAATTTTTGTTTTTCTGTTGTGACGGTTAAAAAAAAAAAGTGATCACCATAAGTCCAGGAACCATCTAACACTGTACCCGCTGTCACAATGTTATTGACTATATTCCTTACGCTGTACATTACATCCCCATGACTTGTTTTATACCTGGAGATTTGAACCTCTTATTCCCCTTCACTTTTTCCCCCTTTTTAATTTTTCAATTATAATTGACATTCAATATTATTTTATATTAATTTCAGGTGTACAGCATAGTGGTTAGACATTTGCATAATTTAAGAAATTATCCCCCAAACTAGTCTAGTACTCACCTGGCACTATACATAGTTATTACTATACCAGGGGTGCCAAAAAAATGTATATACATTTTAGGAAAGAAAAAAACTATTAAAATTGTAATACTCAATATATATCGATGATAAACGATGAATACAAGTCGTGTATACATTTTTTTTGGCACCACCAATATTACTGACTATATTCCGTATGCTTTGCTTTACATCCCCATGACTGTTTTGTAACTACCAATTTGTACTTCTTTCTCCCTTCATCTTTTACACCTTGCCTCCCAACCCCCTCCCATCTATAGCACCCCAACAAATCTAGTACCCATCTGACATCACACATGTTATTACAATGTTATTGACTATATTCTTATGCTGTACCTACATCCCCATGATTACTTTGTAACAACCAATTTGTATTTCTTAATCCCTTCCCCCTTTTCACTCATCCCCAAACCCCTTCCCATCTGGCAATCATCAAAATATTCTCTGTATCTATGAGTTTTTTTCTGTTTTATTTTGTTCTTTAGATTCCTCATATAAGTGAAATCACACTGCATCTGTCTTTCTCTGTCTGTCATTCCACTCAGCACAATACCCTCCAGGTCCATCCATGCCGTCTCAGATGGCAAAAGACCGTTCCCTTCCATGGCCGAGCAATATTCCATTGTATACACTCGTATGTACCACCTCCTCTTTATCCATTCATCCATCTATGGACATGCAGGCTGCCTCCACATTTTGGCCATTGTAAACAACACTGCAATGAACATATGGATGCACACGTCCCCTTGAAGTAGCATTCGGGTTTCTTCAGTTATATACCCTGAAGTGGAATTACTGGGTCCTTGAATTACTGTCTCTTGTTTTAAAGTCTGTTTTGTTTAGTATTAAGTATTGCTACAAAAAAAAGTACAACTTTTTTTTGGTGTTTTTTTTATTTCCGTTTTCATGAAAAATCTTTTTCCATCCCTTTACACTCCATCTGTGTGTGTGTGTCTTTCTATCTGAAGTGAGTCTCTTGTAAGCAGAACATGTAAGGGTCTTGTTTTCTTATCCATTCAGCCCTCCTATGTCTTTTGAGTGGAGCATTTAAAACATTTACATTGAATGTAATTATTGATAGATAATGTAGCTATTGGCATTTTATTCATAATTTTGATTTTTTTTTCCATCTTAAAAAAGTCCCTCTAATATTCCTTGTAACATTGGTTTGGTGATGATGAATTCTTTAGCTTTTTCTTGTCTGGGAAGCTCTTTCTCTGTCCTTCAATTCTAAATGATAGCTTTGCTGGGTGATCTTAGTTGTAGGTCCTTGCTTTTCATCACATTGAATATTTTGTGCCAATCCCTTCTGGCCTGTAAAGTTTCTGTTGAGAAATCAGCTGACAATCTTACGTGTACTCCCTTATAAGTTACTAGTTACCTTTCTCTTGCTGCTTTTAGGACACTCTCCTGGTCTTTAAACTTTGCCATTCTAATTATAATGTGTGTTGGTGTGGGCCTGTTTGGGTTTATCTTGTTTGGGACTCTCTGTGTTTCCTAGACTGCTCTTGGAGAAAGTGCCTCCGTCGTTGGGTGGGGTAGGGTCTCAGTGAGTCAGCAGGACGGAGCTGCAGAGCTCACCAGGCCAATCAGATTCAGATTTGGCATAGGGGGCGGGCTCAACACAGGAAAGATGGCGCCCGCCTGCCAACTGCACGGGAGGAGGAACCCCCCAAGGAAAATACCGACCGTCCTCCAGTCCTCGTCCCAAAGCTACACACCTCAGTCTGACCCCCATATGTCTCCAACACCTCATGAGTTACTGTCCCTCTGCTGGAGCCCAAGGTGAGTGTCTGGGAGAGAGAGAGTCTGTGCTTGGGCCCTTTAAGAGGATGCCTGTGTTTCCCGCTGCCTTCCATCCCATCTGGATGGTCAGAATCCCCGCTGTTTTTCACAGCCAGATGTTATGGGGGCTCCTCTTTCTAGTACCAGTCCTCTGGGATGGGGAGGCCAGTGTAGGGCTGGGGTCCCTTGCTCCTCTGGGGGGAACCTCCATGGCCATGATATGCCTCCCAGTTCTCAACCGCCACACGGAGGTTTGAGGTTAGCCAGTTCTGTGTCTCCGCCCCTGTCGGTCTCAATGTGACTTATTTATGTCCTTAGTCATAAAACTTCAGCCAGACTTCAGGTGGTTCTCCAGGTGGACTGTTCTATAATTTAGTTGTAATTTTAATCTGTTCATGGAAGGAAGCAGGTAGTGTTTATCTACTCCGCCATCTTGGATCTCCAGTTTGGTGCTGTTTTTGTGACCAGATACGTATATGCCTTAGGAACTTAACTCTTGTTTATATCAATTCACCTATGGTAAAATTGGTTGTGTTATATACTTCATTTCGCTTAAAGTGGCAGTTTTCAAGAGCCTATCGATGACGTTAAGTGAGGACTCATTGTAGTTCTCTGGAAGGCACATTACCTTGACATGGCAGGTGTGCCCCTCTTTCCTGCTCTCCTCTCCGTAGCTGACCTTGGCCTGTACCCAGCAGCAGCAGCCAGCCCTCACACTGCTGTGGCTGTTCCTATATGATGGCACCTGAAAGGCCAGCTTCACTTGAGTATTTCTCTTCTCTGAGCTTTCCTTCTCTTTCCCAGAAGCTCTTTCCTTCCCTGAAGGGAATTTTTATTTTATTTTATTTTAGTTGCTGTACACTATTACATTCATTTCAGGTGTATAGTGTAGTGTACTGATTCAACATTTATATACTTTACAATGTGATTACCACACTAAGTCTGTTAATCATCTGTCACCATGTAAAGTTATCACAGTATTATTGACTCTATTCCCCTTCACCTTTTCCACCTATCCTTCCACCCCCATCCCTTCTGGCAACCATCAGTTTGATCTCTGTTTCTATGAGTCAGTTTTAGTTTTATTTGTTCATTTGTTGTTTTTTTCAGATTCCACATATAAGTGAAACCATATGTTATTTGTCTTTCTCTGTCTGACTTATTTCACTTAGCATAATACCCTCTAGTTCCATCCATGTTGTCACAAATGGCAAAATTTTGTTCTCTTTTATTGTTGAGTAATATTCCATTGTGTATATGTATATACCACATCTTCTTTATCCATTCATCTGTTGATGGACACCTAGATTGCTTCCATATCTTGGCTATTGTAAATAATGCTGCAATGAACATAGGGGTGCAAATATTTTTTCAAATTAGTGTTTTATTTCTCTCTCTCTCTCTCTCTCTCTCTCTCTCTCTCTCTCTCGGATGAATACCAAGAAGTGGAATTGCTAGATTGTATGGTAGATCTATTTTTAGTGTTTTGAGGAATCACCGAATTGTTTTCTATAGTGGCTGCATCAATTTGTAGTCCTACTAACAGTACACAAGGGGTCTCTTTTCTCCACATTTTTGCCAACACATGTTATTTGTTGACTTTTTGATAATAGCCATTCTGACTGTTGTGAGGTGGTATCTCATGATGGTTTTAATTTACGTTTCCCAGATGATTAGTGATATTGAGCATCTTTTCATGTCTGTTGGCCATCTGTATGTCTTCTTTGGAAAAATATCTCTTCCTGTCCTCTGCCCATGTTTTTGATTGGATTGTTTATTTATTTTTTTATTGAGTTCCTTATATATTTTGGATATCAACCCCGAATCAGATAGTGATGAGGTTAAATAACTCATCACTAGATATATCATTTGCAAATATATTCTGAAGGAGAATATTTTTAATAGCTGGTAGAAAACAAATGGGGTGGCCTCATTGGTTAGAGACAGACTCGCCTACAGCAGAAGAATAAATGCAGCCAGAATGTGCAACTGTCTTGCCTGAAGCAGGCCCAGGAAGAGCTCTCCCAAACCCATCTGAGTGGACTTTGGGAACCACTGACCTTGACCTCATCTCCTTGTTCTCCCAAACGTGAGATATTCGGACAGTGTAAAACCCACCCACCCGGGGAGCCAGCATCAGCTTCGTCCTTTGTCAGGCAATCAAAGGCGCTTCTTCCTGTGGAAACGAAAAGAGCTGGACAAGGGTGACCTTGTCTCCAAGCTTGGAAGTCACATGACCATCTCCTCTCCCCCCTGGGCTGTGCGTGCCTGAAACTGCAGACAGTCTCTGGGACTCTGAGAACTGGAGAGCTTTTGTTCCTTTGTGGCGGGGTCAGGTCCCTGTGGGGGATTGTTTTTGCTTGGCTGAAAGGGACACTTTGGGGATAGAATATTTCAGCCTCAAGAAGCAGCAACATTTGCTTGTAGCTGGAAGTCTTCGTTTCTGGTCTCCAGCTGTTGTCTGGAGCCACTAGGCCCCTGCTGAATGGGACTACACCCGGCAACTGGGGACAGGCCGCACCAGCCAGGCTGGCCGTGCACCAGTTTGTGTGCATGAGGCCTGTCTCCAGGACAGCCTGGCAGCAAAGACGCCCCCCAACCCCCTGATGGTGGTCACTGCGCTCCGGAATGAACCTGCTCGCTGCGGATAACTGGGCTGGGGAACCAGGCTCCGCAGAGAAGGACTTTAGAGGGAAAATAGATCCAAGTTTGAGGTCCAGGCTCACTCCTCAGGGGAAAAACAGAAAGGTCTGAAACAGCCAAGGCTTTTGCAACGGAGAAGTTTCAGATTTCACTTCTTTCACTCTTAGGAACGTTTACCATGGTCCCTGTTCAAATGAGGCAGCTGAACTTTTCAAAACTTAATTGGGGGCCTGCTATTTTGTACATTGATCGTGTGAATGAATATATTTAATGAACTTGCCTTCGTTGCCGGCACCAAAGATAAACCGGATCCAGAGCACCCAAGGGGTATTCAAACCTCATGTTTAGTCGAAGATGGGGCAGCTTTTCATGGGCCCGGGGTGAGTGAGGAAAGAGCTTCCGAATGTGCAAGGATGGTAATGACAGTAATAATAGTAACAATAATAACAGCAGCTACCATTTCTGCCTCATTCCAAGGGGTTTGGCCGTGGGAGGGGGACACAAGGACCCTACACGTGCCGGACACTGTGCTAAGCACTCAACAGACATGACTGAATTCATCCTTGGGACCCAGCTTGGGAGGCTCAGAGAAGGGGCCCAGCTAGTGGAGGGCAAGGCCTGGGTTCAGCCCTTGTCGTCAGCTGGCTCCAGAAGCTAGGGCTCCTCATTCCAGTTGCACTGCAGGCCCCTCCCACCTGGGCAGGTGGGTGGGCTCTGAGGGAGGCCTCGAGGCCCCCAAATATCTCACCATCACAGATGTTGCCTCCAGAGAGCCCAGGAAAGTACAGATCAATTTGCCTGGGGTAAGGAAGGCATCAAACCTACACTTCTTTATGTATTTGAGAACACAAACCCCTTTGAGAATCAGAAGAAACTTATCAAGCCCCTCCCCCCAAAAGACCCCACCTACAAAAATCTGCATAGAAATTCTGGAGCTTTAGAGAGCCCCGAAAACCCTTCCATGAACTTCCAGGTTTGAAATCTCTCCATTAAGCCAAGCATCGGTGTCTGAAAGTTAAAAATAGACCAAACACGGACAATGACAAGTGTATTAATAATAATAGTAACTGTGGATACATTTTCCTGATCACTTATTAAGTGTCAGGCATTTATTCCAGAGGTTGGCAAACCTTTTCTTCAAAGGGCTAAATAGTAACCGTTTTACCCTTTGTGGGTCATACAGTCTCTGATCTCTGTCATAACGACTCAACCCTGCCACAATGGTTGGCGATGCCAGCCACTGGAACCACTGCCCATCCACTGGGACCCTCAGGGATCCCATCCCTGCAAGTTCTGGAGCCATCCGGGTGACTCCATGAGGGGAGGGGTGTGGGGACAGAGCCAGGAGTGCAGTTTCCAGGCTCTCGGCTTCACGTGGAAAGGTGCTGGCTCAGGTAGTAAATGGCCCTCAACTGTGATTGGATGGCCATCAGCTGTGGCTAGTTGGCCGTCAGCTGTAATCAGTTAGCCATTGGCCACTGATATAACTGCCATGGCTGAGCTAGCAAGTGCGGATTGCAGCTAGCAAGTAGGGTTGTTGGTTGGCAGAGAAGTGGACGGTGAATTGCGTGTAGGAAGTGCGGTTAGCAAATGGATTGTGGCTAGCGTGTGGGGTTAGCAAGCGTGGATGGCAGATTGCGCGTTGTGTGTCTCCAACCCAGCCTCCAGCGATAAAATAGTGGTATGAACCCCTTATCCATGGCTCCGTGGGTGTTCCTTTTTGGCCTCACCATATCCTGTGTTCTTATGCGGGGAGCGGGATCAGAGACCCCCACATTACAAGGGGTTTGGCCATCGGAGGGGGACACCAGGGCCCATAAGTAAGCAGCCACAGAGAATATGTAAACAACTGGCAGGTTGTGTTCTAATAACAATTTGTAGACATTGAAACTTGAATTTGATATCACTTCCACATGTCTCCAAATATTCTTCTTTTGATTTTTACCCCCCCAACAATTAAGATCTGTACAAACCATTCTTAGCTCGTGGGCCATACAAAAAGAGGTGGCAGGCCACAGTTGGCCAGCCTTGCCCTGTGCCCCCCACTTTCACACCGTCTTACTTAATTCTCACAACAACTGTATGGATTAAGCATTGCTATTATCCCCATTTGTCAGATGAGGATGCGGAGACTTAAAGAGCTTACATAACTGATGCAAGAAGCACAGGATCAGGACTTGAACCCATCCCCACGCCTGTTTGCTTTCCTGAGTGACAAGACCTGTCAGATTAAATTGTGGAGAAAAGGAAGGAAAAGGTGCTGGTAGAGCGGAAAGGGGGACCCTAACACATGGCAGCACACTGGGCCCTGGGAGCATAAGGGAAGGCCGGGGAGAGGCTCTTTGTTTGAATGGCCTGCACTGCAGGGGAGGGCGGCTGGTTTTCTGAGCTGTTCCTTCAGACCAAGGCCGAGATCCAGGACAGCTGGTGGCCCTGACATTGTTTTGCATCTCCCAGGTTCTCTTAATTATAACCAATTTGCCACCCTCAGCAATTCCTTGTTCTCCTTTGCTAATACCCATGAGTTGGAACCATGAGCCAGACTCCCAGCCAAACGTTCAGCTAAAATCACTTCCCTTTCCTGTGTAGGGAGTCCCAGTCTCTTAGAAACTTACCTTTCTTCTCAGTCCTGTGCAGGAGGTTAGGCCAGCCCTTTCGCATGCTGCCTTGCTTGGCTGAGATTTGCTATCCATCTCTTAGCAAAGGGGGAGACAGAATCTGCTTAACTTTCTCCAAGTCCTTGCCTTCCTGGCTGACTTCTCAGGCTCAGAGAGATGGCCAAGAATGATCTTTCTTCTTGGTGCACTCTGCCATTTCTTCATTCCCTCCTTAGTTATTTGCAACTTGGGCCCAAGGCTTTGGAACGAACTCTGTACGCAGGAAACACACTCCAGGCTGTACCTGTGTCTTGTTTGGGGAGACAGGGCCTGGACGCTGGAGCTGAGGAAGGTGGCAGCACCTTGGAATTTGATAAATGGGGTTCTCAATCCCAAAGATAGGGCATATCCGACGTCCCCCAAGCTCTTGGTGGTTCCTGTGAGGTCTGGTTTGAGAACCGTGCAATTCAGCTCCCATTTGCAGTCAGAACTATAGGGTGGAGAAGGAGGAGGTCTTGATGTCACACCCTGTGGAGGTAACCTTGGCCAAGCCATCTGGCTTCATCTCACAAGCCTTGATTCCTCGTCAGAAGAGCATTGAGACTACGAGCTCTGGACTCATAAGGACCTGGGTTCAATGTGGGCTCTGCCATCACTAGTCCCCAGACTTCAAGGAAGTTATTTTACCTTTCTAACCTCAGTTTACTCATCTATAAAATAGGTATAACAGTTTCTCATAGGGTTGTTGTGAAGATTAAATAATATAATAAAGGTAAAGAGTTTAGCTCTGTCATCGGCATTTTAATGCTTTTTATCAGTAAACAGAGGGTGGTAATACTCCTAACTCCAAAGGTCTGGAAAGAATTCAACGTATCAAGGGCTTTGCCCATAGTCCTGACTCTGCAAATGGGAATTGAATGACACGGTTCTCAAACCAGACCTCACAGGAACCACCAAGAGCCTGGGGGACCCCGGATATGCCCTTTGGGATTGAGAACCCCATTTATCAAATCCCAAGCACACAGTGAACAAAATAAGGGCAGTTCCCTCCTTAGAAAATAATTCATGACTTGGTTCCTTTAAGTAGCTTAAATAGTCAATACGTGGCCCTATTTCATAAAAGTATCTACTGACCTTCACCTTCTCAGGGACGTATCGATTGGGTGAAAATAGCGTTCTCTGCTGTCCTCCGGCCTGCAGCAGATTTCTTTATCTGTTGCTTCAGGTCAGGAACAAATAGAGAATTTGGATGTCCTCATATTTCCCTCCTAGCCCCAAGTGGGCAAATAGGCAGGCTAAGCCCCCAGGGTGCAAAGGGAAGGCTCCAAGGGGCTGCCTGCCAGCCAGGCTTCCCCTCAGCACAACCCCACACCCAGCTTCCTGCACCCTGGCTTTCCCTGCAGGAGCCCTCCGGGTGCTGCCTTGCTCACCAGCGCCGCCCAGTGGTAAGAACAGAGAGCGGTGGAAGAAGGTTGGCCAGGAAACACTGATCCCACACCACCCTCCAAGCCCTAAGCCTGGTCATAACTCTCACTCTCACCATGACACCTAGAAGCCCTCTGATTTGCTAAGTCTCTGCCAGAAGGTGAGTCCTCTGGGTTCTAACCCTACAGGACCCAACAATAGGAAGATCTTTATTTCAGAGCATCCTGTTTTCTGCTCATAAAAGGAATTTAATCCATCAGGGAGGAATGAAGCTGCCCCCACCCCACCCTCAGTCACCCCCAGAGACACCTGTTGGTGCACGGAGTCCCCCAGAAGCTTCTCCCTTGGGCCAGCAGGACACTTAGTTCCCAACCAAAAGGTTCTTCTCTTTGTTAACTACAAAATAAACATCTCCGGGCCCCCTGGGCTACTTGCAGTACAAATGTTTGTGCCTTTGGAAAGAGAAAAAAGAAAGACTCTTGCAAGTTCTCCCCCAGTAGTTGGGCACCACGTCAGTAATTAACCCTCAGCAATCAGGGTGTCTGATCTTCCGCCAACAGGTCTGCAGTAGGTTAGTGGGGTGCCTGGTGTGGGCTTATGCTCTAACTATGAGTTTGTTGGGACTTGGAGGCCTTGGAGTACTCTCTAGAAAAGATGCCTGCTACATCTTTAAAACTCTGACAGGCACTAGGGGCCCACGCCCAGAAAGCCTCTCACTCCGTAACACCCACAACAGGGAAAGGGTTGTGAGCAGCCACAGCATTCAAACCACTCTGGGTGAGACCCCTGGTGATGGGTGTGCATACAGAGCAGGAGGAGCAAACTCCGCTGTGGACTAACGTTTGCTGAAGAGCAGGTACTGGGCCACATCCGTGGTGCACATATGTTAAATGCCTCAGGACCAGGCTCCCTGCTAAACCCTACACACTGTGTATTGTTTCATTCAATCCTCCAACGACCCCATGGGGTGGATGTGGTTATAGTCACATTTTACAGATGAGGAAATCGAGTCTCAGAGAAATAACGTCTGCTGCTGACATCTTTTAATCCCAGCTCAGTAGATTCTGTTCTTCATAGAGAATGTGTCCCTCGCCCGAGGACATCAAGCTGGTGCGTGGTGGCAAAGCTAGCACTGAAACCCAAGGCTTTACACCTTCAAAGTCACATCCTCCCATCCCTGTCCATTTGTGTTCACAAACACAGATGACAGTTATCACCTTTCAGACTTCCAGAGCCCATGGAAGCTGACCTGCGGGAACTCAGTGCAAAGATTATGATCAGTCTCCCCGTAGGTGTAGCCAGAGGGAGCGAGAGGGGCAAGTGTCAGCTGCTGCTGGGTTCAGAATCCCATCATGAGAGGCTGGGGGATCTGAAAGGATCAGCCTCCTCCATCTTTCTGATGGGGAAACTGAGGCCCAGAGAGCAGAATTTATGCCCAAGGTCCTACCATGATTTTTCCTCCATAGTCAGTATACTTTCAAAAAAAATTTTTTTTTGAAGCAGCTGGCAAGCACCAGACTGGGAAAATGGGGAGAAAGCTGATCTTCCTGGAGTGTTCCCTGGGCCCTTTGTCTAGGAGGAGGGCATCTTGTAGTTTCTAAGGGTGTTTTGTTGCTTATGTAAAGATGGACTGCTTCCATTTTTAGCTCCACCATCTTGTGGATTCAAGGCACCATTAGTGTCAAAAACAGGCAGGGGGCTTATGGAGTGTTGGCAGTGGTTCTCCAAGAGATTTTAAGGGTAAGGCCTAAGAGTGTAGTCCTGCACCATACTTCACTTCCTCCTACATCCCATTGGCCATAACCAGTCACATGGGCTCACCTGGCTGCAAGGACCTCTGGGAAATGCAGTCTTCTTGTAGGCAAGGCAGTGTGGGAAGTGAAATTGGTGAATCTACAGCATTCTCTCTGCCACACTATTCAAAAGCTCATAGTCAAGTCATGCCAGGGCCTGAAATGCCTCAAGATCAAAGGGAAGTCTGGTGTGTGTGTGTTTCTCAGCATGTGGGAGGAGCAACAGAGGGTGAGGCTGGAGAAGTGGGCTGGCCCAGTGTGAGAAACACCAGCGAAAAGGTAGGGGAAGAGGGTACTGATTTGCAATCAACCCTCACGTGGCCCAAGTCCCTGATATCAACCCAGCCACGGCAGGAGAGAGACAGGATGGTGTCAGACCAAGGGGCAGAATCTTTCAGATGAATGTCAAAGGATACCCAACAGCCCTGCAGATGCCAAGGGCAGGCCACGCCAGCCAGGATTTCTAGCTGGCTATCCAGAAAAGAGGATGCAAAAGGTAGCCGGGAAATGAACATAAAGACCACAGGAGAGTGGTCTTAGACCACCCCAGTGTCTCGTGTTTGTTTCTAAACACAAGGACTGGTGCCAGCAGGGCTCACTTCACACGTGTGCCACCTCTGCAGTCACACATGGCTCCATGCTCAGAAAGGCCCCATGCTCGGCTCTGCTGTCACCATCTTGAAATTCTTAATGATTTTTAAAGAAAGGGGCCCACATTTTCATTTTGCTTTGGGCCCCCCAAATCGTGTAGCCAGCTCTATGCCAGAGATAGCAGCAATGGTTCCAGATAACCCTGCCTCCAGGACATGGGGTGCTGCAGACAGAAGCTACTTTCCTGCCTGATGGGACAGCAAGGCAACAGGAAATGGATCTAGAGGGGTGAATGGGGGTGGTCATCTCAGGAGTGTCTTGCTCCTTTGTGTTCTCAGGTATAAATATTTAGGAGGGACTGGTTTCAGATTCCACTCGCTCAGGGAACCAGATTGGGAGGAAACAGGTACTTAACCGGTGGGAGATTTTTCAAAAATAGAGAAGGATGAGCTGTGAAAGAAGTGTCATGTGGAGGATGACAGATGAGTAGGTGAAGTCCAGTAGCCTAGATTGGAAAATGAGGACATCAGATTAAAGTGAGAGGGAGTGGGATTAGACTAGGCCCCTCCTAACGTTAAAAGTCTCTACTTCCATATACAGAGACGTTCAAGGAGGCCTGTACATTCTGTAGAACAGTCCTGATGGAGACATCACACAAACAGGACATAGGTTAACTAGCCCAAAAGGGAAATGGCTGTGGACGTGGTGGTGGGGATCGTCTTCAAGTCAAAGAGGGGACATCGTCCTCACCCCTCCTCAGGCAGAAACGGTGGGCTCGGCACAGCCCGTCACCACTGTCTGACTCACTCAAAGCAGGTCACAACTTTCATCCCTCCTCTAGGACCCCCAGGGGTGACTCCCACTTTGTTCTCTCATCAAAACAGCACACAGCAAGCCACAAACACCAGGGCAGCAACGGGGACTTGCCACAGGAATTCAGCCCTGGTTGCAATATGTTTTCTCCTCTGGAAGAGCACACAAAGCTGTGTGTGGCTTGCTCAGGATCAATAGTCAGTCATTTAATCCCATAGGGAGACTTGTTACCTGGTGATGTTAAAGGGCCCCAAATCCAGTGCAGGCTTTTCTGTGTCTCAGAACCAAGCTGCCTGTTGATTTCCTTGTGCACATATCTCACCTGGGGACCTCACAGGAAGCAGGATGTGGGCATTCCCAGAGCTCCCAGCTGAACAACAGGATGACTACTAAACTCCAGATACTGCTTAAATGCCCCAAATGCATTGACTTACTTCATCCTCAACAGCTACAAGGACAGGGGTCTTCCAGCATCCCCCACCTTACACCCAGCTTCAATCTTTGTACAGCCCACCCTCTCTCTCCTCTGGACGCTCACACACACTCTTCCCTTGGCCCAGAACACACCTCCACCTCCTCTCTGCCAGGCTAAGGCCATGCCTCCCTCGGTTCCCAGTATGGACATCCCATCTTCTGAGCAACTTTTGAGGAACCCGCCTCCCAAGTCTGGGGCAGGTGCTGTGCTGGCTCCGGTCCACTTGCCCCCACCTAGCTCTGCTTCCTTCTGTGCCACATAGAGCTAAACCCAACAGGAGGCTGACTGAGTGATCAGAGACACCACCACCACGGGGGCAGCGGCTGAGCCCGCCATGGTGGTGATAGGTCCTGTGGGGCGAGCCTGCTCCACGGCTCCAACTGCCTAGGCCCCTGTGACACTTCTCCCTTCCAGGTCTGGGGACTCCAAGTCCCTGGATGCTTCTCCATCCCTATTGGGTCCCCAGGACTGGCTACATAATCTGATGAAAATAAGGGGCCCTTAAATAAAAAATTATGAAGCATTTCAAGACAGCGAGAGCAGAGCATTAAGCCAAGAGCACAGCCCTTCTGAGCACAGGGCTCTGTGGCTGCAGGTTGCATGCCTGTGACACCCACCCTGTGGGCCCCTTCGCCCTGCTATGCTTTGTTAATGGCCCTGCGTTTAATCCGGTGCAGTTAACCTCTTTGGAGAGTCTGGTCCTGAATGATAAACATGTGTCCTATCTACACTACCACGGTCTCCCCGCTCCTGGTCTGAGTGCAAATCCTGCCTCCCCAAGGTCCCTGCTGAGGTCCTTTCTAAGCTGGTTGTGGGGGGGGGGGCTCCCTACAGATAAGCCTTGTCCCCATGTACCTGGAGCTCTCATTGACTTGTTCACACACATTTCCTGATATGGCCTGTGGGCCAAACCTGGGATGGGGTTGGGGCCCCAGCAGGTAAAAGCCGAGGAAGTGTGACTGCAACGCAGAGGGGAGACCTCCAACTAGTACAGGGTAGGCTCCCCAAAGGAGCTTGTGTCACAGGAGGTTCAGGAATTGTCCCAAACGCAGGAGAGGGGAAAAGAGAGCCAGGCACAGAACGTGCCGAAGTGCACGGGCCAGAGATGGAGACGGATTTGAGGAGCCAAAGGATGCTATTAAAGACTTCGAACTTGTAGTTAAATACCTTCCTACAAACAAAATTTCAGGCCTAAATGGCTTCACTAGACCTGGGAATTCTTGCAAACATTTAAAGAAGAAATGATGTACCAATTCTATGCAAACTTCCAGAAAATTAAACAAGAAGAAATATATCCCAATTCATTCTATGAAGCCATTATTTCACTGATACCAAAACTAGACAACAATATTATAAGAATTAAAAAGCTACAATCCAATATCATTTATGAACATAGAAACAAAAACTCTTAACAGAATTTTGGCAAATTGAATCCAATAACATATAAAAAACTGTTTCAATTTTTGTTTATCTGGGAATGTCTTTATTTCACCTTCAGGTTTTTTTTTTTAAAAAGATTTTTATTAAAATATACCTAACGCAAAATATTTTATTAGTTTCAGGTGTACCCCATAGTTATTCAACAGTACCCACCTGGCACTATACATAGTTATTACCATATTACTGATTGTATTCCTTATGCTAAAGAACTGATCACCATGGTAAGTCCAGCAACCATCTGACACCGTACCACACTATCACAATATTATTGACTATATTTCCTGTACTGTACATTACATCCCCAAGACTTATTTGTTTTATACCTGGAACTTTGAATCTCTTATTCCCCTTCACCTTTCCCCCCCTTTTTAATTTTTCAATGACAGTTGACATTCAATATTACTTTATATTAATTTCAGGTGTACAGCATAGTGGTTAGACATTTGTATAATTTAAGAAGTGATCCCCCTGACTAGTACCCACCTGGCACCATATATAGTTATTACCATATTATTGACTATTATCCTTATGCGATACCTTACATCCCCATGACTACTGTGTAACAACCAATTTGTACTTCTTAATCCTTTCCCCTTTTTCACCCACCCCAAACTCTCTCCCATCTGGTAACCATCAAAATGTTCTCTGTATCTATGAGTTTGTTTCAATTCCATTTATTTGTTAATTTTGTTTTTCAGATTCCACTTATAAGTGAAATCATATGACATTTGTCTTTTGCTGTCTGGCTTACTACACTCAGCACGGTATCCTCTAGGTCCATCCATGTTGTCGCAGATGGCAAGATTTCATTCTTTTTCATGGCTGCGTAATATTCCATTGTATATATGTACCACCTCCTCTTTATCCATTCTTCCACCGATGGACACCCAGGTGGCCTCCACATCTTGGCCATTGTAAACACTGCTGCAATGAACACATGGTTGAGCATGTCCCCTTGAAGTAGCATTTTAGGTTTCTTCAAATACCCTGAAGTGGGATTACTAGGTCCTTCTTTGTCTCTTGTTATATTCTTTGTTTTAAAGTCTATTTTGTCTGATCTAAGTATTTCTACCCCAGTTGTTTGTTTGTTTATTTTCCTTTTCATGAAATGTCTTTTTCCATCCCTTTCAGTCTGTGTGTGTCTTTTGATCTGAAGTGAGTCTCTTGTAGGTGGCATTTGTAAGGGTCTTGTTTTTTTATCCATTCAGCCCCCCTATCTTTTGATAAGAGCATTTAATCCATTCACATTGAAAGTAATTGTTGATAGGTATGAAGTTATTGCTATTTTATTTTATTTTATTTATTTATTTATTTATTTATTTATTTATTTATTTATTTTTTGGTCTTAAAGAAGTACCTCTAAGATTCCTTGTAATACTGGTTTAGTGGTGATGAACTCCTATAACTTTTTCTTGTCTGGAAAGCTATTTATCTGTTCTTCAATTCTAAATTATAGCTTTGCTGGGTAGAATAATCTTTGTTGTAGGTCCTTGCTTTTCATAACTTTGAATATTTCCTGCCAATCCCTTCTGGCCTGCAAAGTTTCTGTTGAGAAATCAGCTGATAGTCTTATGGGAGCTCCCTTGTAGGTAACTGCTTTTCTCTTGCTGCTTTTAAGATTCTCTCTTTGTGTTTAACCTTTGACATTTTAATTATGATGTGTCTTGGTGTGGGCTTCTTTGGGTTCATCTTGTTTGGGACTCTGTGCACTTCCTGGGCTTGTATATTTATTTCCTTCACCAGGTTAGGGAGGTTTTCCATCATTATTTCTTCAAATAGGTTTTCAATTCCTTGCTCTCGCTCTTCTCCTTCTGGTACCCCATAATGTAAATGTTGGTACACTTGATGTTGTTTCAGAGGCCCCTGAAACTCTGCTCACTTTGGGGGGGTGATTCTTTTTTCTTTTTGCTGTTCTGATTGGTTGTTTTCTGCTACCTTATCTTCTACATCACTGGTTTGATTCTCTGCTTCATTTAATCTACTATTGATTCCCTGCAATGTATTCTTCATTTCCATTATTGTATTCTTTCTGACTGGTTCTTTTTCATGGTTTCTATCTCCATTTTTATCTTTCCTATCTCTTTGTTGAAGTTCTCCCTGAGATCACTGAGCATCCTTATAACCAGTGTTTGGAACTCTGCATATGATAGATTAATTGTCTCCATTTTGTTAAGATTTTTTCTGGAGCTTTGTTGTGTATTTTTGTTTGGGAGATGTTTCTTTGTCTCCCCATTTTGGCTGCCTCCCTGTGTTTGTTTCTATGTATTAGGTAGGGTTGCTATGTCTCCCAGTCTTAGTAGAGTGGCCATATGTAGTAGGTGTGCTGTGGGGCTCAGTGGCTCAGTCTTCCTGGTTACCTGAGCCGTGCACTCTAGGTGCACCCCCTTGTGTGAATTGTGTGTGCCCCCCTGTTTTAATTGAGACTTGGTTGCTATTTGCACATCAGTAGAAGAGATTCACCCTCAGGCTCATGGGTTTGAGGACTGGCTATGACAGTGGAGGAGTTGTGGTACAGGGGCTGACCCTACCAGGAAGGGCCTGCCTCAGCAGTGCCTTCCCAATCTGCCCCTTTGATGTGTCATCCTTAGAGGCAGCTAGGTGATCCTCCAGGTCATTTTGAAGCTGGCCACTGAGGGCACAAGCCCCAAGACCACCTGGGAGGGAACCTGCTGCAGGTCAAGTTCAGCTTCAGCCCATGCCCCCACCCAGAGTCACCGGGCAGGAGCCACAAAGCAACCCACAGATGGCTGCCACCCATGCCATGATTGGAAGTGCCTTGAGAGGCCAAGCCATGAACCAAGGCTGGCTGCTGCTAGAGCCCAGTTTAGGGCTGTTCAGCCAGAGGTATGGGATACACTCAAGCTACATGCTGCTTCTCTGAGTTCTGTGAACCTTTACGAGACCCTAGGAAAATCTGCAGCATGAACAAAGGCAGGAAATGTGTATGAAAAAGCCACCGGAAGTGACTTGGGTGTACCCGAAAGTTGGGCAAGGTGGGGTCTCAGAATCACCAGGGCATGTGAACAAATGGTGTCAGCCAGTTTGATGGATCTCAGATATGACGGCTGCCTGCATCAGTACACAGGGAAAGGAAGGTCTCAACAGAGAAACAATGGCTTCTGCCAGGTCCTACATCTGGGAGAAAGCTGCCCCTCCAGCTCTAGTCCTGAAGCCACACAGTCCTCTCCTGGATGTCCCTGTCACTTCTCCAGCTGCTACCCTAGCACTGGAGCTCCGTTGCCAAGTAAGTCCACACATGGGCCCTTTAAGAGGAGCACCTGGAACTCCAGCCACCCTCCCTCTCACTCAACCACAATCTCCACTGGTTTTCACAACCAGAAATTACGGGGAGAAACTGGCACCCCTCACTCCTCCAGGGAGGACCTCTGCAGCTGAGCTATCTCTCCTAATTTTTAATGGTCACACACGGGTGGGACCAGCACTTTCCATGTCTCTGTCCCTCCTGACAGTCAGTGTGGCTTCTTCTGCACGTCCTTAGTTGTAGGGCTTCAGTTCAGCAAGATTTCAGGTGATTCTCAATGATGGTTGTTTTGTAGTTTAGTTGTAATTTTGATGTGGTCACGAGAGCAGGTCAGCACAGCGTTTACCTACTGCACCATCTTGACTGGAACTCTCACCTTCTGTTTTGAAAGTGATTTTGCGTAATATAAGATTCTTGGTTGACTTATTTCCTTTTCAGTACTTTGCCTTCTAGCCTCCATTGTTTCTGATGATAGTCTTACTGAGGTTCTCTTATATGTGATGGCTCACTTTTCTCTTGCTGCTTTCAATAATATCTCTTTGTCTTTGAATATTTTTACTATGATGTGTTTGGGTGTAGATCTGTTCACATTTTTCATACTTGGAGTCCCTTAAGTATCTTAGATATGTAGATTAACATTTTCATCAAATTTGGGGAGTTTTCCACCATTATTTCATCAAATGGTTTTTCTCCTTTCTCTCCTCTCCTCTGGTGCTCCTTTATGCATGTGCTGGTGTGATTAATGGTGTCTCACATCTCTCTAAGGCTTCATTTTTCTGCATTCTTTTCTCTCTCTGTTCTTCATATTGCATAATCTCTATCAGTCTCTCCTCGCGTTTGCTGATTCTTTTTGAGCTGAGGTGAGTGGGAGAGGGAGAGGATAGGCATGGCTCTAATGCCATTCACTCTTTTTTTTATTATTTTAGTTTCAGGTGTACAAAACAATGTAATAGACATTTCACCCCTCACAAAGTGAAAACCTCCCTTCCCCAATATATTGCCTCTCTGACATTGTATACATGTATTACACTTCCATTGACTCTATTCCCTATGCTGTACTCCATATCCTGTGACTATATATACATATATATATATACACACACACATATATATATATATATATATATATATATATATATATATATATATATATATATATATGTGTGTATATATTAAATTATAGTTGACATACAATATTATTCAGCTTCAGGTGTACAGTGCAGTGGTCAGGCATCTACACCATCCATGAAGTGGTCTCCCTAATAAGACATGTGCCCATCTGACATCCTACAAAATCTTTACAACATTTTGGATTGTATTCCCCAAACTGTCTTTCATATCCTGTGGCAAAATTGTTACCAATTTGTGCTTTCTAATACCCTCCTTTTCTCCCTCATCCACACCCCACTCCCATCTAGCAACCATCAATTTTTCCTCTATATCTATGAGACTATTTCTGATTACTTTGCTCATATATTCAGTTCTTTAGATTCCACATATAAGTGAGATCATACGGTATTTGTCTTTCTCCGATTATTTCACTTAGCATAATGTGCCATTGACTCTTGATGTTCTGAGATACAGTAGATTTTCTTGAATGTTTCTTTGTGATATGCCCTTAGGGAAATTTCCAGACTTTCAGTGCTTTTTTTTCCAAATAATTTTTACCAATTATAGTTTTTTCTCTGGGGAGAAGGGCCACAGAGTTCCTCACACCACTTTCTAGAAGCCATCTCTGAATATATAATATATAAAAAGAATAATACATCACAATCAAGTGGGATTTCTCTGAAGAATACAAAGTTGCTATAACATTGGAAAATCAATCAGTATGATTCACCATATTAACAGACTTAAAAATAAAAACCATAAGATTATCTCAATAAATGCAGAAAAACATTCATTCCAAAAAAAAATTTCTTTAAGCAAACTAGGAATAGAAGGGAATTACCTTATCTAATAAAGGACATCTACCCCAAAAAACTTTTAAGGCTATACAGCTAACATCATCTTTAATGGAAAAAGACTGAATTCTTTTCCCCTAAGATCATGAATAAGACTGGCCTGTCTACTCCCACCACTTCTACTCAGCATTGTACTTGCAGTTCTAGCTAATATAATCAGACAAGAAATAAAAAGCATTCATATTTGAGAGGGAAAAAAACCACCTTTATTTACAACTAACATTTTATCTATGTTGAAAATCTGAACAAATTTACAAAAAGCTACTAGAACTAATAAATAAGTATAATAAGAATGTAAAATACAAGATCACTATAAAAAATCAATAGTACTAGCAACAAAAATTGAAAATAAAAAAATTTTAAATACTATTTACAATAGCATAAAATATGAAATACTTAGGGATAGATACAATAGAAAGTATGAAACATTGTATACAACATTGCTGTGAGAAATTTTAAAAGTCTAATTAAGTGGAGAGGTATACCATGATCATGGATTGAAAGACTCAATGTTGTCAAGATGTCAATTCTCCCTTAATCAAGCAATAGATTCAATATAGTCCTACTCAAAATTCCAGCAGGCATTGTTTTATAGAAATTGACAAGCTGATTCTAAAATTTGTATGTAAATGCAAAGAACTTAGCATAGTCAGGTATTCAAGAATGAAGGACTTAAATACTTGACTTCAAGACTTATTATAAAGCTGCAGCAATTAAGACAGTGTGGCACTCGTGTAAAAATAGACAAATAGTTCAATGGAACAGAACAAAGAGTCCAGAAATAGACCCGCATATGTATGTGGTCAATTGGTTTTCAACAAAAGTGCAAGGGCAATTTCATAGAGAGAGAATAATATTTTCAACGAATGTGCTGAATGGTGCCCACCCCCACCCCCAAAAAAGATATATCCACATCCTAATTCCTGGAACCTGGGGATGTTACCTTATTTGGAAGAATGGTCTTTTCAGGTGTTATTAACTTAATGATCTTGAAAGAAGGTCATCCTGGATTACCTGGGTGGCCCCTAAGTTCAATGACAAATAAAAGAGACACACACACAGAGGAGAGACACACAAGGAGAAGGTGTTATGAAGTCAGAGGCAGAGATGAGAGTGATGTGATCACAAACCAAGAAATGCTATGTAAGCTGCTAGGAGCTAGAAGACATGAGGAATAGATTTTGCCATAGAGCCCCCAGAGGGAGCAAGGCCCTGCCAACACCTTGACTTCAGATTCCCTACCTCCAGAACTGTGACAGAATTAATTTCTGTTGTTTTAAGCCACAAAGTATGTGGTAATTTGTTATGCCATCCTCAGGAAACTAATACAAATATCTACATGAAATATTTTTTTAAAAAGATTTTTGACCCACACCTTATACTATATACAAAAATTAACTTAAAAATAGATTATAGACCTAAATGCAAAACATAAAACTATAAAACTTCCAGACAAAAACATAGAGAAAAAAATCTTTATAGTCTTGGGTTAGGCAAAGATTTTTTAGATATGACACCAAAAGCATGATCCACAAATCAAATATCAGTAAACTGGACTTCACCAAAATTAAGAACATCTGCTCTTTGCAAAACAATGTTAAGAGCATGAAAAGACAAGTCACAGGTTAAAAGAAAATATTTATAAATCACATATGTAATGAAAGACTTGTATCCACAATATACTAGTATAAAGAACACTCAAAACTCAACAATACAAAAACAACTCAATTTTTAAAAAAGGGGAACAGACACTTTACCAAAAAAATGTGTGGATGGCAAGTAAGTACTTGAAAAGAAGCTCAGTATCATCAGTCATTAGGGAAATGCAAATTAAAACCACAGTGTGACCACTGCACACATATTAGAATGGCTAAAACTAATGACTGGTAATACCAAGTGTTGGTGAGGATGAGGATCATTGGAGCCCTCATAAATTGTTTTACAACCACTTTGGAAAACAGTTTAGCAGTTTCTTTCTTTTTTTAATTTTTTTTGGGGGGAACAGTGTGTTTCTCCAGGGCCCATCAGCTCCAAGTCATTGTCCTTCAGTCTAGTTGTGGAGGGCGCAGCTCACTGTCCCATGTGAACCGGCAACCCTGCTGTTCAGAGCTCGCGATCTAACCAACTGAGCCATCCGGCCGCCCTAGCAGTTTCTGTAAAAGTTCACATGTACCTACCCTATGACTCAGAAATTCCACTCCTTGGTCTCTACCCAGGAGAAATGAAAATGTATATCCACGTAAAAACTTGTATCCAAATGTTCATAGCAGCTTTATTTATATAGCTCCAAACTGGAAACCACCACCTGTATCATCAACAGGTGAATGGATAAACGAGTGGTAGAATATACTTATCAATAAAAGGGGATGAACTTTAACACTAAAAATACAAACAATCCAATTGAAAAAACAGGCAGATGACCTGAATAGATATTTCTCCAAGAGTATATACAGATGGCCAACAGACATATAAAAAGATGCTCAACATCACTAATCATCAGGGACATGCAAATCAAAACCACAATGAGATATCACCTCACACCTGTCAGAATGACTTTCACCAAAAAATCAACAAATAAATTCTGGCAAGGATGTGGCGAAAAGGGAACCCTCGTGCACTGTTGTTAGGACTGCAAATTGGTGCAGACACTATGGAAAACAGTTTGGAGATTTCTCAAAAATTTAAAAATAGAGCTGCCATACAACCCAGCAATTCCACTTCTTGGTATTTGTTCAAAGAAAACAAAAACACTAATTCAAAAAAAAATATGTTCACTGCAGCATTATTTACAATAGTCAAGATATGGAAGCCACCTAGGTGTCCAATGAGAGATGAATGGATAAAGAAGATGTGAGATACACACAAACACAGACACGTAGACAAGGGTGCCAAAAAAATGTATACACATTTCAAGAAAGGAAAACTGTATTAAAACTGTAATACTCAATATATACTGATAACAAAAGATGAATACAAGTCACGTTTGACTTCTGCAATTACAAGAGGTGCTCAAAGTGGTTACGATCAGCGTCCAGACACTTCTGATTATGGTGAACTACTGCTTGAGCAATATTGATCAAAGTGTCCACGTGTATACATTTTTTTCCAATATATAAATATATTATATATATATATATATAAAATGGAATATTAATCAGCAATAAAAATGAATGAAATCTTGCCATCTGCGACAACATGGATGGACTTAGAGGGTATTATGCTAAGTGAAGTCAGTGAAAGACAAATACCATATGATTTCACTTATATGTGGAATCTAAAAAAAACAAAACAAATGAATAAACAAAACAAAACAGAAACAGACCCACAGATACAAAGAACAAGCTGATAGTTGCCAACGGGGAGGAGAGTGAGGGGATGAGTAAAATTTTTTAATTAATTAATTAATTCATTCATTCATTCATTATTTTTTAAAAAGAAAGAAAGATCTGGGCTCTCATAAATATATAAAAAATAAAATAAACTATTGGTATACACAACAATGGATGAATCTTAAAATAATTATGTACAGTAAAAGAAGCCAGGCCAAAAAAGAGCACAGATGGTTTGATTCCACTTACATAAAATTCAGAAACTGCAAATAATCTACAGTTACAGGAAACAGATCAGTTGTTGCCTGGGGGGGCAGGGACAGGAAGAAGGTATTATGAAGGGCACACGGAAACTTTGGGGCAGGGGGAGGTGGATAGGTTTATTATCTTAATTATGGAGATGATTTCCCAGGTGTAGACATATGTCAGATCTGATCAAATTGGACACTTGAAGTGTGTACAGTTTATTGTATGTCAATTATACCTCATTAAAAACTATTAAAATAATGTCATATGATATATTGCATAACATAATATAAATTTTAAAATAAAAAAGCTGCTATGCTGGGAATTGGAGGCCTTCTCTCCTGTCTTTAAAGGGAAATCAGGGGTAAAACCAGGTCATCTGACCCAGAGCCTATGCCTGTAACTGTCTCCCACCTCCCAGTTTAAACCAAGGATGGTCCTCTTGGGGGTCTTAATTAAGCTCAGATTCCCCTGGGCATAACACAGCATCCAGAGTACATAAGCCCATATGAAGCATTTACGATGCTTCACTTTCATCTGACTATTATGATAATGATCATTTTTCTTTTCTTGTCCCATGTGCCTCAGTCACTGTATGCTCCTTAAAAACAACTCCTACCATGTTTTCCCGAAAATAAGACCTAGCCGGACAATCAGCTCTAATGCGTCTTTTGGAGCAAAAATTAATATAAGACCTGGTCTTATTTTATTATAAGACCGGGTATTTAATATAATATAATATAATACAATATAAGACCGGGTCTTATATTAGTTTTTGCTCCAAAAGACGCATTAGAGCTGATTGTCCGGCTAGGTCTTATTTTCGGGGAAACACAGTAGCTCCTATAACAGTATATTCTTACCTCAGGGCCTTTGCACAGGGTGCTTTTCTCACCCAGAACCACCAGTCTCTTCACTCTTCACTAGTTAATTCCCCTCATCTTTCAGCTTTTAGCTTACAAAGATTTTCTTTGCCCTGTAGCACCCCCGATCCCGCCAAGCCCTGCCATCTAAATTAGGTCTTGTTACTCTCTCTCATATACCCTGCCTATTCCGTCCCATCATTTCCTTATTACGATACGCAATTACGGTTATATCTGACTGTGGATTTATCTATGGTCTGTCTTCACAGCTGGCCGTGCCTGCTCATGCATTTCCAACACTAAACCTGAGCTCAATGGACGCTCAGCAAACTTGTGTGGGACCAGTGAGGACATGCTCTGTACAGTGTCTGGTATGCTCGGGCCACAGAGCCGGCATTGAATCTCCTGGGGATTCAAGTTCACCACGTTCCACCCAGCAGGCAAAATTCAGAGCTGACATTAATTCAGACCCCACATACATGATTCTTTCTGAATAAGGCATAAGACAATCTCGCCCTTTGTCAGAACTGTGGGAGTCTTACTTACGCGTAGAGAGAAGCCAGTCTAAAATCAGTTGCTTTTTGAAACCATCAACTCAAGAAATTAAGGATTCTGTCAGCGTGCCCTGAATTTCTTGGCCTAGCAATTAATTCCTTCTAGATTAAAGGATTGTTGTGTTTCTGATACATTATTATGCGAAGTGGGCTTTCTGTGAATTTTAAAACTTTAACCAGGATCCTCATTAACTGGGACCTTTTATCTGTGTGCAACTTCTAGAAGAGGCCAGCGGCTAGAAAGTGAGCTGACACATCCAAAAAACAAAAAAACAAAACAAAAAACATTCCAGGGGGTGTCCTGATGTACTTTCAGTCCAGGCAGCTGTCCTTCCTGCTAAGGGTAACAGGGCCATTTACTCATAATCCACCAGACACAGGCTAAACGTTGTAGATCACTGAATCCTCGCCCGCCCTGTAGGCAGCCACAGTTACTATTATCTCTAGTTTACAGGTGAGAAAACTATGGCTGGTGAAGGGAGAAGAAGACTGCTCAGGCCAGTGGGTGGCCCACACCTACCTGAACTCCAGGCCCCATGTTTCGCCCCACCTTCTCCCTGGACAAAGAATATCCCCGTGAGAACGATGATCCCAAGGCCTTCCGAGTCCACCATCCGTCTAAGAATCATTCCACCTCGGGGTTGTGTCTAGGCCATGTGCATGCTGGGACAGCGGTTCTGCTGGGCCCTGAGAAGCCAGGAGACCAGAAGGAGCAGTGGAAGCCCAGCCACATGTGATACACAGGCCAGGACTCCATCCTACATCTTGGAACCTCAGGATTCTCCCAGGCAGGTTCCAGCCTGAGAGGCTGCACTTATGGCAGAACCTGAACTCAAATGTAATCCTGGAGGAGAGATTTCCAGGACTCCTGTCAGACGTTGGCTGAGCCACCCCACATTAGCCTGAGTCCCCCCAGCATTTTAGTCACTCCCCCTTTTTAGTCCACACAGGTTTATATACATAACATTTGTGCACACAGCCATTTCCTCACCCCTCCCAGCCCCGGGCAGGCTGGAACCAGAGCCCCCCAGCTCAGGTCCCTAGAATGCTGGGATCTCCTCAAAATTTTAGAAACTCATAAGGAAATCGGTCAGGAGCTCCAGCACCTCTAAGAAAATGTCCCCTCCAACTCCCCAGACAGGGAGGCAGGTGGCCCTGAGAGCAGACACAGTGCAGGGCTTCCTTCCCCCAGGGTCACCGCAGCCACCTGTCCCTCAGCCTCATAAGCAGAAGGGCTGCTCAATACCTCCACCCAAGGTGGCTGGGAGCTCTCCACAGCACAAGCAGCTAATATATTTTTCATTAAAAAAAAAAAAGAATCTAAGGGAAATTCTCTGGTACATGCTTCAACATGGATGAACCTTGAGGACATTATGCTAAGTGAAACAAGCCAGTCACAAAAGGACAAATATTGCATGATTCCACTCATATGAGGTAACTAGAGTGGTCATATTCATGACAGAATATTCATGACAGAAAGTGGAATGGTGGTTGCCAGGTGGTGGGAGGAGGGGGGAGGGGAGTTAGTGTTAAACGGGGACAAAGTTTCAGTTTTGCAAGAAGAAAAGAGTTCTGGAGACGGATGGCCGTGATGGTCCACAACAATATGAATATGATTAATTGCCACTGAACTGCACACTTAAAAATGGTTAAAATAGTAAATTTAATGTTATGTATATTTTACCACAATTTTTTTAAAAGATTTAAAAAAATATGCAGTTTCCCTTCATCAAGCATCCTGCTATTTGCATTATCCCATTGACTCCTGGTAGCAACGTTTGGAGTAAACTATACTATTGTCCTCACTTTATAGGTGAGAAAACCAAGACAAGGGAGGTGACATGAACAGCCTGAGGTCACTTAGTGAAGTGGCAGGGCCAGGAACTGACTTCAGGACCTGCTATCTTCCTACATTGGGCCCTGGTCACAAAGGGAGCCAGCCCCTCCTTGACCACTTTCCACAATTCTGCTCAGATTTCCCTGCCAGGGGACAGCAAACAGGATCCAGATGGCTCCCACACTGACCAGGATGGGACCCAACTTGAAACCCCTCTGCCAGGATTTCCAAATGCATCCCAGACTTCTGTCCTGAAGTGTCTGGTGCCCTCCTGCTGGGGCAGTGGGGGGTGGGGTAGGGGTGGGGGATACAGGCAGAGAGGAGGCCAAGCCAGGCCACAGGCCTGGACAGTGACTGTTGGGGGGCAGGGGGTTGGTACCAGCCCCCCTGTATTCCCTCAGGCCCTGCAGTGCTCAGTTTCCTCACACATCGAGACTCATCTTATTCCTGCCCATATGAGTGCCATAACAAAGTACCAGAAACCGGGCAGCTTACACAACAGAAATTTACTGTCTCACAGTTCTGGAGGCTGGAGGTCTGAAATCAAGGTGTCGGCTGAGTTGGTTGCTTCTGAAGGTGGTGAGGGAGAATCGGTTTCATTGCTCTCTCCTCGGGCCCCAAGTGTCCCTTCTCCCTGTGTCTTCACATCGTCTTCCCACTATGCACCTCTCTGTGTCCAAATTTCCCCTTTTATAAGAACACAGTCGTATTGCATTAGAGCCCACCCTCACAACCTCATTTTAACTTGATCAGCTGCAAAGACTATTTCAAGTAAGGTCATATTCACAGGTCCCCAGGATTAAGACTTCGACATCTTTTGGGGGGGACATAATTCCACCCGTAACCCCATCCCATGGTGCTGTTATTCCTTTCAGCCTCCCAGGAGGCCAGGGAGGAAGGTGCTGAGGGTCAGGGAAGCATTTGCAAAGTGAAATGGATTTCACGTACGATCTAAGGTTTATGAATTTATAGCCATTGTTGTCACGTACTGAATGCTTGCTGTGTGCCAGGCACTGGGCATGCATACTCCCCAATCCTTAGTGCAGGGTAGCTGTTATCATCCCATTTTGTAGGTGACTGACACAGCTCTCAGTTGGAGGAATGAGGTTCAAATTACTGCAGTTGGAGTAAAAACCAATGCCTGGGAATTCAGGCAAGATAGGAGGTATGTGAGAGGAGGTTCATTTCTACCTCCTAAAAATTTCTAGAATCTAGTGACTTATCTCCATCCCCACGGTGACCCCCTGTATTAGTGTCCTGGGGCTGCCGTAACAACTTGCCACAAGCTGGTGGCTTAAAACAACAGAAATTGATTCTCCCACCCTTCTGGAGGCCAGAAACCTGAAGTCAGGACACTTCTCCCTCTGAAGGCTTTAGAGGAGGATCAAGCCTTCCTTACCTCTTGCAGCTGCTGGTGGCTTCAGGTGTTCCCTGCTTTGTGGCTGCATCACTTCAATCTCTGCCTCTGTCTTCACATGACCTTCTCTTCTCTGTCTCTCCAACAGGTGTCTTTTATAGGGACATCTGTTGTTGGATTTAGGCCCACCCAGGGATGATCTCATTTCAAGATCCTTAATTTAATTACATCTACAAAGACTCTTTACAAATAAGGACACGTTTATAGATTCTAGGACATGGGCACATCTTTTGGGGGGTCACCGTTTGACTCCTCCTTACAGTCCTGGTCACCATTGCCCAAGCTGGGCCACTGCAATGGCCCGCATCTCCCGGCCTCCAGCCATTGCAGCCAGAGGGATCTTTCAAAAGCAGAGACCAGACCCATGTCCCCCCTTACTTAAAATCTCACAGTGGCTCCTATGGTCTCAGGAAGCACCTCAGACTTGGCCCCCAGAGGCTCTGCTGACCTCTCAGGCACTGGGTCTCCATGCTCCCCTCCCCTCACCCTGGTCCCACACACCGACCTATCCCCTGATTGCTGCGGGGTCCAAGCCTGCTCTTACCTTCAGGCCTCCCCCACGCTCTTCCTGCTGTTCCCTCTACCTGGGACTCTTCCCCTGGGCTTCACCTGGATGACCTTTGCTCATCTGCCAAGTCACAGTTAGAGGCCCGTTCCCTCCCCTTCTCTTGACAACCTGGGCTGAAGTAGGGACCTGGGCTCCCACAGTGGATTATAATGTAGGCTCACCTGTCCTTGCTCTGTGGACTGGGAGCTCCGCCAAGACAGGGCCCACATCGCCCACGTCCATCTTGTTCACCACAAAACAGCCACCACCCACTGCAGGGCACAGCTGGTGTCTTGCAGTGTGTCTGGGATGGGAGGGCAGGGGGGCATGAAAGTCAGACAGATGTGGCTGAATCTTTCCTTCCATCTTCCACTCCTACCCATCTTCCTTCCTCAGAGTCTTAGAGAAACTTTTCTCATATATAAAATCTTAATTTCTGTTTGAATGTGTGTGCATTTTATACATAGGACCTTTACTGAGATATAATTTGCATACCGTACAATTCACCCATTTAAATTGTACAAGTCAATGGTTTTTAGGATATTTAGAGTTGTGCAACCATCACTGCAATCAACTTTAGAACATTTGCATCATCACAAAAGAAATCCTATACATAATAGTAGGCATTTCCAATTTCCCTCCAACTGTGTCTTCTCCCAGCCCTCAGCAACCAATGATCTGTTTGTGTCTTTATAGAGCTCCTTATTCTGGACATTTCATATCAATGGATTCATATAATATGTGGACTTTTGTGATTGGCTTCTTTCACTTACTGTGTTTCCCCAAAAATAATACCGGGTCTTATATTAATTTTTGCTCCAAAAGACTCATGAGGGCTTATGTTCAGGGGATGTCATCCTGAAAAATCATGCTAGGGCTTATTTACCGGTTAGGTCTTATTTTCAGGAAAACACGGTAGCATAATGTTTTTAAAGTTCATCCACATTGTAATATCTGTGAGTACTTCATTCCTTTTTATGGATAAATAACATTCCATTGTATGGCTAGAGCTCATTTTATTTATCCATTCATCTGTTAATGATCATTTGGGTGTTTCTACTTTTTGGTTACAACGAATAGTATTGCGGTGAACATTTACGTGCAAGGTTTTGTGTCAATATATGTTTTCACTTCTCCTGGGTATATATCTTGGAATGGTGAATGTGTTGTTTTAATTAAAGATAAGTTAGATTTTAAGTTACAAACGTGACACATTAGAGATCACCAAAGTGACAAATTAAAAACAAAAAAATATAGACTCACCCATAATCCCTACAAACAGAGCTATCTAGTATCTGGCCCTGCAGACGCCCCTTTGCTCATGTTTACTTATATGGAGCGTGAACGGGCAGCAGTGTGTGTGGAAACTGTGACAACTGCCTACCCTTGCAGAAGACAGCCTGTGTCTGCCTCCCTCTGATCCCTTGTGTGACTATCCATAAAGAACCATTCAGTGAAGATTAGAAATGAAACTGTCTTTGACTTCAAAGGACAAACAGCTAAGAGTAAGAGAAAAAAGGAGGATTTTCAGCTGCCTGGAGGTGGGGAAAGATTTTCAAGGGGCTGGAGCCTCTTTTTTGGAAAACAAAACAAAACAAACAATCACTAAAAAGAAAGGAGGCAAAAACCTGGGGAATCATATCAAGGTTAATGGATTACAAGTGATTTCTTTCCTTAAAAAAAAAAATGTACGGGCAGCCAGATGGCTCAGGTGGTTAGAGTGTGAGCTCTCAATAACAAGGTTGCCGGTTCAATTCCCACATGGGATGGTGGGCTGCGCACTCTGCAACTAAAGATTGAAAACAGAGACTGGACTTGGAGCTGAGCTGCGCCCTCCACAACTAGATTGAAGGACAACGACTTGGAGCTGATGGGCCCTGGAGAAACACACTGTTCCCCAATATTCCCCAATAAAATTTATTTTTTTTAAAAAATGTAGCTATAAGATTAAATTTTTTTAAAAAAATTAATGATATTATAATATTATTATAATGTTTTGCCACTAAAAAGATTCTAAGAGGCCTTTGAGGGATTACTGATGAAAAAGAATGATTTTATAAAACTCAGCAATTTCTCAAGAAGACTACTGCCAAAAAGGCTTTCTTGCTCCTTTATAGTTTCTTCCAAGAACTGGCTCACTGAGACAGAGGCCAAGCAAGAAGACAGCTACAGACCTGAGCAAAGCTGCAAACATCTCAACTCCGAGAACAAGAGTTGTTTATGAGCACACAGGAAAAAGCAGGTAAGAAAAGGTATTAACGGTTTCTCTTTTTAAAATTATTGTGGAAAAAAATAAAAATTCTTAACGAGTCATGACTCGTAGTAAGAAAGGCTGACCTTTGTGTTTGCTTTCTTAAGTATCTTGGGCCTCTCCATTCCCAAAGTACATGTTCTTTATTACAAAAATAATTCTTGGGTGGCTGATGGCTCAGTTGGTTAGAGCGTGAGCTCTGAGTAGCAGGGTTGCCGGTTCGATTCCCACATGGGCCAGTGAGCTGCGCCCTCCACAACTAGAGTGAAGGCAACTGAGCTGCCACTGAGCTTCCGGAGGAGTGGCCGGATGGCTCAGTTGGTTAGAGCGCAGCTTCTCAACAACAAGGTTGCAGGTTCAATTCCCACATGGGATGGAGGGCTGTTCTCCCTGCAACTAAAGATTGATAACAGAGAGTGGACTTGGAGCTGAGCTGCGCCCTCCACAACTAGATTGAAGGACAACGACTTGGAGCTGATGGGCCCTGGAGAAACACACTGTTCCCCAATATTCCCCAATAATAATAGTAATAATAATTCTTATAAGCATCCCTTCTTACACAGTAATTAGTAATTCTAATCTTTATGCTCAAGTGCTTTTAAAACAGTCCCACTTATTCTAAAAAGTACTATTGAATAGAAACCCATACTTGTCTACTCAGAAGCGCAGTCTCAAGATGGCTGGATGCTTGGCTCAGAAGCTGCTACTTTCTACTCATTCACCCTGGGCAGACATTGCTAACTGATCACAGCACTCGTTTCCACCAATCTAAGGACTGTCTCTGTAACCCTGTCTATTCTTCTCAAAAGACAGGTTCTAGGTGTGGATCAGAGCGTACCAAAAAAACCAAAAAACTAAAAAACTCATTTCTTTGCAGGAGCAAACCCAAGACGCCACCTAGTGGCAAAGCTTCCTAATTGCAGGCAGAGTACTTAGAGGACAGGTTCCCTGAGCCAGCAAAGCCAGACAAAATGACAGTATGTGAACGATTCTGCCTAGTCTTGCATAAGTACAATAGCACTGTTAGGGAAGAGTTTTGAATTATAACGTGGGTTTTTCTTGCTTTATCGCAAGAGATTGGCCAACAGAAGCATTTCAGGGAAAAATTAGTAGTAGCAAAGGGCCTTTAGGAACCCTCAGAGCCTTCCCCAATATTCTATTTACCAAAGACCAAGCCTTTGGTCCGTTCCAAGCCTCAGATCCCCAGGCTGCCCAGATTTCTCATTCTGCCAACTACATGTAACATGCTTTGGATTCACCGTGGGTTTTTTTCCTGAGCGGTATGTGCCAGGCACTGGGCAAGGAGCTCATTTAAATGATCCTCATAGCAACCTGCCCTGAGACAAGTGCTGTTATCCCCGTATTCCAGGTGAGAACACTGAGGCTCAGACAGGGGAAGCAATTTGGCCAAGGGCACACAGTGAGGAAGACATAGGCAAGATTGAAACCTCTCCTAGCTAAGCGGGGGTTATAGACCCCACAATATTAGCCCCATGTTGGGTCCCTTTCTTCTTGCGGAGGAGTCCAAGGCAGGTCAGTTGTGCTCCTGGGAACGTCCCACTGGGCAGGGGCACAAGCAGCCCAGATGGGCCACTGGGCCCCTCTCAGGAGGGAGATGAACACAGTGCAGCATCCCAGGTCCGATCTGGATCTGGACTATCCTGGCCACCTGCTCCAGGGTTCTGCAGCCAGACTTTGAGTCCCATTCTTTTATTGCTAGCTGTGCGGTTTATCAATTTCCCTGGCCTCTCTTTCCTGGATAGAATACCTCTGCATGGGTGGCTGTGATAATGCATGCACTCTGCAGTCACATAGATAAAGGCTCAGGGCTGACCCAATAGGAAGCAGGTCCCTGCTGGCCCCTGCCCCTTGCCCCCACCCCATCCCTCTCCATGTTCCTGTCCTCCACCGGTCTCTTCTCTCAGCATTTCTGTCTCTGCCTGTGTGACTCTACTCTGAGCAGCTTTCTCTGTCTCAGGCCCAAGCTCCTCTATGCTGATTTTAGGGCTCAGTCTCTCTCTTTCTGCCTCTGTTGTTATCTCTGTCTTTGACATTCAGTCCCCAACCTCCATCTCTCTCTCTCTCTCTGTCTCATCTCTCTCTCTCTGCCCCTCCTCTTCTCTCTCTCTCTTCCCTCCCTCTCTCTTCCTCTTCCTCTCTCCCTGGGAAAAGAGAGGGCAAAGCCAACCTCAGCTTCTGCAGGCATGGGGGGCAGCCCTAGCTGTCTGCCAGCCCAACTCCTGGGGCAGGCCCTTCCCTCTGGCCAGAGCCCCCACCTTCTCATTACCTCCCTGAACAGCCTCCACTCAGGTGTGCTGTGAGCAACCTGGTACCCTGGGCTAGGCCTGCTGAGGACAGGGGCACAGGTTCCTTCCTGGGAGAGCAAGGAGGGGGCTGCCTCCTAGGCCACAAGCTGGTTCAGAGGTACAGCTCCTGACCCAACCCTGACACGTGGATTCTCTGCCTGGCCAGAGGTGGAAATCTGTGGGGAAACCTCACCGCAGCACCCTCCCAGGCTGCAGGCAATAGCTACCAGAGCTGGAATAGTAAGAGTTGCCGTTTTATACATGCACATACACATATTTCATTCTTAGGGCAAAGGATGGCAATGGTATGTATTCTTCTCGGTATAAATTTTTTACAAACCACGCAAAATGATTCACAACGAAAACTAACACCCTCAGCCCCACAGTTCACCTTCCCAAAGGCAACCATTACCAGTTTCTTGAGAAATCTTCTAGAGACAGTGCCTGATTCAAGTATTTATGGGTGTATATTCCTGCAATTTCCCCACAAAGAGTAGTACCCTTTACACACAGCAGCACTTATTTTTTTCACTTAACAACTGATGTTGGAAATTGTGCCATAACAAAACACTTAGATCTATCTCATCTTCATATATATTCCACATATCACAAAATTCATCCTTTAATACATACAGTTCAGTGGTTTTTAGTATATTCAGAGTTGTTCAACCATCACCAGTAGTTTTCGAACATTTTTATCATCCTAAAAAGAAATCCCATACCCAGTCACTCCTTATTCCTTTCCCTCAGCCCCTGGCCACCACTAATCTACACTCTGTCCCTGTGGATTTGCCTATTCTGGACATTTCATATAAATACAATATGTGGCCTTTTATGTCCAGCTTCTTTCACTCAGCATAATGTTTTCAAGGTTCATCAATGCTGTAGCATATATCAGTACTTTGTTCTTTTTCAGGGCTGACTAATACTCCACTTTATGGGCATGCCACCTTTTGTTTATCCCCTTGTTCTTTTTAATAGCAATATAGCATTCCATTGGTGGGTGTACCTTAATTTACCAGTCTCCTGCAATGGGCATTTCATTTTTTTTCCAGTCTTTTGCTACCACAAATAGTGTTGCAGTTAATTTCCTTTTATTCTTTGCAAATATATGGGTAAGAAACTGCCTCAATGTGGAATTCTTAGGTCAAAGGAGCATACATTTTATTTTTATTACATATTACCAATTGTGTTCCAAAAAGGGCATATGTGAAGTGACATTTTCCCTCACATGCTTGCCAAGCCATTGTATCAAATATTTTAAGTTCTTCCCATCAGTTTTGGAAGGTGCAATCTAATTGTGGTTTTCACTTGCATTGCTTTTCTTTTGAGTGAAGTTGGATGCTTTTTCATTCCAAGTTGTTTGTTCATAACTTTTGTCTATTTCTTTATTAGGCCATTGATGTTATTGATTTGTAAGAACTCTTTATATGTGAGGGAAATTAGCCTTTTTATTTTTATTGATATGTTGCAGATTTTCCCCTAGTTAATCATATTACTTCTTCTCTGGGAAGAAATTTTTGTGTATCCAAATGTATCTTTTATAGCTTCTGGTACATGTATCTTTCCTAAAACTCTTAGAAAACTACAAAAAGGGCCCAGCATCTATGCCTATTTATGATCCATCAGGGGAACCAGACAAATCAACAGATGGCTTCAGCACAGAATGCTGTGAGTGGGGAAGCTCAGTAGACATGTGACCCAGTCTTGGGGGGTGGGGCACCTTCCTAGAGGTAGGGAGGGGGTGATGTCTGAGCTGAGACTGAAGGGTGAGTGGGCTTCCACAGGCAGAGCGGACAGGGTGCGAAAGCCCTGTGGCCAGTTGGAGAGCACAGGGTGGGCTGAGGTCCTGAGAAACGTTTGGTGTCCAGGGTCTGAGACAGAGGGAGAGGATGAGCAGGCCAGGCCATGTTCAGCTCTCAGCCTGAGAGCAGCCGGGAGACTGAAGGTTTCCCCTCACAGGGTTACTTGGCTCCATTTGCCTTTGGGAAGATCCTGAAAAACTGAAGGGTCAGAAAGGAGGTGAGAGGCCACGGAGGAGACCCAGGCCACATCCCTCGAGGGGGCGGAGGCTGAATGGGATAGAGCCAAGGAATAGGCAGATGGAGAGGACCTAGGGTCAGCCCTGAAGGGCTGGATGGGAGGGCAGGGCAGGGAGAGCCTGGAGTCCAGGTGCTTGAGGAATGCACATCCCCCATTAAGCTGTTTATCCACTTAAGAGTCCCCAGGCCAAGCTCCAAGCTAGGAATCCATTTCTCCTGGGCCCAGTGGCTCCATTTGTCTAACAGGGCTGCCCGTTCATAATTTATACCCCTAGTAGGCAGCTCAGAGCCCTAGGGTCAGCCAGTAAGTACCAGGCATGGGCAGGAGATGGAGGAAGGACTGGCTCCCCATCCTTGGGCATGTGGGGGTGCAGTTCTGAGGCGGGCCAGAGCCTGTGGGATGCATGAAGTCCTTGGTGTGGTGCTGGGCTGGCGCCCTGGTCCTGCCCCTCTGCCTGGTTCCCACAGGACCTGAGACCAACAACCTGGGTCCTTCCCCAAGTACCCTCTGTCTCTGTCTTCCTGTCTCTTTTCCTGTCTCTCAGTCTTTCCATCTGTCTCTTTCTACATCTCTCTGACCCGCTTGTCTCACTCTATCTCTGGCTTGCTGGCTCTCTTTCTCTCTCTTTCTGAGAATCTCTCTCTGTGTCTCTCCCTCTCTCTATCTCCTCCTCCCATTTTCCTCTTTCCTCTCAGAGCCACTTCCTCAGAGGTGGAAACCATTCATCTTGGGGATGTCAGGTCGGGCAGGCCCATGTGCTCATGACCCAGCAGGCACCTCCTGACACTGGGGGGCTGGTGGGCAGCTCCAAGGTCTCTGCTCTGAGCGGCTCCTCTTGCCTGCCCTTCCCATCTGCCAGATCCATCTAACCTGCGGGCACTTTTTGTTTTTTTTTAAGATTTTATTGGGGAAGCGGAAGAACAGGACTTTATCGGGGAACAGTGTGTACTTCCAGGACTTTTTTCCAAGTCAAGTTGTTGTCCTTTCAGTCTTAGTTGTGGAGGGTACAGCTCAGCTCCAGGTCCAGTTGCTGTTGCCAGTTGCTAGTTGCAGGGGGCGCAGCCCACCATCCCTTGAGGGAGTCGAACCGGCAACCTTGTGGTTGAGAGGACGCACTCCAACTAACGGACCATCCCAGAGCTCAGTGGCAGCTCAGCTCAAGGTGCCATGTTCAATCTTAGTTGCAGGGGGCGAAGCCCACCATCCCTTGCGGGACTCGAGGAATTGAACTGGCAACCTTGCGGTTGAGAGCCCACTGGCCCATGTGGGAATCAAACCGGCAGCCTTCGGAGTTAGGAGCTCGAAGCTCCAACCACATGACCAACCGGGCCAGCCCCCTGCAAGGACTTTTGGCCGTCACTCCAGATGCATCCAGCAGGGGGTGGGTTTCACCGCATTGGGGCTGAGAGATGGACACCTTCATACACAGAAGGTCCTCTCCTCTCTCTTGGCCGACATTGTTCCTAGACCTTTGGTCACCAAGCATCCCCTTACCAGCCTAGAAGTTCCACTACCAGTGATTTAGGGCTTAAATGAAGAAGAATCCCTGTTAGTGTCTCCAACATTTAACAACATTAAACATATCAGTCATGAGCACTCTAGCATGAGAGCCAACACCTCCTCCCTCTGTCCCGCAGCGAGGTGGATGCTGCCTAAGGAAACGTCATTCGTTCATTTTTGCAGGAGGGGAGGTGTGGAAAGAGAAGCAGAGCAAGGCATCCCAAGAAAGGTAGGTGGGGCAGAAAAGAGGGGATTTGGGGGAAGGTACCAGAGTAAGGCAAGTGGGTCAAACGTTAAGGAGCAGACCTCTCCTGTGTCCATTCCTTCACAGTCAACAAACACAGTCACAGAAAAGTCCCCGACTCTTGTATCGACCCATTTTCCAGATTGGGGCGGGGGGAGGCGGACTGAGGCCCAGAGAGAAGGGACTCACGCACACTGAACATCCACATTTCCTAACTCCAAATGCAGGCACCCTGTCCTGCCATGCTTGCTTGTACCCTGCCTTGTCATTTTATGGCAACCCACAAAGGTACCTCTCCTCCTGAGAATTCCTGAGGAGGGCGGAAAGGCCCTCTCAGAGCCCTAATTTATGATCTTCCGGCAGCTTCCTTCCTCCCATCACTCCCTTCCAGCTCCAGTCTGAGTTCTATGAGGAAGGAATGAGCTGGGTGAGAAGGGCAGCTCCACGGAGCATAAATAACTTGGCTGGCAGCTGCAGGCTCTCTGGGTCCCCCAGCACTCTCGCCCTGGCCCAGTGGGGTGCCCCCGGCTCTGGGACTGAGGGGCAGTAGGGCCAGGCCTCCAGATCAAAGGCTCAGAAAGCGGGCATTGTTCCCTAACCTGGAAGCATGGGGAAGGCCAAGCCCTCCAGCCAGATCTTTTGTCTGGGCAGAGGCTTTGAAAGTCCCTGACATTTACACGGACCCTTCCCTTATATGACATCCAAGGCTGCTGCCACAGTCTCTGGGTCCTTGGGGACTGCCACCATGGACTCTGGGCATCCTTGGTCCCCTTGGACTGTATTCTCACCTGTAGAATGGGCACAGATCAGGTGGAGCTCATATAAACTGGTGTGAATGGGGCTGATATGGGCACCCGAGCTGGGGAGGCTGTTCTGTGAGATACAGGCAGAGGAAAGAGGTACTTAGTCAGGGCCCAGTGGGAGGTCACAGGGAAGAGAGGCTGTGACCCAGGTTTGTTTGCTATGAGGAGAATAGCATTTCCTGTTTGGACTAGGCCAGGGTATATGCGTCAGTGAATCTGCAGCAGAAGGGCCATTTCCCAGACCCCATGGCCTGCTCCAGAAGGGTGTGTTTGGTGTGTGTGTGTGTGTGTGTGTGTGTGTGTGTGTGTGTCTCCTAGTCCATGCCCCTGTGTGGTCCATGTGTTCTCTCTCACCTCATCAGCTCCCAGACGGGAGTCTAAATCTGAGCTGAGTTCTCATTTTTTCCCCCCAAAGAAGCCCCCCTGAGGGGCTCGAGCAGAGGACAGCAATGTGACCCGGTGGGTAACCATCACTCGCCAGCTATGGACGTGGGGCAAGCCCCACACCTGGGGATAATAAGGCAGCCCCCTGGATGCTGGAGAGGAGGGCAGGAGACAATGCAAGCAAAATGCTTAGCACAGCGCCTGGCACACAGTCTGCTCTGGAACGGAAGCTGCTGTCGTTACTGGCGGTTGTGGTCTGGTCTTGGCAGCAGAGAGGACCAGGCCTCCAGGGAGGAGGCCCCGCCCACAGGGACAGGCCCCAAGACCTCAAGCCAGGGGCCCCTCTCTTCCACATCTCCGCAAACACTGAAACCTCAAGTGACCAAGACCCAGTTCCCTGCAGCATTTCTTGCCCTTCGTGCTCAGGGAGGAAAGAGGACCAGAAAACACGCTGACATCCATCAGAAAAGTGCGCCCTTAAAAGGCAGCTTCAGGCTGTGCCCATTCAGAGACCTAAAGCCTTCACACTTTCCCAGAAGCATGAATTCTTAAGCCAAAGGCATCTTGAAAGGGTCCCCTGACTTTTTTTTCCCCCAGACAAAGAAATAAGGCTCAGAGAGGAGAGGTATCTTATCCCAGGTCACACAGCCACCCGTGGTTGCTCATAGAATTGACATCTAGACCTATGAGGTGCTGTGCCTATTCAGTAACCACCAGGCTACACCGCCACAGGGTGTGACTGTAGTCATAAATAAATACCCTGGACTAAGGGATCCCAGCCTCAACAAGGACAGAATCCCTTGATGTCAAAATGTTGATAACAGGTCTAACAGAGAGGGTCCCTTGCTGGAGAAATTCTTCAGGGGCCTGAAGTTCTCATGAGTCGAACGGTAAAGCTGTATGTGTGCCATTAAATCACAGGAGCATCTTGGACATGTTGCAAACAAGACCTGGTGGTGTCTCCTCATTCTGTTGCGCCCAGCGGGGGTCCCAGGCACCTCACAGGTCCTCCAAGACCCTCCCCAGGACAGATGCCAGCTCTTCTCCTTCTTAAAGAGCTGCATGCCCCTCAAAGTGCCCTTTGGGGTGAGGTTTCTGTTCCCAGCCACTTGACCAGCCTGAAGATGGGCCTGGGAGCCTCTCAGGAAAAGGCACCTTGAGAGTGATGAGTCATCCAGGGGATTAAGTCATTGATCCAGTTGTGTCAAAACGAGGACTAACCGGAGAAGCACAAAGCTGCATGTCTTGGGGGTAAGACAGGTGGCACATAGTCGGTGCCCCAAAATCACATATGGAAGAGAGGGAGGCAGGCAGCTCCCCAAGGGGGCAAAGTTGGTGCCATGATGATGTCATTAGAAGAAGTAGGGCGCCTTTGAGGGACCATGTGAAGCAGGGGAAAGCGGGTGCCAGGGCATTACCATATCTCATTCCTGTCTACACCCCCATAAGGAACGTGCAACTGTCCTCTTTACAAGAGAAACTGAGGCACAGAGAAAGGCAGGACTTGCCCAAGCTAACTCAGGCAGAGGCAACGTTTGAACCCAGTTCTCACTACCTACCTGGCCCTGCAGGAGACAGGGGTCAGCTGCTTCTATATCAGCACACCCTCCCCCATCCTGATTCGGCTGCAGGACCTGCTGCTGCCCGACCCTGCTGAGTCCAGGACAGTCTCCAGGAATCTGAGGGAGGGGCTGGCAGATCCTTCCCACTGGAGTGCTGCTCACAATGACCCTGGATCTGGACAAGCCACAGCAAGATTCTGAGGGACAGGCCCCCAGTGCACCACCACGCTTAGCAGGGGGCTCCCCAGCCCAGGACTGCCTGCCGCAAGTCAATTCAGGCAGAAGGGGGTTAGAGACTCCTGGAGTTTTGCAGGGTTTTGGGGTCCCCTCTAATGAAAGCTGTGGTCCCTTCCCATAAACACATACTCCTATCACACACACACACACACACACACACACACACACTTGCACACACCTTGGTGGTATTCACAGCCCTCTTCCCAGAAGCTCATTCATGTACCCCAGATGAAGAAACTCCACTCTAAGTAAATCCTTACCTTGTTACAGATGGAGATACCTAGGCCCAGGCTAATGTGCTGTCTATACTCTTCCCTAATTGACTCCCTCTGAAGTCAGGAGGTCTGGGTTCAAATCCTAGCTCTTCCAACCACTGACAAATGACATCGCCTCTCTGTGCCTCAGTTTCTCCATCTGTAATATGGCAACGAGTGTACACTTGACCTTATAGGATCAACCCAGGTCTTCTCCCAGGGGGACTATGAGTGCCTGGGCCTCAGTTTTCTTCTCTGTAAAATGGGGATAACTGTGCCCACCTCTTTCCGAGTGGTTTGAAGATTAAACAGACAGGATGTGAAGCGGAGGTGAGGTGTCCTGCGCACTGCTCCCTGCTCAGGAAGCCTTTGTTGCATGGATGGACGGATCCCTCGTGCCTCAGGAACTGGATCTCCCAAATATGAGGGGGAGAGCCCCCGCCCCATCATTAGCTCAGGCTTGGCGGCTTCAGGTCCTGGCTGCGTCTGAGACCGTGGCCCTGGGACTCAGTTCCCCAGTCTGCAACACGTGGGAGGGCATCTCCGAACTGGCACCCCGCCCCCAAAAGGACCACGCGGCGCAGAGCGCCAGGCTCAGGTGGGCACCTGGCCGGCCTCCTGGCGGGGGCGCCCGGCCCCCCCGGGGCTCCTTCCGGGTTGGCAGCAGCAGCGCAGGGGGAGGGGGGCCGCGCAGAGGGGCCGGGCGAGGCAGTGAACGCGCGCCCCCGCCCCGCGTCCGCCTCCCGCCCCCCGCCCGCCCTCCCGCTGCTGCGCTGGGAACCGGGATCTGCGCGTCCGGGGCGGCTGGCGGCGCCGGCGGGCGTGGACGACAGGCTGGGGGCGGCGACGGCGAGGGGCCGCGCGCGGAGGGCGCCGGGCGCAGCATGGGCGGCCCGCAGGCCTGGGCACTGCTCTGCCTTGGGCTCCTGCTCCCGGGAGGAAGCGCCGCGTGGAGCGTCGCAGGAGCCCAGTTCTCCAGCCGCAGGTAAGGGCTGGCCCCACCACTTCTGTGCCCTGGGTTGGGGGCCGGGACTTTAGGCACTCCCTCCCCCTCCCCGCAATGTCTGTGCAACCCGGGATTGGGAGAGGGACCAGGTCCCCCACCGCAGTGCCAACCTGGGTGGGGGCAGGGACCCTGGGCCGTCCCGCTATCTGGCAGAGACCCCCAGCAACGCGGGGAGTCCTCTACTCCATGTGTCTGGAACCGGCAGCCCCCGACAGCCTCCTCTACCCTCACCATTTCACCCCCAGAGCCCCGGAAGAGGGAAAAGGGGAACAACGAGGGAGAAGCTCCCCCAGGACTTCCATCCCCCTAACCCAACATCCCCCTCATGCCCCCGCCCAGCACATAGGAAAGCCCAGGACACCCCCAGCGCACACTTCGGGGACCCTCCTCCCTTTCCTTGCTCCTGGCTTTTTATAGTACCGGCTATTTATTTCCCTTGGAGGAGGAAGAGTTTGGGGTGGAGTTTCACTGCCCATGGGTCAGTATCAGCCCCCGGGGACCTGGCATTTTGGACAGAGATGGGAGGGAGTACTCTGTCTTCCGGAGGCTTTCTCAGAAGCCAGGAGCATTCTCTCTGCTGGTGTCTGTGAAGCATCTCCCAGTACCAGTGAGGGGGCCCTTTATATACAGTGTCCTCATTAATCCTTAAAGGACTGAATGAGTTTCAGGAGCACTTGTTTCCATTCAGCAGATGAGCAAACTGAGGCACCAGAGAACTAATATAATCTTCTAGGCTCATGGGCCATTAATAGAAGAGCTAGGATTCAATAGTGTGTCTTTCTGGCCTTGATGACACTGTTTGGACCTGCCAAGCCCTATCCTGGCTGCAGCTCCCCACTCCTGCTGGGGTCCCCTCTTGAGGGCCAGCTGCCTCCGCCTCCCTTGTCTCAGGCAGACAATAAAGAGTAGCCAGGCCTCTCCAGGCCTTTTCATCACATTCAAATGTCTGCCCAGCCCTCACCCCCTGTGGCCTCACTTCTTTAATTCTTTTCAGAAATTCTCCTTTCCCAGTGGTCAGGGGGCATGATGGGCTAGCAAGAGCAGGTGACTTGGAGAGGGCTGCAGGGCAGAGATGGCTGAGGCATCAGAGGCCAGAAGAGTAGTTGTCTGAGACAGGGACGGACAGGTGGCAGATGTCACAGCCCCCACCTACTGCATTCTGACCACTGCTGGCCTGGGCTGGGTATTTTACCTGTATCTATTGCCTCCAGAATCTTCCTAACTGCCTTGGGAGGCATGCATTTTTATGGTCCCCATTTCATAGCGGAGGAAACTGAGGCTCAGAGAGGGGATATGACCTGCCCAGGATGTGGCATGGATGTGAACCCCCAGGATCCCAGGTGCTAAGATAACTGAGACTCTGAACTGGAAATTCCCAGTGTCAGGCTCAGGATGATGGTTGAAAATACTTAAGGTCCTGCCTGCCCTCCATCCAGTTCAGGGCAGATCCTCCCAGCCTGGGTTCTTTGCTGCCCCCCACCCCCCGAGCTTCCTGGTTGGGAGTGGGATGGTGGCTGTGGGCAGGTGTCTGTTCACAGTGGCCTGAGCATCCAAAGGCCCCGTGGGCAAGGCTCTTGCTCCCATGTTACAGATAAGACTGAGGCATAGAAAGGAATAAAAGCACGTCAGCCCAGGTCAGCCAGTTTCCAAGTCCAGTTTCCTTTTCACCCCAGCGGAGGTCATCAGCTTGCACGTCTGGTAGGGGTTTGCAGGTCTTGGTTAGGAGTTAGGGGCTCGGCCTGGCTCTGTCACCCACTCAACATGTGATCTCAAGTAAGTCACTTCATAGCCCTGGGTCTCAGTTTCCTTCTCAGTTTCTTCCTTCCCCTCATCCCCTGCTCATGGGCCTGTTCTGAGGGTGGGCAGTCCCCCATGGGAAGGACCAGGTCAGAGCCTGATTTATACAGTGGTTCCTGCGATCACCAACATTAGATGGGGGAAGGGACCTCTAGCTGGAGGAATCTGGTCCTCAGCTGCCAGGACTTCCCCTTGTGGCCCCATCCCAGCATCGTTGGAGACAGCAAGGGGATGTCTCGCTGCATCAGCCCTCCCTCCACCCCCAGCCCGGCGCCCCAGGCGCCCCTTGGCAGCCAAGGGACAAGAGGCAGAAAAGAGGCTTTGTGCCTGGGGAGGGGGAGGCCCGGGAAGGCATCCAAGGGGCCGCCCCCAGCCCCAGGAATGTGGTGAGACTTTGAGACCCCAGGAACCAGGGTGCCCGGGGGCCATGCAGAGCTGCCTTGGCTCACCCCTGCCCCTGTCCACCCCTCAGTCCTTGCCGGGGCTGCTTCCGGCCCCTCTGAGGTCCCTTCCAGCCTGAACCCCTGTTTCCTTTAACCACCCAGCTCAGCACTGTGGCTCTGGAGTTAAAGGCATTGCTAGTGTCCTGGCCCAGGCTTCTTCCCCCTGCAGTACTGGCTTTCTGTGGGCAGATCCTAGGATCAAAGAGAGTGGAGCATTCTCTACCCCAGCCACTCTCCAGGGAGCTCAAATCCCAACTGGATGCCCAAATGGGTGACCTGGGTGACTTCTCTTGGAGCCTCAGTTTCCCCCTCTGTAAAATGCAGAGCCTGCCTGACAATCCCTATCCGGCAGTTGAGGGGATGACTTCACACGGAAGGTGCTGTGCTGGTGTCCCCAAGCCCAAAGGAAGGCTGTGGGACCCATATCATAGTCCAGGAACAAGAATTCTCAATAACTGTTAGCACTGTGCTAAGAGCTTTGCTTGAAACCTCCCCTGCCAGAGAAAAAATCTGCTGTCCCCGTTTGCAGATGGACAAAGTGAGGCCCAAAGAGAGTCAGGGCCTTATCCAAAGTCACCAAGTTAGGACGCAGCAGAGCTAGGACTGGGACTTCACCTCCAATGTGGGGTTCTGGCTCTAGTCACCCCACCCCCACCCGGTACGTCTCCTCTCTTTCCTCTCCTTTTCATAACGGCCCTTGGCCCCCAGCCCGCTTGGCTGCCTCCTCCAATTAGCCCCTATCACTGTTCCGGATCGCAGCCCTGGGCCCCGCAGAGAGAAAGTCCCCTGGGCCCCTTGTGGCAGGGGGCGGAGGGCAGGTGGGGGGGACTAGTGGGGGCAGCTGGTGCCAGGCTGAGCTGGTCTGGCCTGTTTTCTCTCCTCCGGCAGCCTCTGGGGGAGCAGGAGGTGCTGAGTGGGCAGAAGTGGCAGGCCCAGGAGAGAAGGGCTGCCTCCTCCCAGGCCCTGTCCTCGCCCCATCCCACTGTAGGTGGCCCAGCCTCACCAGGTTCTTGGGCAACTTACCTCTGACCACACCCCAGGAAAGGAAGCCCCCATGGGCAGCACGATTGAGGCAGGGTTTCCAGGAACTGCAACCATCTCTTGGAACCATCTACTGGCTCCTCACCCAGGGCCACTGTCACTCAGTCATTCAGCAAACCTTCCTGAGGGCCCCCAGACTGAGCCTCATCCTGGCTTGATACTGTGCCCTTCCCCCAGCACCTGCCTGGGAGGGAAACGCTCAGGGCTGCTGCAAGTGGCTAAGGGGGGGGCCCCTGGAGGTGCCCAATTCTGTGGTGGGAAGGGGGGGGTCTCAGGCCTGAGACCCCAACGATGAGTAGGAGTTTGCTGGAGTAGAAGAGGCCTTTCCAGGCAGAGGGAATCTAACATGCAAAGATCTGAGATGGGGAGAATTCAACACCTGGGAGGAAAGGCAGGAAAGTCAAAGAGGGGCAACAAGAGTGTTCGGGAAAGGAGAGCAGCCTGTGGGACGGGCAGGCAGGGCTCACAGGGTGATGGCGAGCTGTGACGGGCCGTGGATTCCATGGCGGGCAGTGGCACCGTGAGATATGTGGTTTACAGAATTCCTTCTGCCTCTGGAAGGTGGACTGAGGGGCGGGAGGGCAGCAGGCCAGGCTGGGACCCTGTCGGGGAGCTCGGGCTCATCCCACAGGGACCAGCGGGGCTGGGATCTTCAAGTTATTGGTCACCCCCCCAAGGGGAGGGGTCAAAGGGCTGACCTTGGCCCCCACCTGGCCTCAGTGTCCCCTCCTATCTAAACTGTCTAGTTAGCTTAGGAGACACCAGCTCCATGTCTCCTAAGCAGAGGATTCAAGTAAACCCCGACTCGTGGGAAATAAACCAGGGAGCCAGGGAGCAACCCACATGGGGGAGATTTTAATTAAGGAAGAAGAAGAAAAAATTGTTTTCTCTAGCTCCCCCCTAGGAAAAGGAGGGGCAGTCACTGGCCATCTCCGCTGGTGTTGTCCAGGTGCACGTGTGCACATCGCTGTGTCTGCAGGTGTGGACCCAGTGCAGAGAGGACGGTCATTTCTGTAGCCCTGTCCTGCCGGATTCGCCTTGGTCTGATTGCTTGAGTGTGTGTGTACGTGTGTGCTTATGCGGGCCTGTGTGTGTGCACATGGGCACACGTGTGTCTGGGAGTTGTATGCACATAAGCATAGAGTGTGTCCATGGGCATGTGTGTTTGCAGGTGCCTTATGCTCACTGTGTGTGCATATGATGTGTGTGCATGTGTTTGCGTGTGTGTGTGTCTTATGTGTGCATCTGTATAGGGGCATGGGGTCTTCATTCTGTCCCCAGGGCCCCCTCTGTGCCCGGAGCGTCCGACTATCTTCTGCCCGGGGTTGCTCCCTTCCTTCCTCCCTCCTTTCTCCACTCACAGAGCTCCTGGCCCAGCCTGGGGGGTGTCACACAGGCTGCAGGGAGCTCCCAGCTCCCCTTGAACTTTACCCCAAATTTTATCTATTTTTCTGTAGAGGAGGCACAACTCACATCACTTTCCTAAAGGGGTTTCTGTCCCACCCCCCACTACAAAACTCCAACAGGTTTAAAACCAAAGCTCTGGGGACGCAGAGACTCTGAAGGGTTGGCAGCCTTTTTGAAATGTATCTTTTTAAACTTATAAAATCCCCACCTGCTTGTTAGGAAAAACCTTGCCAGCATGTGGTTAAGAGCACAAGCTCTGGGTTCAGATAGACCTGAGTTCCAGCCGTGACTGTGTCACTCATCACGGGTGCCTAGGGCATTCCCAGACCCCAGAGCCTCAGTCTTCCCATCTGTAAAGTGGCGCTCATAATCAGGCATGCGGATGGCCCTGGGCCCAGCTCCTATCCTGGCTGTAGCAAGCATAACTGGATGCTGCCGTGAGCACAGGAGATGGAAGCGATGGAAAGCCCTCCCTGCTTCCACAGGTGGCAATATGATGTGAGCGTGTGATTTTTCCTATACACACATAGCTACATATATATGTGCATATATGTATAAATATTATTTTGGCTTTCTCCTCCTTCCTTAGTATAATTGAAATGCACTCCTTTTCTATTGGTCTGCACAGGCTTTCCCCCCTTAAGTAGGCACAGTGGCTTACATATGGAGACCTTAGGCTCTGTCACAGCATCTGGCTCTCCGTGTCTCGCGGTCCCGTTTAGGCTGTTCCCCATTTTGCACCATTCCTGACAGCACTGCAGCAAGAACCTGTTTCCTCTTCCATGGGATGGCAGACCCAGGGCTCTGTTGAGTTTCTGCCACATCATTGGGCCAAACAGAGCCATTCCCTCTCCTTGGTTTCCCACCTCCTTGCCTGTGGCTACGCTGTCTCCTCCTCCTGGACTGATTCCAGCGTGGCACAGACTGGTGAAGGGACTTTCCCAGGGTCCCACAGCAAGTTAGTCAACGGGTCCCAGCTAAGGTCTGTCTCCTTCAGGTGGGCCTGGGTGGGGGCAGGGCAGCAGCTGGGGGACTGGATTTCAGTGGTGGCAGGCACCTCTGTGATGGCTGGGACATTCCAGGTGCTCAGCAGCCCTCAGCCCTGCACGGGGTCACGGGCCTTGTGTTTTTTGCCAGGGCTGGGAAAGGAGGGACCGTTTCAGGTGACCCTTCTCAGCCTGAGCCCCCCGCCCCACCAGACTTTCCTTTGTGGCCTCGAGCCCAGGGTCAGCAGGTTCCCAGGCTGGGGCCTTCACAGAGCCACGGACCGTGGCTTCGGAGACGGGGAGGAGACGGGAGCTGAGGCCTCTGGGATGGAGTCAGGGGCCAGGCTAGGCCATCCACATTCCTCGGTTCAAATCCGGCTCCACCACGCACCAGCTCTGTGACATGAGCAGTTTCTTCCCTCTTCCTAAGCCTCATTTACCCCTCTATAAAATGGGGGGTGCCTTCCTGGCTCACCATAGGAAGATGTAAATACCCTTAGCATACAATATGTGCTTAATATGTACATTGCAATATGCTTTTTAGTTGGCATTTGTTGAAGTCAGTCCTCCATGCTGGGGACGCTGTGTAACAGCCGGGACCCAAGAATAGGTGAGACAGGGCCTTTTCTCTCGAATGCCAGGAGAGGGGCGAGGCCGAAATGAATCACTAGCTGAATTCCACGTGACAGGTAGACAAAGTGCTACAGGATCCAGGGCAGGGAACCATCAGTTCTGCGACAGATGGAGATGGGAGTAGGGAGTGTCAAGGGGAGAGGTGACAGCACAGCGGAGCTTTGGAGGTAGGCGTGCCGCGTGGAGAAGTGAGGGAAGGCTACCCCGGGCAGTGGGCCCAGCATGAGAGCAAGAGCCTGGAGGTATGAAATCTACAGCAGACGTGGGCACAGGAGATCTCAAGGACTCAGGGTGAATGGGGTAAGCAAGGGAGCGACACAGCCAGGTTTCCAGTTTATGGTACTCCCTCAGGGGAGAGACACGGGCAAAATAGAGGAACCACTGCTGCTGTCCAGGTGGGAGGCAGGATGCAGTGGAAGCCTGGACAGGTTGGGTTGAGAAGGGAGAGGCCCTTCAAAGATGCCCTGTTCCCATCTTGCCCCCTGAAGCTCATTCCCTAAGATCTCCCGAGAGCCAGAGCTGGACCGGAGCTGAGCCGCCAGCACACCCACCTCCTCTAGGGCTGTGGAATTAACTCCTTAGCCACCGAAGCACAGAAACTCCCACTGGGGCCCAAAGGACTCTGAGAGCTCAGGGGTCTCTGCCTGGAGACTCAGGGCTCCTGGAGAGAACACAGACCTTCTCACTTGTCCTCCCAGCGTCTTGGGCAGGGGACTCCACATGGCACCTCAGCTTCTTCTCTGGGGGTCTCTTTCAGGAACTGGTGCTCATACGTGGTGACCCGCACCATCTCGTGCCACGTGCAAAATGGCACCTACCTTCAGCGAGTGCTGCAGAATTGCCCCTGGCCCATGAGCTGCCCCGGGAACAGGTGAGTGAGCCTGTGAAGGAGCTGATGGCATTCCAGGGGTAGGCACAACATGGGCAAAGGCCTGGTGGTAGTGGGAGGGCATTGGGAGTGCCCAGGAAGGCTAGGACCCCGGGGTGGGTGGAGCAAAGGGAGCGTTGGCCCTATGCCCATTCTCAGCACCTCTCCTTGTACTCTTGGGGTACCCTGGAGGGCTTCCTGGGGGAGGGGTCCCACCATTCACCCACATGCCTTCACTCAGCAAGCATTCCCTGCTAGGGATAGGCTGGCCCAGCTTGCGGGGCTTCCTGTCTAGTTGGTGTCCAGATCCCCACAGCTGGAACGTTGGGAAGGAGTGAAAGGGCTGAATCCTAGAATGTAGGAGGAGAGAGGCTCCAAAGGGGCCCAGAGGTGGCAGAGGACCCTGCGGGCTCTGGGTTTGTCCCCACGGACAGTGGGAGAAACAGCAGAGGACCCTGTCTGAGCCAGGCCACCTGGGCACTCTTTCAGCTACAGAACCGTGGTGAGACCCACATACAAAGTGATGTACAAGACAGTGACCGCCCGAGAGTGGAGGTGCTGCCCCGGGCACTCGGGGGCTAGCTGCGAGGAAGGTAGGACTGCCCCCCGGTGTGGGCCAGGGGCTTCCCCAAGGGTGTGTGGGAGGGAGCTGTAAACTGTTGCTTAGTCGCTAGGTACCGCAGTGTACAATGCCATGCACACTGGGGTACCCCACGTAGAGCTGCCAGCGAGGCGCAGCTCGGACACAGTTGGCACCTGTTGTCTCCTGGGTGTTGACCCCCTGCCTCATGAGAGACGCTCGGACCCCTGGAGAAATTTCCTACGTGCTGTGTAGCTCACACCTTGAGTCACACCATCGCAAGCCTTTCCTCCACACCTGGGGAAAGCCGATGCAGACATTTATATGGGATATAGTAACAGACAGCGCATGGAAGCAGAGCTCCACTTAGGTCAGTGGGTCAGCAAGGTGGGGATGGTTGTACTCTTCCTGCAGGTGACGAAACAGGCTCAGGAAGGCAGTGGACACACAGCTCCTAAGTGGCAGTCAGGATTGGAACCCCAGTCTGCCTGGCTTCCCCCAGGTCCTCAGGGATGGGAGGACTCAACTGGGTGTCCAATGTATGGTGTGCATCCCAGGCAGAGGGACCCGCTTCCCCCACCCCCTTTTCTGTGTGCCATGGGGTGGCTCAGAGGTGAGCACCCAGCAGGGGCACAGAGGAAGCAGCCCGGGCCTCCCTGTCTCTCTGCTAAGTGGTCCAGGCTGCACCCACCTTGGCGGCCGGGCGGAACCCAGTGAGAGAAAGGTTTTTAAACACCACGGACTGTGTTCCCAGGAATGGCCCAAAGAGATTGGCCTCGGCTAGAACCAGCCCGAGAACGAGGTGTGTGAGAACCTCAACAGAAGGAGGCAGTCAGGGCCCCAAAACAGCATGTTAATGTCATCGCCGCAAGACATACTCTGATGCCAGAAACACGAGCATCTGAATCAAGGAACGTGTGAAACACGGCCTCTGAAATCAAGGAAACGTGATGCTAACAGAAGTCGCCATTCCTAGGTGCTTCTTGAAAGATTTACGTGCTTCACCTCCCTGGGACCCCACAACAGCCGCGGTTCACAGAGGGGGCAACAGAGGCCCAGAGAGGTGGAGTCACATGCCCAGAGTCACATGGGGTGGGGGGCAGGGCTTACCAGAAAGTAGAGCAGGGAGAAGGCCTGACAGGTTCCGATGAGGGGTGGGAGAGTCCCGAGTGGAGCTGGGGAGGAGTGGGGCGGCCAGGGAGAAGGAAGCAGCCCAACGCCCAGCAGGGGTCCTGTACAGAGAGGCAGCCACCAAGGCCAGTGTGGGAGTCTGGGAGAGGCAGGCATGAAGGGGAGCCAGGTACAGCACCCCCTGTCCCTGCTGGGAGGAAGAGGGGAAGGCAGGGCCCTGGGGGCCAGGAGGAGAGCCAACCAGGAGGAACTGCTGCCAAGGAGGCTACAGAGGAGCTGGTGGTGGGGAGGGGGCAAATCTCAGGGTGTGGGGGTCACCTGGCCTAGAGGGCCTGAGCCCAGGCAGGGCCTGCTCAGACAAAGGCTACTCTGTCCCTGGCTCCTCTCCCAAGGACAGACCTTCCCGGGTCTGCAGGGCCATCATAGCGCAGGTGAGGGCAGACAGGTGGGAGCAATGCCTATGCCCTGGAGTCCAACAGCTTGAGGCCTTGCATCTGGGAGCCAGAGTAAGGGCTGGGAGCTCTGCCAATGGAGAGGCAGAGGTACAGGATGGGCCAGGCCAACGCCAATGTCTGCCAGCTCCCTCGTCAGGGCCTTCAGGGCTCTCCAGGGCTTCATGGGCCAGGCCAGCTCTACCATACTCCAGCTGTGTGGCCTTGGGCCGGGGGACTTCCTGTGCATTGTGTAAGTCATTGTGCAAGGGTGCGGGGTTAGGGGGCGGGGAAGCTGCAATTCAAGCAGCACTCGTCTCATGCCCACTCAGAGGGAGCGGAGCCTTCTCTAGAGAGCACCACGCTGCTGTGTACTCTTGCGGCAGCCTGGGGCACCCCGTCCTGAGCCTCAGTGTCCTCACCTGTGAAATGGGCAGGATAATAGAGCCTGCCTCCCAGGGATGTTGTGAAAATGAAACGAAGCAGTAAAGACCTGCAGGTGGTACGGTAGCCCATAGTGGGCACTGCATGATGACTGATGGGACAGGAAGGGCCTCTCACCACCCACAGGGTCAGAGCTGAGTAAAGGGATGCCCTGGCCTGGATATTCTGGAAAACTGTTCTGCTAGAGCCCTGGGAATGGGGTGGGGAAGCATGGGGACATTGCTAGCCCATCCTGGGCCCTGCCCTTCCTCTCACAGCCAGGTTCAGGCCAGCCTCCCCCAGCTGTTTCCCCTGCTGGTGACCGCCCTCATGGTCTGCCCAGTGCTGTGACATGACCCTGGGGCCATAGAGCTGCGTCACCAGGGGCGACAGAAGCAGCCTGTGGTGAGCTGAAGGAGGAGAGGGAACACCCACCATTCCAAAATCCAGCCCTGGATCAGTTGCTCTCTGCTGTGTGACCTGGGGCAAGTCACTTTACCTCTCTGAACCTTATCTCTATCTGGAAGTCACCCAAGATTGAAAAGTGCCTACCTCATACCTTATTATGAGGACCAGACTTATAGCTTGCTTATAGTAGATGCTCCGTAAATGTCTTCTTCTCTCCTCTTCAGCCCCTGTGCTGGGGGTTCTGTGGTGGCTCTCAAGAACTGCCCTGCCTCCCACCTCTGAGACCCCACTTCTCAGTCAGCTGCTCAGCAAACAGGCCTTGAGTCTCCAGACCTGACCTTGGTGAGGCCATGGACTTCAAGGCTCTTAGCCCTGGTTTTCCCATCTGCATAATAAGAACGTTCACTCTGTGATGAGTGAGGATGGTCTCTGATGTTTATGACAACCCGTGGCCTTAATTTTACAGATGGGGAAACTGTGGCTCAGAGAGGTGAAGGGGCTGGCCTGGGGCCACTCAGCACATGAAAACCAGGATTGGGACCTGCCTAACCATGGGTCAATCAGGGGCTCCAGGCTTTGGCAAGTGGGGCTAGATGGCAGGGAGGGAGCCTGGCTGAGGCTCTCAACTGGCTGCCTGCTCCTCCACCCCCAAAACAATGAGCAAGGAAGAGCCAAAACCAAAGTATCATGTGGGCTGGTCCTGACCCGCTGAATGGCCTGGGCTGGTGAGCTTTGCTGAGAACAGGGCTGCTGTGGCCACCATGTCCCCTTGCCTGCAGGGGCTCTCTGCAGACAGGTCTCTCGCCCATCAGCCCCATTGTTCAGACACTGACAGTGAGGCTCAGAGAGGGTGTGGGTCTCACGCAAGGTCACACAGCAAGAAGCATTATGGCCAGGATTCTCCCAGGGCTCTAACCTGAGGTCTGCAGCATCCCCCTGCCTCAGACTCTTCTGCAGGAATAATGACAAGAAGAAGAAACGTTCCCACCATCCTCCATGCCAGGCACTGTGACTTGTACTCACCTGCATCATGCCATCACGTCACGGTACAGAAGGTCCAGATGTGGAAACTGAGGCTGGGAGAGGGGAATGCCTTTCTTAGGGTCACAGCTGAATAAAAAGCCCAGTATGATCTGGAGCCAGGGTCTTTGCTCTGCAGCAGCGCTGACTGAGGACTTCCAGGGGGATATGTTCCAACATTTGGGGCACCAGGAGGCTGGCAGAAGCCAATCTCAGCTCCAGCCTCCCCCAAACAGAAAGAGGAATAGGGTCTCCCTTGCCCTCCTCCTCCATGGGGCCCCTGGGAGCCAGGCTGCTTCTGTGTCTCTCTCACTGTCCCACTGTCCTCAGCACACATGTCCCTTCCCCATCTGTGGATCCCCACAGCCTTGTCTTCCATGATGGGGAACCAGAGAGCAAAAAAGTTTGCCCAAGGTCACACAGCAGAAAAGCTTAAGAACAGACTAGAGGATCCAGCCTGGGCCCTTCTTGGGTCCTTGGTCTCCCCCCATCCAGGGCCAGGCCCTTCCCACACATGTCTTTCAAACCCTAACCACGTGCCATACCTGTGCTTTACTCTGTGGATTCAGAGTCCCGAGGGCTAAACACTAGGAATCGGCCCGCATCTGCTACCATCCACTCCACTCCTGTCTGGGCGGACCCAGAGGCCCCACCTCCCACCTCCTGTTCAGTGCATCCTCCACCCCCAGCCAGGCAGCTCCCCTCTTCGCCCTCCCGGATGCCCCAGCGATGTGCCCCAGCCTTGCCCTCTCCATGTTACCCCCGGCCCACACTGGCCCTTTCTCCCACCCCATCGCCTGGGTAGTGGTTTCTCCCTCTGCCTGTGACCTTGGAGCTCCGACCTGACTATGGTGACCCCCCCACCCCCACTGGCCATCACTACCCTTGTGTCTCCAGTGCCTGGCATGGACCTGGCATAAAGTGGGTGCACAGGAAATGAATAGGAACCTCTTTTTACCAAAGAAGAGGCCAGGCCAGTCGCAGACTGAAGTTTCCCAGAGGCCTGCTGGAGGGTTCTTGGAGCTCCCAGCCCCAGCCCTGACCCCAATCCCTGGCTCAGGCCAACAGCAGCAAATATTTACATTTGCAAAGTAAATTCCCTGAAAGAGAGACCTGGCTGGAGCTGGAGAGGCTATACCCCTGTGGCCTGTGGTTACTGGACCCAGCTGACCTGGGGGTGGCTTGTGAACAAGGAAGCCCCTTTTCTGGGAGAGAAAGTCAGAGATGGAGCCCACATGCGCACCTCCCCCCCAATTTCTCACATCCCTCTTCCTAGCTTAGGGCAGGGTTTGAATCCCAGCTTCCCTAGTCCTACTGTGTGAACAGTTTCTTCTCTGTGGGCCTCAGTGATCTCATGAGGATCCAATGAAAAGGAGCATAGAGGCTTCTTATCTCAGTCCTGGCACTGGGCAGAGAAGGCAGCTGTTTATGGGGGCACAGGGCTAGAAACTGCAGACGGCACTGGCCTTGTGGAGGTCAAGACAGGGAGTGATAAGAGCCTCAAGTGGGGGCTTTGTGCCCTGGTCTGTCCAGGAAGGCTTCCTGGAAGAGGTGACATGGGAAGAGGTGACATCAGAGCAGCAGCTGTGGGGAGGGTCGTGGGGAGACTGGGTGTATGTGTGTGTGTGGGGAGCTGCTGGTGGGGACCTCCCAGGTGGTGGGAAGTGGCCTGAAGTCAGGCTCCCAGAGTGGATCTGGGGTTTGTGGTTCTGGAATCAACTTGAAGTTCCTGGGAGGGTGTGGTTGGGGCTGGGAAGAGGCCCTTCAGGATGGACCACCAGGCCAGGGTGAGGGGGACTCTCAACCCACTGCGACCTGCTCCAGGTACCCTCCAACACCAGTAGGAGGGATGTGACAGTTTTGTCCTACAGGAGACCTCCCCCTCAACCAATGGCTTTTCCCCTACTGTGTGCTATAGGGCTATTTTATGACCTGGTTCATCCCTTAAAGTATTTCTGTCTATCAGAATTTGGGAGAGTTTTGGGGCTAATTTTTGTGAGTCCTGAATCCAGAGCCAATATTTTCTAGTTTTCTTGACAGTTTTATTTCTTTAAACTTTCTTCTTTCTTTTCTTCTTCTTTTTTTAAATTTTAACTCACAGTTCCTTTGAGCCAGTTACATCTGTGCTGCTGGTCAGACCATGTTTTCATTAGTTTTTCTGGTCCTCTCTGGCTTCCAGTGAAATGTCCAGAAGCAAATTAGTTGGAAAAGAATATTCAACCACAAGTTCATGAATTAGTAACTCGAGGACACCCTAGGTGACATGAGAACATTTAAATTCATTTACAAGAGAGTTATATCTGCCATCCCATTATTTTGTATACTTGCTTTAAATTCATTTTCAGCCAGTGATTCATTCATTCATCAACAAAAGGTTTATCCAGACCACTGAGGCCCTACTGCACGCCGGGCCCTTTTCCAGGCCAGGCACAGGAGGGAGGAGGTCCCTGCTTTGGTGGGTGCATGTTCTAGCCAGGGGGCAGGTGATCGGCAGGAGGCCGGAGATCTGGCACAGTAAATGACATGTTAGAGGGCAGAAAGTGCCATGGAGAAAAAAGGGAAACGATGGCAGAGTAGTAGGGAGGGCAGGCAGGGCCGGTGCTCTGCCAAAGCTTCTTCCAGAGAAAAATCCACCCCTCCAGGCTTGGAGGATTGGCTGCTGCTTTTGGTTAACGTCCTGAAAAGAATAAGAGTATGGCCTTTTACTTCTTTACCTGGAAGCAAAGAGGATGAAGAGGGCTTGGCGGGGCCATTATTCTCAGAAACTAGCATTCTCGCTGGCACCAGGCCTCCCGGTGGGCCTTGGAGGCTGACTCAAGGTGCCAGGTGACCCAGGAGAGAGGAAGATGGGCTCTGGAGTTAGACTAACCTGGGTTCAAATCTAGGCTCCAGCCTTCAGGTGGATGACCGAGGGCCCGTCACTTCACCTCTCTGCCTCGTTTTCCCCCAAGGTGAAATATTCATATCCACTCATCCATTTACCTGAGCATGGGGGACCGAGGAGTGGTAATACCAAGCTGCTCTGTGCCTGTTCCCCCATGTAAAGTGGAGGTGATACTGGCACCCCCTCATAGGGTTTTGAGGGTAACGAGTTCAGACTGTACATGTGAAGTGCTTAGAATTTCTGGGCCCAGTAGGACCGAGCTGGGCTTTGCAAAGCACTTAGCACTGGCCTTGGCTCACAGTGGCATCACCCCCTCCCATCCACAGAGCCCCCAACCTCTGCCCAGTCCTGTGCTGCCAACCCACCTTCCTCTGTCCTGGGAGAGATTTACCCCCTGAGCTGGGCTGAGTCACAGGTGCCTGAGGAGGGTATGCTGGGGATGCAGGCCCAGCCTGCACAGGCCCATGGTGGGACCTAGAGCAGAGTCTGACAGCGTCCCTGCTGGGGGCTGGCCAGAGGGACCAGTCTGGTTTGAGTTCCCGGTGTCTCTCACTCCCTGCACCAACCCACAGCCTGGCTCAAGCTGCCAGACCCACACCTTATTTGGGTCTTTTCTACCCCCAGACAACACTTTGTGGCCTTAAAAGGCAGGCCCAGGGGGCAGAGTGGGGCAGTTGCCACTGCTAGCTCCAGAGCACCTCCAGCTGTGCCCCCTGCCCCTGGTTTATCCAGCCCATCCCTCCAGCCCCCCGAAACCAGACCAGCCAGGCAGCCTGCTCCTCATAGGGGTGGTGATGGGGGTGGGCTCCTGGAACGGGCCCCCCTTGTCCTCACAGGCAGCCAGACTCCCTCTGGTTTTCATTTAAAACCAGGGCTGGATACACTTCAGTATCTTCTTACCAAGTGGGGCAGGGAGAGTGTGGACAGCAATGTCGCAGCTGCCATTACTGAGTGCCTACTGTGTGCAAGGCCCTGTGTGTTCTCAGTGGGCCTTTTGCACACATTGCCGTCCTCAGGCCTCATACCAGCCTGGGAGATATAGTGGCCTTATGACCTCATTTTATAGATGGGAAAATAGGACCAGAGAGGACAAATCACACAACTCAGCAAATGGCAGGGCTGGGACCCAACCTTGCATCTGTTATCTCTAAGCTCTTAACACATGCAGCTTGCTGGGGTTGTTGGGGAAGCCCCCAGCCTCACCCATGGCCCCTACCCATTGTCAGCCCCTCTCCCCAGCCCATCAGGTTTGCAGCCTTGTTCCAGCTCAGCCCAGTTTATGCTGTGTGGCCCAGGTAAACTGTCCCACCTCTCTGGTCCTCTGTCTCCCTCTGCATTAATTGGAATATTGTGTTTCCCCAAAAATAAGACCTAGCTGGACCATCAGCTCTAATGCGTCTTTTGGAGCAAAAATTAACATAAGACCCAGTATTATATTATATTATATTACTCAGTCGTATAAGACTGGGTCTTATGTTAATTTTTGCTCCAAAAGACACATTAGAGCTGATGGTCTGGCTAGGTCTTATTTCAGGGAAACGTGGTAGGGATCCCTGCTGAGGCAGGAGGGGCGGGGGATGGGGGGGTCTGACCAAACACGTAGGCCAGCAGGCTCTCATCCCCACTCTCCCTTAGTTGCAGGCTCCTCTGGCGTCGTGGAGCCTGGCTGGTCGGGCAGTGCCATGCGGCGGATGGCGCTTCGGCCCACAGCCTTCTCAGGTGGGTCCTGGGGCAGCTGCTTGGGGTCCCTCTGGGCTAGGGAAGGTCTGCAGGGGGCATGGGCAAACTGGGGAGTGCCCTAAAAGCCATCTGGATCCAGCAGTAGAGGGTCAGGAAGAGCACCCTGCCCTTGCCCACACTGGAAAGAAAACTTTGGCGGGGAGAGGAAGGGCCCCAGAGGAGAGTCTGGCCTGGGCCCCAGCACCTGGAGACCCCTGACCCCCAGACTCTTGCAGACTCAGGTCCAAGCCCCCAGTTTCCTCTTTTTATTTAAACTACGCTTTTCTGAGCATCTTCAATGTGCAAGCACCATGCCAGGTGCTCTCCATCGTCTTGTTTAATCCTCAAAGTTGTGTCCCTACCCCCCTGGAAGGCATCACTGTCCCCATTTTAAAGAGGAGGAAGCTGAGGGTCAGAGAGAGGACTTGCCCCGCCTGAGGCCCCACAGCCAGGAAGGGGCAGCGCTGGGACTCAACCCCAGGTTTTGTGCCTGTTACACACTCATCCACCATTGCTCTGAGCTCAGTGTCCTCAGGTGTGAATGAGGGTGACGCTTGTCCTAAAACACAGGATATTGGTAAGGACTAGAGAGTCGGGCTTGTAAAGTGCTCAGCGGTACTGGGCAGCCAGGAGGCTCCAAAGCCTGCCGGAAGTGTTATGCATAACTAAGAAGTATCACCACGGAGGCTGGAGGCACAGGGCTGCACAGTGGTCTGGAGGGACGGTCAGAGGGTGGCAAATCTGAGGCCAGTTCACTCCAGAAAACAATGTGTTGGTCCCCAAAGCCAGCAAGCCCAGGCCAGACTCATCCAGGTGGGAAGCAACAGGATTTCCTGCCCTGGCTTCCCGGAAATGAGTTATTTTGTTCGCAGAGGCTACAGGAGTTGGATCCCTGGTCCTGCAGTGGGAGAAACCCACAGGGCGTGGTCCACCCGGGATAAGTTGTTCTCTGCAGCCCCTTCCCTGCACTGGCTATCTCGTGGGTTGGGATGATCAGATGTTTGTCCGCTCCCTCCTTCCTGCCCAGGGACTCCAGGGGAACCTGGGATCCCTGGCCCCAGCCCCAGCCTCCTCCCTCCCACAGGTTGTCTCAATTGCAGCAAAGTGTCGGAGCTGACGGAGCGCCTGAAGGTGCTGGAGGCCAAGGTGGGTGAGCAGCTGCCTCTTTGCCCCTAGCTTCTCCACCCCCTCCCTGCACCCCCTGCCCAACCTGCTCAGCGTTCCCACAACACCCATGGTCAGGCAGCTAACTTCCCTGCCAGGCACTCACCACCCTCCCTTCTGTTTCCATCCAGCTGTTTCGGCCTCCGCACAGTGCCCCTCCCCAGGAAGCCTGCTCACGGTCAGATAGCTGGACTGCTCTTCCAGGAGGCCCGTGGAGCTCCCCCTTGCACCCCATCCCCACCGCAGCCAAATATTCATAGAGACCCCCCAGAGCTCCTGGCTGGGTCCCTCCTTGCTCTGTCACCTTCATCTTTTATCCTTCCTCTCCCATAATACTATCTTCCTACTTTCAAAAGCAAACTATCTATTGCACGTCTCAAATTATTTCAAGACAAAAAGTTTTTAACAATTAAAAACTACGACATTCTAAATTCAGAGACACAAGAATCTCAGAACTGTGGAAAACCTACCAGAAAACCATTCCCAGCAGTCACCTGTTCCCCCAGAGAGAGCGACTGTCAACATTTAAGCATCTTTTCTGCCAGATTTTCTAAACACACGTAGAGGCATATACACTTTGTCTGCATATCCTTTCCTCCATCATTCTCTCCTCTGGAAATTTGTCTTAAGATTAGATGCAAAGATGTTTACCAAAGTGTTACGTATTAATAGGGAAATTTGAAAACCAGACAACAGAAAGGGTGATTGCATAATTAGGGAGCATGGCTCAGTGGAATACTAGACAGCTGTGAACAACACCTCCATTTTCTAACCTGAAAAGATGCCCCTGACGTATCAACTGGCAAAACCAAACTTCTGGACAGAATGTGTTAGAACCCCAGTTATGAGGCGTGGGAGCCCTAGGAACCCCACACTGTTCCCCAGACTCCCTCCGAGAAGAAGCCAACATGAGGGCAGCTCAGTCCTAGATCCAGGGTATGGTTCTCAGATCTTTCCGAGAGTTTCAGCTTTTCTCTGGACAGACCCACACGAATTTCCCACCCCCAGTGGGCATTCTGGCCTCTCTTTCATCCTCAGTCAGCGGCTCGGGGCGCCACCGACCTTTCAGAGTCTCCCCGACACTGCATCCAAAGTGTTTTTGTATACACCTCAGGCTATTTCATGTCAGACCCTCTCAAACTTCCCTCCAAAATCCTTCCAGCCATCGTGCTTTAACAGTCCAAGAGAAGTTTCACATTATTTATGCAGGTACGATAGGGAAAAACCACACGGCCTGGTCGCAGAACTCAACCTGAGTGGCAGTGGTGGTGGTGTGTAATGACTTTTCTACGATGAATGTGATGAATTGTGCAGTTTGAAAACCACAGTGGCTTCTGATGAAGTTCTGGGCCAAGCTGGGCTTCACTGGCTCCTGGGCCTCCTGCCCCTAACCCTGGGGCCCTTCGGCCGGCCTGTCCCTGGTGAGACCCTGGTACCCATCCCCTCTCTCTTCCTCTTCCTCCACAGATGGCGGTGTTGACGGTCACTGAGCGGGCAGTGCCCCCGACCCCAGCGGTCCCCGAGGACCTCGCTCCACTCTGGGGCTCCCCAGCTGCCCAGGGCAGCCCCGGGGATGGAGGCCTCCAAGGTGAGTGGGTCAGTAGGGAGCACACACCCTTGTGGGAATGAACTGGGAAAGTGAGATGCCACTCCCCGCCCCGCTGCTGATTCCCACTTGACCCGCTTGTGGGCTGGGGTCTTCCCAGCTCACCAGTGGGCCTCAGGGAATGGTCTCCAGGGGTCCCTGAGCACTGGAGTCCTGGGAGGCAGCAGCCTCAGCAGACACTGCCCACGTCCCCCTGGTGGAACTTGGGGCAGGACTCTGGATGACACACATCTCTGCCTCCCCACCAACTCCAGGGCTACCGGGATCCAGAGAAAATATGAGGGCCTCCCTGCTCCCTCGAGATGGTAGGTACTGGCTGAGGGTGTCAGGGCCAGGGTTGGGGTAAGAGCAAGGCCAGAGCTAATGACATTTCTCCCCCAGATCGAGTTGGTACCCGGGGGCCTCCTGGGCCCATTGGCCCCAAGGGAGATACTGGTAGCCAGGGCCCGACAGGGATGAGAGGCCCACCAGGTGAGTGCCCACAGCACTGCCCTCCCCAGCTTCCCTGGCCAGCCCTCCAGGTGGACCCACACCGGGGCCTTCCTTCCCCGACCCTGACATAGCCAGAGGGGGCCCTTTCTACTCGCTTGTCTCAGCTCACCACCCTTCCAAGAGTGCCACACTCACACCAGGGCTCCCCCAAATCCTCTTTTACATTCACTCAACCCATATTCCCTAGGCACTTACTCCCAACAGGCTGTGAATTGGGCCTTGGGGTGGTGTCAGACCAGTCCCTGCCCTCCTGGAGTTCCCAGACTGGTGGGAGGGTGGGCTTAGGCAGAAGAGAGACAGCAGTACCTGCCCCATGTGACCAGGGTTCTTACTGGAGATGTTGCAGGTATGGGAACCCCAAGGAAGGAAGTCCAGACCCAGCCTGGTTGTGGTGGGGGGTGGGGAGGGCTTCCCAGTGGGGGTGACATCTTAGGTGAGGCCTAAAGAATGACCTGAAGTATACACCGGGCATAGCAAAGGGAGAACTGATAGAAGCAACAGCTTGTGCAAAAGCCTGAAAGGGAGAGAACGTTCTAGAAATCAACATTTGCTAAGCGCCGACTTTGGACCAAGTGTCCATTGTCCAAAGCCTCCAGAGGAGGACTATGTTCTTCCTGCCAATAGACTGTTAGGGAAGTAAGTGCCAGGATCTGCCCTCTCGTACCTGCTGCCCCAGGCTGTCTTGTCCTGCCCCCTGGCGGCCACCCTGGTCCTCTCTGCCTCCTGCACACCCACAAACCCCCCTGGTTCTGTTGCAGGTCCACAGGGTCCCCCAGGGAGCCCTGGCCAGGATGGAGCTGTGGGTAACCCTGGAGAGAGGGGACCTCCAGGCTCACCAGGGCCTCCTGGCCCCCCTGGACCCCCAGCCCCTGTTGGACCACCCCATGCCCGGATCTCCCAGCATGGTGAGTCTCTTGGGGTCACAGCAGATCCAGGTCGAGGTGGGGTGAGGCTGGCATAACCATCACCACGGGGCTGCTGCTGTCTACCAGGCACCTTCTGTATAGCAGGCTTGCCTTGGTCGGCCAGTGTCCCCCAATCCTCCAGTGGGTGCTGTTGTCCTCCTCTGTTCACTGATGAGGTAAACTAAGGGCCAGAGAGAGGAAATCACACAGCCAGGGCATTGGGGACCGGCTTCAAACCCAGGAGGCCTCCAGAGCCTGTGCTCGGAACCACCCATCATCAGGTCCTCCCTCCAAGGCTTGAAGCTGGCCAGGATCCATCCCTCAGAGCACAGGGAAGCTCAAGGCCCAGCAGCAGGGAGTGAGCCCAGAGCTCCCAAGGCCACAGCCATGCCCCTGTGCTCAGAGAGGCTCTGGCGCGCTCTGCCTAGCTGGGCCCTTGTGTGCCCTTCGCCTCTTCCCCCGCCTGACATACATGTGTACTGCCAGAGGGCAGAGCTTGGACTGCCGTGTTCAACCCCATCTGGCTCATATCTTTGGTGCATGACCAGGCAACATTCATTCATTCCCCTGTTCAGTCCATCTCACCATTCATTCTCCCTCTCAGAGCCTCAGTTTCCTCATCTGTACAGTGGGGATAGTGACTGTGCTAGCCTCCCAGAGCTCTGTGACATTCATGCCCAGAAGCATGGCCCAAAGTGCGTAGTCAATACATGGTAGTTTGTGTTACTATTCCCATTTGACATGTGGCATTACAGTCTCAGTGAGGTGGAGAATCTTACTGGATGTCCCCAGCTAGACTACAGCAGGCTTAGAACCCTGGTCTCCTGCCACCTGGTCCTGTATGGCCAACGTTTTCCTCATTCCCCACCCTTGGAGCAGGTGCCCAGTGGCCCCAGCCATGCTGCAGGCTGTCCCACAGGTCAGTCAAAGCTGGTTGGGCAGAGGTGGCAGGTGAAGACTGACCACCCCCACTTCACTCAACCCTGCCCAGCTCAGCCTTTCCCTGCCTATTCTCCATCTTTTTTCCCCCAGGGGACCCATTTCTGTTTAACACCTTCACTGAGACCAACAGCCAATGGCCCCAGGGACCAGCTGGGCCCCCAGGTCCCCCAGGGCCCATGGGTAAGTTGAGTCCAGGTCTGGGGTAAGGGGTGGGGTTGAGGGATGGCAGAGGGGTTAGGGCTGTGACTATCAGAAGGGAGCTGATCGTGGACTTCCTGGCATTGTACTCTGCTTCGGTCCTGAGGACATCCTGTCTTTTTCCAGGTCCCCCTGGACCTCCTGGTCCGATGGGCATCCCTGGGAATCCTGGACATGTGGTGAGTATCTCTGCAAGTACTCCCACTCATCTGTCCATCCATCCACCCACCCATCCACCCATTATCCATTCACCCTTTCTTTCTTTCGTTCGAGCGTGTATGGAGCACTTAATATGCAAGCTACTTTCTATAAATCTCATTCAATCCGTGTAACAAGAACCAAGAAAGGCAGAGATTCTTGCCCTAGGGCTATGGCTAGCACATAGTAACTTCCAGAATAAGGTGGGCACTGTCTGAGTCCAGGGCCACAGCTCTGAACACCGAGCTATATGCCAGGCATTCTCGCTGTGTGCCAGGCATTGGGTATGTGGTGAAGGGCCTGGAAGGCCCGGCCAAGCTGGCGCTCCCCCCCCGACCCTTCTGCCCCCCAAGTCCCTGCCCATTGTACCCTGCCCAAGCACGAGGTTGAGGCCCTGTCTTGTTGCTCAGGGACCCCCAGGCCCCACTGGACCCAAAGGAATCTCCGGCTACCCAGGAGAGAAGGGCGAGAGAGTGAGTACTGAAGCGGCCCCCAGGTGGGGGATTCTGGCAAGTCTTGGGAGCCTGCCCCAGAGCTAACTCCATTCCTTTCCTCCCTCCCACACAGGGACTTCGTGGGGAGCCCGGCCCCCAAGGCTCCATGGGGCAGCGGGTGAGTGATGCCACCCACCCTGCAGCACCCCCTCCAGGATCCCACTGGCAGAAACCGCTGCTCTGACTCCACGCCCTGTGGCCAGAGCCCCTCTCTGTGTGGTCCAGGGCATGCTCCGTCTCCTCGCGCTGTGTCTCTGCACCCGCTCTTTCCCTCTCTTTTTCTCTATGTCTCTAACTCTGACTCTGTATTTCTCTCTTTCCCCATCTCCCCAACTGTGATTGTAGATTTGTCTATTTCTCCTTTTAGTTGGGTCAGTTTTTGTTTCATTCAAGATTTTATTGTCTTCTTGGTCCTTTTATCTTTGTAAAATGAGTATCTTCCTCTATGGTAATCCTCCTTGTCTTAAATTATACAGATACTTTGTTTTATATTAATAGAGCCATGCCAGCTTTCTTATGCTGTTCGCATGGTGCATCTTTTCCAGTCCTTTTCCTTTCAGCCTGTCTGCGTTGTTCTGTTTAAAATGCATCTCTTGTAAACAACACATATTTGAGTCTTGCTTTTTTTTAAACAGTCTCATGTTGAGTTTACATTTAATGATATGTGTGATTATTGATATGATTCCGTTTAAGTCAGCCATCTTGCTATTTGTGATCTATTTACACCAATCTCTTCTTTATTTCTTCCCCCCCTTTTTTTCCTTCCTCCTTTTAGGTGGGGTACTGTTTACAATTCTGCTTTATCTCTGCTAATGACTTTTCAGCTATACTTCTTAGTGTTATTTTTTTATGGTTGCTCTAAGAATAGCAACATGTCTCCACGGCTGATCACAATTTACTTGAATTAACATTATACCATTTCATATATAAGTAGGAACATTACAACTGTATAATTCATCTCCCTCTGTCCTTGTGCTATAGCTGTCATGTATTTTACTACTGTATTTGTTACAAACCCCACAGCATATTGGTGTTATTGCTTTAAACAGTCAGTTGACTTTTTAAAAAGTTAAGAAAAGAAAGAAAAATAGTCTTATGTCTGTTGATATATTTTTCATTTCTTTATACTTTCCTCTGGTATCATTTCTCTTCAGCCTAAAGAATATCCTTTAGTCTTTCTTGTAGTGTGGGTCTGCGGACAACAAATCCTCACTGCTTTTGTTTATCTAAAACTGTCTCACTTTACCTTAATTTTTTTTTTTTTAATTTTATTGGGTAACAATGTGTTTTTCCAGGACCCATCAGCTCCAAGTCAAGTCGTTGTTTTCAATCTAGTTGTGAAGGGAGCAGCTCACTGGCCCATGATGTGGGAATTGAACCAGTGACCTTGGTGTTATGAGCGCTGCACTGTAACCAACTGAGCCAGCCAGACACCCACCAGCAGCTCAGCTCCAAGTTAAGCTGTTGTTTTCAACCTACTGTTTTTTTCCCAAAAATAAGACCTAGTTGGACCATCAGCTCTACTGCGTCTTTTGGCAAAAATTAATATAAGACCCAGTCTTATTTTACTATAATATAAGACTGGGTTTTATATAATATACTATAATATAAGACTGGGTCAATATTAATATAACATAACATAACATAACATAACATAATATAATATAATATAATATAATATAATATAATATATATAATATAATATAATATAATATAATATAATATAATATAATATAATATAATATAATATAATAATACCAGATCTTACATAATGTAAGACCAGGTCTCCTATTAATTTTTGCTCCAAAAGATGCATTAGAGCTGATGGTCCGGCTAGGTCTTATTTTCGGGGAAACACAGTAGTTGTGGAGGGGGCAGCTCACTGGCCCATATGGGAATCGAACTGATGACCTTGGTGTTATGAGCACTGCGCTCTAACCAACTGAGCCAACCGGCTGCCCTTACCTTAATTTTTGGAAGATATTTTCACTGGATATAAAATGATAGGTTGGCAGTTTCCCTTTTAGCACTTACATGATGTTGTTCCATGGTCTTCTGGCTTACATAGACCATAATAATTTCTCACGAGAAGTTGGCAGTCATTCTTATTGTTGTTCCCCTGTATATAATATGTCTTTTTTCTTTGGCTTTTAAGATTTTTCTCTTTACTCTTGGTTTTCAACAGATGATGTGGTTGGATGTGATTTTCTTTGTATTTATCCTGTTTTGGGTTCTCTGAGATTTCTGGATCTGTAAGGTTGCTGGGGTTTTTGTTTTTATTGGTTGTTTTGTTTCATTAATGAAAAAATTAAATTTAAAAATAAAATTAAAAATGTAAATATAAATATAAAATTAAAAATTCATTTAAAAATAATACATTAAAGGTAATTAATTTGCTGGGTTCATAGCAAAATTGAGTGGAAAGTTCAGATAATTCCCTGTCCCCACACATGCACATCATTCCCCCCCTGCCCCCGCAACTATCAACATCCCCTACCAGAGTGGTACCTTCGGTACAGCTGATGAACCCACATTGACGTGTCATTATCACCCACCATCCATAGTTTACATTAGGGTTCACTCTCGGTATTGTACTTTCTATGGCTGTTGACAGATGTGTAATGGCATGTGTCCACCATCATACAGAATAGTTTCACTGCCCTAAAAATCATCCGTGCTCTGCCCAATCATCCCTTCCTCCCCTCTAACCCCTGACAACCACTAATCTTTTTACTGTCTCCATAGTTTTGCTTATTCCAGAATGTCATATACTTGGAATCATACAGTATGTAGGCTTTTTAGATTGGCTTCTTTCACTTAGTAATATGCATTTCAGTTTCCTCCATGTCTTTTCATGACTTGATAGCTCATTTCTTTTTAGTTCAGAATAATATTTCATTGTATGTAGTACAGCTTATTTATCCATCACCTACTGAAGGACATCTTGGTTGCTTCCAAGGTTTGGCAATTATGAATAAAGCTGCTATAAAGATCCAGGTGCAGGTTTTTGTGTGGACATACATTTTCAGTTTATTTAGGTAAATACCGATGAGTGCGATTGCTAGATCATATAGTAAGAGTATGTTTAGTTTTGTAAGAAATAGCCAAACTATTTTCCACAGTAACATAGTGTTTTGCATTTCCGCCAGTTACAAATGAGAGTTCCTGTTATTCCACATCCTGACCAGCACACACACACACACACACACGGTGCCAAAAAAAAATGTACACACATTTTAAGAAAGGAAAACTGTATTAAAATTGTAATACTCAATATATACTGATAACAAAAGATGAATACAAGTCACGTTTGACTTCTGCAATTACAGGAGGTGCTCAAAGTGGTTACCATCAGCGTAATTTTAATACAGTTTTTTCCTTTCTTGAAATTTCTAATGCATTTATATATATATATAAAATATATATATGGTGCATTTTCCTTATTCATCAGTGGATGCTTAGGTTGTTTCCATCCTTGATTGTTGTAAATAATGCTGCAATAAAAATGGGAATACAGATATCTCTTAAAGATAGTGATTTTATTTTCTTTAGATATATACCCAGAAGTGGGATTGCCGGATCGTATGGTGGTTCTTATTTTTCATTTCTTGAGGAACCTCCCTACTGTTTTCCATAATGACTGTACCAGTTTATATTCCCACTAAGTGTAAAGAGTTCCCTTTGCTCCACATCCTCACCAGCATTTGCTATCTATCCCTTGTCTTTTTGATAGTAGATATCCTAACAGGTGTGGTAAGGCGATTTCTCATTATGGTTTTGATTTGTATTCCCTGATGATTAGAGATGTTGAGCATCTTTTCATATACCTATAGGCCATTTGTATGTCTTCTTTGGAAAAATGTCTATTCAGGTCCTTTGCTCATTTTTAAATTGGGTATTTGGGGATTTTTTTGCTATTGAGTTGTATGACTTCCTTACATAGTTTAGATATTAACCCATTATTGGATATGTGGTTTGCAAATATTTTCTCCCATTCCATAGGTTGCCTTTTCAGTTTGTTGATGGTTTTCATTGCTGTGCAAAAGCTTTTTTTAATTAGGTTGTTTTCTTATTGTTGCATCTTAAGAGGTATTTGTGTATTTTGGATAATAGTTCTCTATCAGATGTGTGTTTTGCAAATATTTTCTCCCAGTCTATGGCTTATCTTCTCATTCTCTCAGTATTATCTTTTGCAAAGCAGAAGTTTATAATTTTAACAAACTCCAGCTTATCAATGATTTCTTTCATGGATGATGCCTTTGGTGTTATATCTAAAAGCACCATTGCCGTACATAAAATCATCTAGGTTTCCTCCTATATTTTGTTCTAGGAGTTTTATAGTTTTGTGTTTTACATTTAGGTCTGCGATCTATTTTGAGTTAAATTTTGTAAAGGATGTAAGGTCTGTGTCTAGATTCATTTTTGCATGTAGGTGTCCAGTTGTTCCGGCATCATTTGTGTAAAAGACTGTCTTTGCTCCATAGTATTGCCTTTGCTCATTTGATCAGTTGACTATTTATGTGGGTCTATTTCTGGACTGTCTGTTCTGTTCCGTTGATCTATTTGTTTGTTCTTTTGCCAATACCACACTGTCTTGATTACTGTAGCTTTCTAGTAAGTCTTAAAGTTGAGTAATGTCAGTCATCTGACATTATTTTTCTTCAATATTGAGTTTACTATTCTTGGTCTTTTGCCTCTCCATATAAACTTTACAATTAGTTTGTGAATATCCACAAAGTAACTTGTTGGGATTTTGATTGGGATTGTATTGAACCTGTAGATCAAGTTGGGAAAACTGACATCTTGACAATGCTGAGCCTTCCTATCCATGAACATGGAGTATCTCTCCATTTGTTTGGTTCTTTTATCTCTTTCATCCAAGTTTTGTATAGATCTTGTACCTATTTTGTCAGATTTATACCTAAGTATTTCATTTTGGGGATTGCTAATATAAATGGTAATGTGTTTTTAATTTCAAATTCAAACTTCAAACTTGTTCATTGATGATATATAGGAAAGTGATTGACTTTGTATCCTACAACCTTGTTACCGTTGTTTATTAGTTCCAAGAATTTCTTTGTCGATGCTTACAGATTTTCTGTATAGATGACCATGTTACCAGCAAACAAAGACAATTTTATTTCTTTCTGTATACTTTTTGTTTCCCTTTCTTGTCTTATTGCATTAGCTAGGACTTCCAGTATGACGGTGGAAAACATTGGTGAGAGGGGACATGCTTACCTTGTCCCTAATTGTAGCAGTAAAGCTTTTAGTTTCTTATCATTAAGTATGATGTTAGGAGTATATATTTTGTGGATGTTCTTTATCAAGTTAAGGAAGTTCCCCCTCTATTCCTAGTTTACTGAATTTTTATCATGAATGGGTGTTATTGGATTTTGTCAAATGCTTTTTCTGCATCTATTATTATGATCATGTGATCTTTTTTCTTTAGCCTGTTGAAGTGACTGGTTACATTAATTGATTTTCAAGTGTTGAACCAGGCTTGCATACCTGCAGTAAATCCCACTTGGGCATGATGTATAACTCTTTTTATACATTGCTGGATTTGATTCGCTAATATTTTGTTGAAGATTTTTACATATGTGTTCATGAGAGATGTTGGTCTATAGTTTTCTTTTTTTGAATGCCTTTGTCTAGTTTTAGTCTTAGGGTAATGTTGGCCTCAGAATGAGTCAGAAAGTATTCCCTCTGCTTCTATCCTCTGAAAGAGATTTTAGAGAATTGGTATAATATTTTTCTTAAATGCTTGGTAGAATTCAACAGTGAACCCACCTTGGCCTGGTGTTCTCTGTTTTGAAAGGTTATTAATTATTGATCCAATTTCTTTAATAGGTATAGGCCTATTCAGATTGTCTACTTCTTCTTGTGTGAGTTTTGGCAGATTGTGTCTTTCAAGGAATTGGTCTATTTCATCTGGGTTATCAAATTTATGACCAGAGTTTTTCATAATATTCCTTTATTATTTTTCTAAGGTCCAGGGAAATCTAATTATGTGCCCTCTTTCATTTCTGATATAGTAATTTGTGTCTTTTCTCTTTTTTTCTTAATTATCCTAGCTAGGGGCTTATACATTTTATTAATATTTTCAAAGAATTAGCTTTTGGTTTTGTTGATTTTTCTCTATTGATTTCCTGTTTACAATGTCAACAATTTCTGCTCTAATTTGTATTATTTCTTTTGTTTTGCTTCCTTTGGATTTAATTTGTTCTTTTTTTACTTGCCTAAGGTGAAGCTTAGATTATTGGTTTTAGATCTTTCTTCCTTTCTAATTATGCATCCAATGCTACATATTTATCTCTAAGCACTGCTTTCACTGTATCCCACAAATTTTGATGTTGTAATTTTATTTTTGTTTAGTTTAAAATATTTTAAAATTTCACTTGAGATTTCTTCTTTGACCCATGTGTTATTTAGAAGTGTGTTGTTTTAATCTCCAGTGTTTGGGGATTTTCCAGTTATCATTCTGTTATTGATGTCTAGTTTAATTCCATTGTGGTCTGAGAACAAGCACTGTATGATTTCTATTATTTTAAATTTGTTGAAGTATATTTTATGGCCCAAAATGTGGTCTATCTTGGTGAATGTTCCATGTGAGCTTGAAAAGAATGGTATTTGCTAATATTGGGTGAAATAGTCTATAGATGTCAATTCTATCTAGTTGACTGATGGTATTATTGAGTTCAACTATGTCCTTACTGATTTTCTGCCTGCTGAATCTGTTCCATTTCTGACAGATGGTGTTCAAGTCTCTAACTAATAGTGGATTTATCGATTTCTCCTTGCAGTTCTATCAGTTTTGATCTCATGTATTTTGATTCTCTGTTGTAAGGCACATTCATGTTAAGGATGATTATGCCTTCGTGGAGTATTGATCCCTTCCTTTATCATTACATATTGTCCCTCTTTCTCCTTGGAAATTTTCCTTGCTCTGAAGTCTGCTCTGTCTGAAATTAATATAGCTACTCCCACTTTCTTTTGATTAGTGTTAGAATGGTTTATCTGTTTGCTTTTAATATGTGTGTCTTTATATTTAAAGTGGTTTCTTGTAGACCAGATATAGTTAGGTCTTGTTTCTTTTTATCCACCCTAACAATCCTGTCTTTTAATTGATGTGTGTAGACCATTGGTGTTTAAAGTGATTATTGATATAATTGGATTAATATCTACCGTATTTGTTACTGCTGTTTTCTGTCTGTTACTCTTGTGCTTTTTTCCTCTTTTTGCTTTCCACACTTTATGTTGCCTTTTGTTGTTTTAATTGATCATTTCATATGATTCCATTTTCTCTCCTTTCATAGCATATCAATTATATTTTTTTCCCCACTTTTTGTGTGGTTTCCCTAGAGTTTGCACAATATAAATTTACAACTAATCCAAGTCTACTTTCAAATAACACAATACTGCTTCATGGGTAGTACAAGTACATTACAATAACAAAGTGTTCCCAATTCTTCCCTTCCATTCTTTGTATCATTGCTGTCATTCATTTTACTCATATAAAAGCATATGTAAATATATGTATATATAGAGGATGTCAAAAAAATGTATACATGTTTTAAAAAAGAAAAAACTGTATTAAAATTGTAATACTCAATATATACCAATAACAAAAGATGAAAACAAGTCACGTGTGTACATTTTTTTGGCACCCCTGGTACAAAATATATATATATGCATATATATATAAGCATACATAATCGAATACATTGTTGGTATTGTTTTTTTGAGCAAACTGTTATCTGTTATATCAATTCAGAATAAGAAAAATGAAAGTTTTTATTTTACCTTCACTTATTCCTTCTCTGATGCTCTTCCTTTCTTTATATAGATCCAAGTTTTCTGACCTATAGCATTCTCTTCTCTCTGAAGAACTTCTTTTAACATTTCTTGCAAGGCAGGTCTACTGACAAAAAATTTCCTCAATTGTTGTTTGTCTGAGAAAATCTTTCTTTTCTCCTTTACTTTTATTTATGTACTTATTTTTCTCCTTTACTTTTAAAAGTAAAAGTAAACTTTTCCTGGGCACACAATTCTAGATTGGTGGTTTTATTCTTTCAACACTTAAAATGTTTCATTCCACTCTTTTCTTGCTTGAATGGTTCCTGAGGAAAAGTTGGATGTAATTCTTATCTTTGCTCCTCTAGGTAAGGCATTCTTTCCCCTCCTCTAGATTCTTCTAAGATTCTTCTTTATCTTTGATTTTCTGAAGTTTGAATAGGATATGCCTACATGTTGGTGTGTGGTGGGGGGGTGTTGTTTGTTTAGTTGGTTTTAGGGATTTATGCTGCTTGGTGTTCTCTGAGCTTCCTGGACTTGTGGTTTGGTGTCTGACGCTAATTTGGGGAAAATTCTCAGTCGTTATTGCTTTACATATCACTGCTATTCCTTTCTTTCTTCTCTGGTCTTCCCATTGCATGTAGTATGTTATGCCTTTTGCAGTCATCCCACAGTTCTTGAATATTCTGTTCTTCTTTTTCAGTCTTTTTTTTCTCCTTGCTTTTCAATTTTGGAAGTATCTATTGTCATATTCTCAAGCTCAGAGATTCTTTCTTCAGCCGTGACCAGTCTACTAATGAACCCTTCAAAGGCATTTTTCATTCTGTTACAATTTTTTTGATTCCTAGTATTTTTTAAAATATACATGCAAAATATTTTTAACCTGAAAAATTTAAATAATAATATTGAATCATATGCCTCATATGCCCATGTGCCCAACACCAAGCTTAAGGCATAGAACCTATCAGTACCTTTCTTTCTTTTTTTTTTTATAAATTTTATTGGGGAATATTGGGGAACACTGTGTTTCTCCAGGGCCCATCAGCTCCAAGTAGTTGTCCTTCAATCTAGTTGTGGAGGGCACAGCTCACTGGCCCATGTGGGAATTGAACCAGCAACCCCATTGTTAAGAACTTTCGCTGTAACCAACTGAGCCATCTGGCTGCCCCCTATCAGTACCTTTCAAGTCTCCATGTGCCCCTCCCCTGTCACTTCCTGCTTGAGAGGTATCTTTAAGGGAATATGAAATCTTGGCCAGGAAACTGAAGGGCATGTGACTGCAGGTAGTGTTTTCATTATTTTTTGCTGCTCTGGGAAGATTCAGGGGGGCGATGATCTGGGAGATAAATGGCTGAAATTCTTTTGGATATGTGTTTCTGGACCATAGCTTCTGATACCAGAAAGAAGGGCCTTTTCTAGGTTTGGAGTATTTCTTATGAGGCTTGGGAAGAATGATTGCCCTGAGATACCTGACCATATGAAGAGGACCTTCAACCGAATTCTAGTGTGTTTTTTTTTTAAGATTTTTTTTTGGGGGGGAAAGGGAACGGGGCGGGGGGGGGGGAAGGGGAACAGGACTTTATTGGGGAACAGTGTGTACTTCCAGGATTTTTTCAAAGTCAAGTTGTTGTTCTTTCAATCCTAGTTGTGGAGGGTGCAGCTCAGCTCCAGGTCCAGTTGCTGTTGTTAGTTACAGGGGGCGCAGCCCACCATCCCTTGTGGAAGTTGAGGAATTGAACTGGCAACCTTGTGGTTGAGAGCCCACTAGCCCATGTGGGAATCGAACTGGCAGGCTTTGGCATTAGGAGCACAGAGCTCCAACCACTGAGCCACTGGGCTGGTCCCTCTAGTATTTCTTTTTTATTCTGTCTTCAGATTTACATCTCTCTGCTTACATTATCTATCCGTTCTAGTATGTTGTCTATTTTTTCTATTAAAGCCCTTAGCATATTAATCATGGTTTGGGGTTTTTTTTTAAATTTATTTTCTGATAATTCAAACATTCATGCCATATCTGACTCTGGTTCTTATATTTGTTCAGTCTGTTTAAACTGGATTTTTTGCCTCTGAGTATGCTTTGTAATTTTTTGTTGAAAAACATGATGTACTGGGAGAGAGGAACAGCAGTAAAGAGGCGTTTTGTGATGTAGTGGTAAGGTGTTGGGGTCAGAGGGAGCAGTCTATCGTCCTATGATTAAGTTTCAGTCTTTTGGTGGGTCTGTGCCCCTGGACTGTGAACTTTGCCAGTGCTTCTTAGTTTTGTTTCCCCCCTTTAGTGGGACAAAATGGCTAGAAGGGGCTGGAGTTGGGATATTCCCCTTCCCCCATGTGGAAGGCTAGAGCAGATTAGAGTTGGGTATTTCCCTATCCCCAAGTCAATTAGGCTCTGATAAGACCCGAACAGGATAGGATGTGATAAAATATCAAGTTGGTGCAAAAGTAATTGCTGTTTTTGCAATTATTTTTAACCTGTCAAACCACAATTACTTTTGCACCAACCTGATAATTTCTCCTGAGGGCAGGCCTTGTTAAGAAGAAGAGAAAGCTCTGGCATATCTCAAGATGGCTTCTTTCCCCTTCCCCCTACAGAAAGTGCAAGGGGATTTTTCTCTGAAATTCATTGTAAGGACCTGGTAGAGCTCCTAGATGTAAAGCTCACAAAAGTGTGGGGGGCTCATCCACCCCTGCCCACAACTGGGTCCTCCTGGAATTTTTAACTCTCAGAGTTGTCCACACTGAGCCCCAGCAATTTGTCAGTTAAGTTTAGGATTTCTTACGTGGCACTGATTCCCAGGGAGATTTCTGCTCCAGTAAATTCTGCCTGTCTGTCTCTGCCATTTGGGGGTCAGTGGCTCGCCCTGTACGTAACCTCACTTCTTTGATGGATCTAAGAGCTGTTGATTTTTCAGTTTGTTCAGCTTTTTACTTGTTGTTAGGACACCATGGTGACTTCTAAGCTCTTTATATGCTGGCCAGAAATCTTGTTTTGTTTTGTTTTGTTTTGTTTTGTTTTTAAATCAAATTTGAGGGAAAAAGTTTTGGTTAACATTTCTTCAGAAATTTCTTCCTGAGCTCTCTTCTCTCCTTCTGGGATTTCACTTACACTCAATACTCTCCCATGAGTCCTTGAGGTTCTGTAAACTTTTTTTTTAAATCTTCTCTCTGTGCTTCAGTTTGAATTAGTGCATTGACCTGTCTTCATGTTAATTGATTTCTTGTTATGGCCAATCTTCTGTTAATCCCAGCTAATGATTTTTTTTATTTTAAATATTATCATTTTCATTTCCAGGATTTCCAAATTTAACAATTTTCACATCAGGATTCTTTTTCTTACAATTTTCACATCTCCTCAAATTGCCCATCTCGTTACCCATTATATGAATTCCACTAGATTCTTTAACATATTTATCATAGATGTTTTAAAATCCATGTCTGCTAATTTCAACATCTGGGTTGGCTATGGATCTGTTTCTACTGACTGATTTTTCTCTTGAATATGGGTCACATTTTCCTGTTTTTTCATATGTCTAAAAAAATTTTATTGCGTACTGGACAATGTAGATAAGATAGTGAAGAGAATCTGTTATATACTGAAGGATTCTGTTATCTTCCTCTGAAGAGTATTGATTTTTGGTCTAGGATGTGGGTTGAACTCAGCTTTGTGACTTTAGGATGGATAGTTCATGGACAATCCAAGGATTAATGGGGAATAGTTATTCAGATTCACTCCCCTACCGTGGCTCTCTACTTTTTAGTAGTTCCCCTCAATTTCCTCCTTCTTTGGAAGTCTTGACTCCATCCTCTGACTCCTCAGGCCCCAATAAAACTAAAGCTTTCTCTTTGAGCTGTTTGCTGGGGTGAGGGGTCTAGGTGTACCCTCAGAGGAAAAGCTATAAGTATATGGATTTTACCCAATGTAGTTACCTTCTTTCAAAGGTCCAATATCCTCCCATTTCTGGCTGCTCTTTATCACTTTCCATTGCCTTCAAACAGTTGTTTTTTGCATTTTATCTAGTGTTAGTCTATTACAAGCTACTCTCTGTCTCTTCTTCTCTCAGTCTCTCAGCCTCTCTCAATATTTCTCTGTCTCTCCCTCCTGCCCTCCCTCCCTCCATCTCTCCTTCCCTCTCTCATTGCTTCTACCTATCTCTCCTTGCAGGGAGAACCTGGCCCCAAAGGAGACCGTGGTGAGAAGAGCCACTGGGTAAGCTCCAGCCCAGCACCGACCTCCCGCTGTTCCCTCCTGCCCTGGGCACTCAGGAGATTATTTTGGAGTGGGGGCACCCCAGCCAAATCCCCATTGCAACCTGGTCTCCCAGGGAGGAACCTTGATAGTTCTCAGCCATAGCCCGCTCCCCAGTCCTGTCCCTCTAAACCGGGCAGGACCAGCCATATCAGTAGACCCCATGCTCTCTGTCTCTGTCTTTGTCCCTGTCTCCGCCTTCCCTCTGTGGCCTTTCCAGGCCAGGGCGACCCTGCCTGTTTCTCCTGGGCAGTTTGGGCTGACCCAGTCCAGACTGCATCTCCTGCCTCCAGCCAGGGCTTTGGCTTCTGCTCCCCTGTCTACGGAAGAAAGGGAAACATGAAAACAATATCCACACAGAAGAATGGGACACAGGCCCTTAGGAAAGCCATGAAGTACAGGAACGGAGGCATAGAAATGCTGAGGTACACAGGAGTCCGTAGTAAAGGGACGGGACCTAGACACCACCATACACATAGGAAATCCATGAAGCATGGGAAGAGAGGCCTGGAACCTGTCATGTATGTAGTATATATGGTAAATGAGGTTAAAAGACCTATAATTAACGTGAGGTCCTAGACACCGTCACATAAATGAGAAGTGGAAGGAGAGGTCTAGAAGTTGTTATAGGCACAGGAGAACTATGGAAGATAAGGGGATTTAGAAACCACCATACACAAAGGGAACCCATGAAGAATGGGAAGGGGGGCCTAGAAACTGTCACATACACAGGAGACATAAATGAGAAAGGGGACCTAGAAATCACATGTGGGGTCCTAGAAACCTTCACACGTATTGAAGATAGTGGCAGTGAATGAATTTCAGGGCCTAGAAAGCTATCCACCCAAAGACACATTGGAGGAGGACCAAAAGCCCCATGATGCAGGGACCTAGAAACCATCACCGACATAGGAGACATTTGGAAAATGGACAGGATGGGGGCAAACACCCCTACAGGAGAAGCTCTTTTGGAGGCTGTTATGGTGCCTTCCTCCTCCACCCCCCTGCCCTCTCCCTGGTGCAGTCTGGCTGGGACATCCTACTTCCTGGCAGACACTGGTTAATGAGGATGTGGGAAGCACCCAGCGCCTGCCTTGCCCTCTCTGCTCCTGATTGTGGGGTCAGTGATGGATACAGCCGTGGGAGCCCCCCCACCCTGCACGAGCCCTCCCCCATGTCTTTCCGTGACTTCTGGGGCCCTGCTACCTTTCTGGCAAGCCTCTCCCAGCTTCTCGTTGCCACTCTACTCCCTATCCCATCCCCACCCCCAGTGGCTCCAGAGACTTAAATATTCTGCTAGCATGGGCATGAGCTAGGCTGGGGGACAGGTAGACCCCTATGAGCCCAGCTCTCTGCCTCGCCTCCACCCCTTCACTGGTCTCTCCCAGCACATTTCCACCCAGATCAGGAAAGGTGGGAGAATGAGGTGAAGTCTGAATTAGGCTGGGCAGCCCCATCCCTCCATGGGGATCCTGGCAGGAGAACAGATGCCTGAACTGTCCCAGACCAGGCCTCAAACTCAAGACTGCCTGTAGGAGGGGCCCCCAAGAGGTAGCAGGGCCCCTGCCCATCCACTTGCCTCCCCTTACCCACCTGCACTTCGGCCCCTGCTTGCTGCCTGCCTGGGAGGGGGCCTGCTGGGCTGGGGGGGGTGCATGAGGCTTTGGGGGCTGGGGGAGCAGTTCTGTCTGGGGCAGGTGGGAATGAGGTCCCGTGTGGGGAAGAGCCCTGAGGGCTCCTATACACACTCTACCTACCAACTGCACTTAGCCAAGCTTTCAGATCCACTGGCCTGGCTGCGGCTCAGCAGTGACACCCAGTGGTCATGGGCATGCACTGTACGCATTGCCCAGGAGTGATGGGGCTGAAGCAGCCTATCTACGTAGACCTTATTCAGACAGGAAAAACTGTGGCCCAACTCCACAGCAAATTGTTGGTAGAGGAGGAACTGAAGCCCAGGCTTTTCAGCTCCCAGGACCAGGGCAACCAGTTAACATTCCCCTAAGCACCTCCTTGGTGGGTGCCAGGCCCCAGGCTAGGCACTGTGGACATAGATGAGATTTAGACACGCCCTTAGGGTGGTCACAGTGGGCTGGGGTGGGAGGAGAGCAGATTAGTAACCACCAGTGACAGGACGGGGAAGCTCAGCTGTGATGAAGGAGGATTTAGCATCCTCCTAGGGGAGGAGACCCTTGCTGAGGCCTGAAACATGCATTAACCAGGCAAAAGGTGTTCAAGCAGAGGAGCGGAACGTCATGTGCAAATACCTGGAATGGCAGTGTGATAGGCAAGGAGTGAGATAGAGATCAAAGAGGCTTTCAGGACTTAGGACGCCTGGAATTTTGAGGAATTTGAACTTTGGTCTATGGGCAGTGGGGCGTCATTGAAATAGTAATGAGCAGGGAAGTGATGCCGTCAGATTTTTGTTTGCAGATGACCCTTCTATTGCCATGTGGAGAATGGATGGGAGAAGCGGAAAGAGACGAGGCAGGAGGCTGTCAGGGCCATCCTGGCAAGAGACGGTGGAGCTAGAAGTGGGAGGGGGAAAGTGAGGATGGACAGGTGTCTGGAGCTAAGAGACCCTTGAGTGCTAGTTTAGCTATGAGGGGACGCAAGAAGTTAAAGGAGACACACTCGTAAAGGAGATCCAGGAGAAGCAGGCCCACTGAGCTCCGTCCATGGAAAATGGGAGATGTCTGTAAGATGGCCAAGTGGGGTTGTCCAACAGGCCCTGAACACTCAGTTCAGGCTGGGAGGGGACCGGGGCATCATCAGTGCAAACAGCAGGCCACGCATCTGGGAAGGATCCAAATAGCAGAATCTTTTTTTACATTTTTTCCTCAAGATTTTTATTTTGAAAATGTTCAAATACATAGAAAAGTTGGTGTAATGAATATCCTTCTATCCTTCCTCTGCATGGACCAGTTAGTACTTTGCCACATTTGTTCTCTTTATATATTTACAGACCTTTTTTTTCCTAATCCATTTGAAAATAAGTTGCAAACCTGCTAGTATGGGCAGGAGCTAGGCTGGGGGACAGCTAGACCCCTATGAGCCCAGCTCCCTGCCTCACCTCCACCCCTTCACTGGTCTCTCCCAGCACATTTTCCACCCAGATCAGGAAAGGTGGGAGAATAAGGTGAAGTCTGAATTAGGCTGGGCAGTCCCATCCCTCCATGGGTTTCCTAACACATCCGTGTATATCTCGAAAGACCATAGACATTTTGCCAAAGAGCCACAATACCACTGTCACACCTAAGAAAGATGACATTAATTCAGTGAAATGATGCCATTTAATACATAACATATACAATTTACCAGTCATCCCCAAAATGCCTTTTATAGCTGTTTTCCCCCCTTCTGCTTCCCCCTCCCCCCACTCCAGTTCAAGCCATTATTTCTCAGTCTAGTTGTGTAGGACACAGTTCTCTGACCTATGCTGGTATTATGAGCCTTGCGCTGCCCCCTCCCTTCTGGCTGAGGCAGTTGGCCGCTCACAGCGGCCCTTGCCAGTTGCCAGCCACTCACGCTGGCCACCGGCCACCAGCCACACCTGGCAGCACACGGTAGCCCAAAGCAGCACTCAGCAGCCCACAGCCAACCAGCTCCAGGGAGAGCTGTTGTTCACAATCTTAGCTGTAGAGGGCGCAGCTCACTGGTCCATGTGGGAATCGAACCAGGAACCTCCGCATTAGCATGGTGCAACCACCTGAGCCACCAGGCTGGCCCCTTTTTTTAAACTTCTCATCAAGATTCATGCATTACATTTGGTTGTCACATCTCTAGTCTTTTTTAATGTAGAACAGGCCCCCTGCCCTTTTCTTTCTCTTGACTATCTTTTTGTGAATGTCTCACCGTCTAGATTTGTCTGTTTCCTGGTGTTGAGATGCAGGTTAAATACTCTTGGTGGGAGCACTTACGGGGGATGTGGTACCCTCTTACTGCATCTCATCAGGAGGTTCCTGATGTCAGCTTGTCCCACTGTCTATGCCAGCAGTGGCTTAACATAATTTTTGAAGGTCATCCATTTTTAGATCCTCCTCCTGTGATACTTGAAGAGGGATTACTTTGCTGTACAGCCTGTGGTGACCCTGTGACCCCTAGGCTGCAATGGCCAGTCAGTGGCCTAAGGGTAGCTCCACCCATGTGATGTGGATAGGACACCTGGATCATAACACAGTCACAGAAGGGCCACAGTGGGCTTACAGACGTGTTGGGAGGCCTCTTGGTTGTTAGATACTTTGGGGGGTAAACAGCTACTTTAAAGGGCTGAATCGTAATTGTAGCAATATGCATAGTACACATCATTCCTTCACTTACTCCACACTGAGTAAAGGACGCTGAGAGAGACTCCCAGTTGTGTTAGGGCTGGAATCGTTCTATTTGCTGTCCTGGTGCTCTGTTGGAATTAAGATATCTACATCCCAGAAATAGCTTAAAGCTGGACTAGAAAAGAAAAAGGAATAAGGGAGTGGAGTTTGGGCAAGACCATGGACCCTGTGCTGGGGAAGGAAAGGACAGACAGATTGGGAACAAGTGCAGGTGAGTGCCAGCTGGTGGTCTGTGGCATGAGCCCCGGCCAGCAGCTGGCACTGTTTGGGAGTGGGGAGCCCCAGAGCAGGGAGGTCTGGGGTAGGTGGCTTTGTGGGCCTGCTGCTACATCCCTGGGCCTGGGCAATGGAGATGCTGCTTAGAGGGTGGGGCTGAGGGCTGGGCTCCAGGACATGCAGAAGATGGACCTGAAATAGTCAGAGCCTGGAGGGATGAGCCCAAACTGAGAAGGGCTGGAGACGGTATCAGGGCCTGAGCCTCAGCTTTGCCAGCATTTTAAACACTGCTTCCCATCAGCGATGCCACTCAAACATATCCTAATTTTACTTTTATATGTTCATTTTGACATGCATGAAAAGGGTACAGCAATAGCCTTGATCCCACTGGTAGAGTTAATTGGGGTGAGACTAATGTAGTATTTAAGGCAAAAAGTGTTTCAGTTTAAAGAATATTAAGTAAACAAGAGTACAAGTGGCCCAGGGATGTGGCAGAATCACACAGGTGATGTGAAAACAACTGGTGTCTGGCAACAGAGTTGGGGGGGACAGTACTCTGTGGCAACCTCCAGGGAACTTTCTGTGGCAGGTTCGATGGCAGGCTCTGGGACAGCAGCACTGCCCCTGCTGAGTGGCATCCCCCTACCCCCAGTGCAGCAGGAGTTGCAGCCAGCTGGGATCCATCAGGACTTACTAAAGGGGCTGCTTCCGCCTGCCTTGTCCCCCTCCTGTCCTCTCCTGGTCTTGTCCCAGCTGTCCATGGGCCCTGGGCTGTGGCAGGTGGTGCGGGCTGCAGGTGCATGTCCAGGGTGGGGCATGGGCCACCAACAGGCTTTGCAGGGCCCCCTCCCCTGCCCCCTTCACGGCTGCATCTGTCTCTTTCCTCCGCAGGGGGAGGGGTTGCACCAACTACGCGAGGCTTTGAAGATTTTAGCTGAGAGGGTTTTAATCTTGGAAACAATGATTGGGCTCTATGGTGAGTAGAGACAGACAGACGGACAGACAGCCCAGCCCCTGCCTACCAACCTTCCCCAGGCCCTCCAGGGTGGAGCTGCCTGGGCCCAGTCATGAGGCCGGAGAAGTTGCCTGCCCCAGGCAGGTGGGGACCTGAGAGGCCAAGACCACCCATCCCTCAATGGCTGGTTCCTTTTCCACAGGTAAAGGGGAGCCCAGAAACCTGGGCCCCACCTCTGTGGTCAGGCCTGCGCCTCCAGGCATTGTGGGTAATGTGGTTTCCAGGTCTGCAGGGGAACCAGAGGTGACAGATTTTGAGTTTGGAAGAAATTGTGGGCAATGAATCCAAACTCCAGGCCAGCAGGGAATTATGGGTAACAGAGCCAGACTACAACAGTGCAAGGGATTGTGCATAATACAAATCAGAGCCCAGGCCCACAGGAGGATTATGGGTAATGGGTCTAGACTTCAGTCAGGCTTCAGCTCTAGACAAGAGCCAGTCTCCAGGCCCACAGGACAATAGGTCATGGAACTAGACTCCAGAAGTGCAGGGGACTGTGGGTGACAGAGCCAGGCCCCAGGGGACTCTGGGTAATATATTACGCACCAGTTCTGATCCCCCCACCCACCCATAAGCCCCCAGCGGCTCTTATAGGGTGGGCCTTCCTGGCCAAAGGTATCTTCCTGACAGTTTCAGTTCTCCCTCTGGTACTCCTGCCCTGCCCTATGGGTCCCTTTAGGGACCTGAGAAAGTCAGACCCTCACCCCAGGCATTCACCCACCAGTTCTCCACCCACCTGGTCACTTGAGGAGCCAGGCAAGCCCTGTCCCCTCTTAAAAGGGGAGACCGAGGTCTCCACAGAGACTCACACCCAGGCTTCTGCCCTGAAACCTGCTGGTGTCTGGCCCGTACACCTCACCCTTGGCTCCCCGGCCCAGCCCTCGGAGGCCGGACTCGCACCGTCTGCTCTTCTCAATCTCCCATCAGGCTCCTAGCTTACAGAGTTTCCTGCAGCAGCAGGCTCAGCTGGAGCTCCTGGCCAGACGGGTCACCCTGCTGGAAGCCATCATCTGGCCAGGTAACGGCAGGGTGGGCAGGAAGGGCCTGGGAAGGGCCTGGGGTCACAGAAGGCGACTCCTAATGCTGGACCCAGGCCAGCAGACACTCATTCTTTAGTCCTTCCATCCAGCTAGCAAATGGTGCCTGGCACAGAGAAGGCGCCGGTAACTATTAGGTTGGTGCAAAAGTAATTGCGATTTAAAAGGTTAAAAATAATTGCAAAAACTGCAGTTACTTTTGCACCAACCTAAACAGTTCTTGAGTGAATAAGCATCTGCTCTGTGTTGGCACCTTGCTGGCACAGATTCCAACATATAAGACAGACATAGTCCTGCTGTCATGGGACTTAGGGTGTGGGGGTGCAGGAGGGAGCCCCACAACTGCCTGTTAAATCCAAGGTAAAGAATACCATGGTGGAGTGAGATCAGGCATCCATGAAAACACAGAAGTGTCCCTGACCCAGGCTGGGGGATGTGGGAGGGCATCTCAGGGAGGGCTTCCTGGAGGAGGTGTCGGCTAAGTGGAGCCCTAAAGGGCAAGGATCAGGATTGAGTGAACAGGTAGAGGAACAGCCTGGGCAAAAGCCAGGAAGCCACATAGAGCCTAGAGGGATTGTTCTGTGAGATTGCTGAGGAGTGAATGCTGAGGCTAGAGGATCTGGCAGGGCCCAATTTGAGAAGGTCCTCAAAGGCAGGTCGGGGAGGCATGGAAGGAGGTTAGACAGTGAGGGGGCAGTACCTTTCCCTGTTCCTATCTGTCAAGATGGGGCTAAGAGGTCTCTCCCCATTATAGGAGCTTGTGGCTGGCCCTGGAGAGAAGTAGGGATTGGCTGCCCTCGGGGCTGAGCCCCATTCCTCACCTACCTGCTAAGAGGCCCCAACAGCCACCCTTCTCCCACCTCCAGCCACCCCGCCCCATCTCACAATCCAATCGTAGTGCACAAGTGCACACAGGTCTTGGACGTCATTTCCAACCTCGCATCTGGGGGAACTGAAGCCCCCAAGCAGGAAGGACCAAAGTCAGAAGCAAGCCTCCTTCATTCAGCAAAACTATAGGATGCACCGACTGAATGCCAAGTCTGGGCAGGCACTGAGGCAGATCCCAAGGGTACCTGCCTTGGGGAGCTGCCTGTCGAGTGGCAGGGATCCCCAGTATCTGGAGATGAGGGTCATGAGGTACAGGAGCACCAAAGGATGTGAGTGAGGAGCAGTCACTTCTCACTAGGGGGGTTGGGCAGGGGGTGGGGGTGGAGAAGGCTTCCAGGAAGACAGGACACTTGTGTTAGGTCATGGAAGATCCCTACGAGTGCGCCAGGAGGAGAAGGTAGGAAGGCCAACCCGCACAGAGAGTGCTACATGGGCAACGGCCTGGAGGTCAGAAGGTGTGTATGTGGTCTGCTTCCAAAACTCCTCTTACCATTCCACATGGCTTCTCTAACGTCTAAAAACATCACTGACTTCTTTCCTCTCACAGAGGAGGGACCAAGGACCTAATCCCAGGCTCTCAGCACCTTCTCAGGTGTCCCCCATCTCCTCTCTCAGGAGGATTGGGGCAGAAGCCAGGAAGGGACAAATTGTGGTCTTGGATCTATACCTTGCCCTCCCTCAGCCAGCTGTCTCCAGCAGCCCAGGGAGGACGTACCGGTCACCTGGAGAGGCCCACGCCCACTCGATGGCCATGAGCCTGGGAGAGGGGCCCCACGAGCCAGCTCTGGTTGTGGGCCTAGAAGGGGTAGTGTGGTAGGAGGGTGTCAGAGAAAGAGATGGAACCTTCCCCATTGGCCATCATACACAGCAGGTACTAACTAATGACCCCAATGGGGCTCACAGTTAGGTTATAAACAGTAATGATAATAATAGTTAACAGCTGTCACATATCAGGCCCACCCGGGCTGGGGGATTTACAATAATCACCTCCAGTCCTTACAATAAACTGGCTAGGTGGGTGATACCATGCCCATCTCACAGAGGAAGTAACAGGTTCAGAGGGCTCATGTAACTCCCTTAGGGTCACAGGGACAGCAGTGGTAAGGCCAGGGGTCTCCCCTAAGTCTGTCCTCTAAAGCACTGGCTCCTCTGGCTCCATCAGCAAAGGTTTGCGGACACCTCTTCTCCACGTGGCACTGGGTGAAACCCAGGGGAAACCAAGTCCCTGAATTTGGTCATGTCAGAACAGCACCTCATGACCAACCCACAGTGACCAGACCTGCAGGACACCTGGGTCGAAAGCATACCAACCTAGTGACCATAATAATCCAGCATGTACTGTGAAAACCACTTTCCACTCCTTCTTGTGTTTAAACACTTACCACATGTGACAACAGGAGTGTTATACCCGTATTCCAGATGAGGCTCAAAGGTCTGTGACTTGCCCAAGGCCACATGGGACATGGTGGGGCCAGGACTTGGCCCTAGCTCATGTGGAACCTGAGTTCTGTGCCACCCTCCTATGCTCCCTGATTTAGGGCAAGAAATGTCCCATGACTGTGACCACACATGCTTATTTGCCCCAGGGGCCCCAAATCTCAGCCTAGAAGTATATGGGAGGCTGGGGCACATAGGGTCAGACACTGGACAGTTACGAGGATATAGGCACTCACCTGGCAGTGCCCCCAGTGAGAGGCTGGTGCTCACCAAAGGCCAGCCTTTGAACAGGGCTTTGGAGGCTTAGCCAAGCCCTCCATCCTGGGGCTCTCTTGCCCCCCTTGGAGAAAACAGCCCATCCTTCTAATCTGCCTGACCAGCTTATTTAACTTGGAGAGGGAATGAGGTGATAGTCACAGAAGGCTTCCTGGAGGAGGTAGGTCCTGCTCTGGGTTTTGAAGAATGAGTAGGAGTTTTTCAGGTGGCAAGAATGCCAGTTACTCACTTTCACTCTTGGGGGTCAGGTCATTTCCCGGCTGGGGCATATCACCATAGCCAAATTGGAACTGGCTTCAATAATTATAGGAGTTGGCTGGGACCTCAGAGTATATCTGGAACTGTCCCTCTGGTTTTAGAGATGAAACAACTGAGGCCCTGACAGATGTCAAATTTGCCCAAAGCCACAGTCAGTAGTAGAACCTGACCTTCCTAAACCCTTCCCCACCACAGGTTGCCTAATCTGAGAAAGGAAGAGTCTGTTCTCTGGTCTTAGTTTACCTAGCTGCGAAATGGGGATGATTCAGGGCACACCTCCACCCCAAAATTTAGAACATTCACTACATTACGCATTTCAGAAACATCGTGGGTTCATTTATCCCCACTTGACAGAAAATCAAATATTAATAGACACCCTGAATGCTCTCATTGGGTTGGGGCTAAAAACCATCCTTGGGGTGGGGTAACACTAACCAGCTTGCAGACCCCCTTCTTTTCCACAGCTCTGCCTTCCTGGTGCCAGGGCAGAGTGCCCAGTCCCCCCAGCCCCCGAGAGGGCCAAGAGGAGGTGGGTACTTCACACAGACCTCACTAACACAGGTTCTCTCCTTCCCTCCGGCAGAACCAGAGGGGTCAGGGGCAGACCCTGCCGGCACGGGCACCCCCAGCCTCCTGCGGGGCAAGAGGGGAGGACACGCAACCAACTACCGGATCGTGGCCCCCAGGAGCCGCAACGAGAGAGGCTGAGGGCAGTGGCGGCCCCTCGGGGTGGGCAAGGCCAGGCTTCGCCTCCCAGCCTGGACTCAGCCAGCTGCCTTCAGGGACCGCCCATCCATATTTATTAATGTCCTCAGGGTCCCTTCTGCTCCCTAGACCTTAAGGGTAGGCAGGTCTAGGTCCTGGCACCCAGTGCATGTCTGCCTATGAGGCTGAGCAGGGTCTAGGTCCTGAGACGGAGAGGTGGCCCTGGCAGGAGGTGAGGCCTTGCTTGGGGCCGTAGGCCTGTTTCCCTTTATGAAATGGAGTGAGGCCTGCAGGGAGGAGTTGGCAGGTTCAAGGTTTCTGTCTTCCCATCAGCTGCCCAGGCATGCAGGCCCATAGGCACTGAGGGAGCTGCTCAGCCCTCAGCACTTGCGGGGATGACGAGGGAGGACAGTCTCACCTCCCTTCCTCCCCACCAAACCTCAGAGCCCACCCGTGCCCCTCATCTTCTTTTCTGGTGCTGGGTTCCCAAACCTGTGATCTAGCTGCCTGATCTTACAGGATGTTGAGAGCCCCCAGCCCCTCCCATGTCCCAGGTGGGGTGTGGGACATGGAGAGGGATGGGCCACCTGCTCCTACAAAGCTTGACAGACACCAGGAGGTAGGTGTCTACTGGCCAATAAAGGCCCCAGCCTGATTCCCCACCAGCCTGGTCTCAGTGTGTGCTCAGATGGGGGGCAGTGGGGCAGGGCCAGGGCCTCTTACCTCTTCTCAGTGGCTTTCACTGCCCACTTGCAAAGCAAGTGTGAGCTGGCCTGTGCAGGGCTGAGGGGGCCAGAGCTGCCCTGGCAGCTGGGACATAGGGCTAAGTGGGCAGAGCAGTCTCAGGTCACCCCCACCCCCTGGCCAGGTGTCTAGCAATGGCTGTAGCTTCTGAGAAACCAGGAAAGCAAGGAGCTGCGAGACCTCAGGGCAGCTTCTAGATCGGGTGACACAGCTTCCCGCGCCTGTTTCCTCACGTGAGGAAATGAGACTGAAGGTGTGGACTGCAGGTTTCCCAGTCTATTTCCGGCCCCCAGCTGGTGACCAACAGCAGGCCCAGTCTCCAAATGACCAGTGTAGGCTGCTCCAGGATATGTGGCCCCCACACCACCCCTCAAAGTCGTTTCCCAGGTGCCTCTGCCTTACCCCTATGCCCAGCCCATCCACAACTCACACCCATGCCCCACCCTCAGCCCTCTTGGCTGTGTAAACCTCCGCTCCCTGGGAAGGAGCAAGGACAGAGGGGGGAGGGAGCAGCTGCTGCTTCAAAGCTGAGGAAGTTCCCCCACAGCACCCCCACCCGTTGCTTCCTGCCCACAGGGCACAGCAGTACACAGCCACTAGCTACCAAGCCTGCTCTGAGCCAGACCTAGGAAACCTACTGAAGTGGCCTGACCAGCAGGGACACTAGGGGCTGTGGACAGTCTTCCTGGAGGATGGTCTGGCCTCTGTGTAGGCTGAGATCTGAGGAGTAATTAGCTGGGAAACAAGCAAAGAATGCTCCTTGCCAGTGGCTCCAGCCCAGCAGAGGCCCAAAGTGGAGGACACAGCTTCCTCCAGGAAGAGGCTGCAGGGAGCAGGGACATCAGGAAGCTGTTCTGCAATTGGCTGTTCGTTCACTGTTCATTCATTCACCACCCTGATGCCAACAAAGAAGAGTCAGACACAGTTGCCCCCCGAGGAATCCAATCGAAAAGTAGACTGGTTTTTATTCTAAACAGTACCAGGGCAGGATGCTGGAACGTCCTCTCCGGCACACAGGAGACTCAGCACACGGCTGGGACTCAGGCTAACCACCCATAGGCCAGGCCTCTTATCACCTGAGGGCCTGCCTGTGCTAGGGGGGCCCAGGACCCTCAGGATGTGCGGGCCCACCCCTCCCCTGAGTCACCAGGGCCTCAGTGCCTACCTCCCCACCGACCAGCAGGGACACGGCGCCCTCAACATGGCCTGTGGCTGCCAGTGCCACCACTGCCTGCTCCGTGGGGAAGCCCATGCGCTCCAGCTGCTGCAACCTGTCAGATGGACGGGACAGGGAGAGTGTCAGGGCCACCTCCAGCCCCCACACCAGGGTACCCCACCCTTACCCACCCTGCCTTACCGCAGAGAGGAGACAGAGGACTTAGGCAGCCATAGAGGGCTCTCGGGACCCTGGGCTGACCCCTCCAGGAGCGAGGCCTGGATCCCCTCCTGTAGCATTTGTTCATCCAGGGATGCCCACCGTGGGGTCCCTGGGGGGAAGCTGGGCTTGGTCCATGCCAGGCCCACCTCTGAGGAGCCCTTCCAGGTCGGCTGCACAGGCCCCAGGCCTGGCAGGAGCAGGGCAGAGTCTTCACTGTGGGACCAAAGACTAGGGGAGGCCATGTAAGGAGGTCCAGGGGTAGAAGACCTGGAGGGGCAGAAGCAGAAGAGGGCCTGACTGCCAGGTACTGCCACAGCTTCTACCACCAGGGCTGGTGTCCTCAGCTTCACCCTCACCTCACTCCAGGATGAGTGACAGGCAGCTCAGCCACGCTGCCTGGGGTGGGAAGGAGTCTGAGTGGCCAGCACCCCGCCAGGGCCCTGCACAAGACGCCCTCCTGCAGTGCCTGCAGCCGCCGCTCAGAGATCTCCAGCCACCGGAAGGCCCCGGCTGCGTCTGTCTGCCCAGGGCAGGGCGGTTGGTCAAGGAAAACCAAAACCAGCCAGTGGTGAGCCCACACTACATGCCAGGCCCTGTGCCAAGCGTGTGATGGGCATTTCCTCATCTTCTCACTATGGCCCTGCAAGGGACGTGTCGTTACCCCAGTCAGCTGTGGAAGTTCAGAGAGGAAAAGGAACCTGCCTGAAGCTCCTCAGCCAGTGAGAGGAGCAGCCAAAGTGCCTCACCCCAAAAAGCTATATCATCCAGTTTCAGCCACCCCGTACCCACTGTTTCCAGAGCCCTATCTACCTGCTCAGGTCTGTGACTCAAGGCGCAGCTTTGGGCTCAATGACAATCCCCTATTGCCCTCAGCCAGGGAAACTTGCTCCCCGTACCGGGAATCAGCCAGGCCTCAGCAGCTGGTGTCCCCAAACCTAAATAACTACAGGGGGTCTGCCTGTGCCCGCTGTTCTCTCAGATTGCACTGTTTTCCCTAACAGGCATTAAGCATCTGGAGCAAAAGCCTGTGTTTAATGCACATGCACCACCAGCCATAGGTGGGTCTCCCTTTCGGCGCCCAGCGAACCCCAGCTCATTCTCACCCCTGGCCTTTGTGTTTTCTGTGCCCTCTGCTTGGCCCTCTCCCTTTTCACTTCATTTTAACCCCTCATCCTGCACGCATCAGCTTAGATGCCACCTCTATTGGGGAGGTCCAGGTTAGGTGCCTCCTTGGGCCACCTCAGCACTCCAGGCTCCCCTTTAAATTGTTATTGGCACCTCCACCTGGCCACGAGCCCCCAGGCCACAGCCCAGAAGCCTGGCTGGAGGAGAACATGGAGATGCTCCTGGAACGTGTACGTGTGCACAGCTTCCTGGCATCGTTGGGTCTGACCCCCTTATGCCACTTCCTTTCCAGGCACCCTGGGGGCCCAGCCTCAGAACCCACATGTCCACACAGGCCCAAAGCCCAGCCAAAGGATACAGGCCAGGCCAGCAAGGAGGCCACAAAAGAGTTGCAGGAAGGGTGGCTCGGAGCTGAGCAGGGGAGTCAGGGCGAGCAACAGCCATGGCAACAGCCATGGTGGCAGTGCCCCATGGGGCCGTTGTGGGCGGTAACCCTGCCCTGCCAGCATGGCCAGGTGGACAGGCATATATCCGCAGCCACCAGCTGCACTGGACACCCCGAGGCCTGCCAGTAGCACAGCCATTAGCCCGGCGGCCAGGGCGAGCAGCATGGAGGCATGCAGGAACTGCAGGGTGCCCAGGTGGCACTCTTGCTGCCAGCCCAGTGCAGGCAGGAGCAGCAGACTCAGGAGCAGGCTGGGTAGGGCCGTGTGGCCTAGAGCATGGGTCAGCAGTCGGTGTGCTGGGAGAGAAGAAGGGCTTATGTGCCAGGTTAGTAGCCCCAACCCCAAAGGCGGTCCCAGGTGTGCCAGGTTGGGAATTACCCTCTGCCAGGGCCACCCGCTAAGCCAGCCTCCCCTCCTCAGGTGCCAAAGTCTGCCCACTGCCAGCAATCACTCGTAAAGGGAACCAAGGGTTTCCAAACACTGTGGCTGCTCCCAGGCCGTATTAAACAGAACAAGGTGGACCTACCACTCGGTCTTCTCAAGAGTAACCAACTATGGATGAGTCACTTAACCTCTGTGAGCATCATTTGGGTTCCTCAGATGTAAATGGAAGCTGCTATTATTATTGGGAAACAGATACTCAGCTGGGGTCACTCCTGAACCCTCAGCATCTCCTCCCCATTCTCATGCTTAGCTGAAAGCCTTAGTTCTGTTTTCAAGGGAAAGCCATCAGAAAGGGAAGCTGTCTGAAAAGAATTCCTATTCACAGGCTCTCACCCCACTGCTGGCTCCTCCGCCCTCCTTGGCTGTGGACGAAGTAGGAATACTCCCATCCGAGGCTGACCTTCCCAAGGGTACTGGTTCTATCCCTGCCTGACCACTGCAGGAGGCACACAGCTCCTGCCAACTGGTCTCAGGCCCTAAAGCAAGTCTCTTGCTTCCTCCAAGGCCCATGTGACCAGCCCTCACCCTGCCAGGGATCCAGCAGCAGCTCCGGGGCCAGGGTGAGGCTGGGGCCGGCCCCCACCAGCCACAGGCTGCTCATTAGCAGCATCAGGACTGAGGAAGCAAGAGGCAGCGCCGGGGAGAGTAGGGCAGGGGGGCCTCTGCCACGCATAGCTTGGCTGAAGGTGGTCAAGGGTGGTCCTGAGGCTGCGTGCTAGGGGTAAAGGAAAACAGTAACAACAGTTATTATTGCAGCTTTTATCTGACTTTCTTTCAACTACCCTACCAAGAGCTCCATTTTACAGAAGTAGGAACTGAGGCTGGAGAGGCTGTCTCAGCAACTTAGCCAGAGGAGCTCGGACCGTAACCATGTGCTTAGCCATCTTGCCAGTCCACCTGCCTGTGTGTGCGGATGGGGAGGGGCGAGGCCAAAAGAGCCCTCATGGGCCCTGAAGAGGAGCCAGGGGTGGGAGGCACAGGGCCAGGGAAGTTAATTGGGGCCCTGGACTCCCAAAGAGGTACCCCTGGGGCAAGTTCAGGGCCATCTCCAGCTTTCCTCAGGCTGCAGACCAGCCACCTTCCTCCCTACCACCCTCTACAGTGTCCAGGTTTAGAGCTCTGGATGGCCTCAGATGCCCTTGACCAAGGGGGAGAGACCAGCCAATGGGCACGCAGATTAGGGAGGGAGTGGGGCAGAAGAGCTTGAGGAGGGACAGCAGGAGTCCCACACCCTGAGAGCGTACAAAGTGACACTGGACCGAGACATCCCCTTGCTTAGAACCCTGAGCACAGCCCCTCCCCTTCTCACAGGAATGTTCCAGTATCCACTTCTTTCTGTTGTGTATCCCTGGGCAAGCTCTCCATCCTCTAAGCGTCTCCTTCCTCTTCTGTAAAATGGGGATTAATAAAAGCCTTTCCATGTAGGATGAGAAAACCGAATGGGCTAAGGCAGGGCCCAGCCCACAGCAAACTGTGGGAGGCAGATGTAACCACTAGCTGGCTCAACAAGGGGAGGCCTCAACATGGAGGCAGCTGCTTTAGCCTCAGTGGTTCAAGCTCTGGCCTTCAATCGTGCCCATTCCCTGCCACATGACAAGGCTTTTTCTCCCCTGTGCTCTCCCTTCACACCCCGCCTGTCCTGCAGGCCCTGCTGGAATCCCCTTAGCCTTGGCCAGGTCTATCTGTCTCAGGAGTCCTACTGAACTGATTTCAAAGGGCAGGAAGCAAAATCCCTGAGAGACAAGGCTGCCTCATCTGCTCCCTTGCTAAGGGCACCCTCAGCATCAAAACCCACCTGCCAGTTTCCTGCAGGCAAAATGTAGCAAGCTCCTCTGTCTGCAATGTCCTTTCCTCCATCTCTTCAACAGGCAAACTCTTTCGCACCCTTTGAAGCCCAGTTCAAATGTCCCCATCTCCATCTCTGGGCCCCCACATCATGCATCTTATCATATCTAATGAGCACGGCTTAGCCTTTCTCCCTGGCAGGTGGTCTGAGCTGGAGTGGGGGTGGGGGGGTTCGCTCCTCTTACTCATCCCCAAGTTCCTCAGGGTGCTGCTCCCCACATATTGCTGGTGCTGTATATGTGTTCACTGAAAGAAAGACACTAGCTGGCACCACGACCCACTGAGGGATTTGAGTGAGATTGGGTTGAGTGTAGAAAGGGAGACAAGTGCCACCCTTGCCCGGAGACAAGGAACCCACTTTAGGCTTTCTCCTGCACCCTCACAACCAAGTCCCTCCTCCACCTCTCCCGTCCCCCGCCCCCAGGTACCTTAGCAAGGGTGAACTCGCCCATGGACAAACAGAATTGGGGTTTGAACCTCCCTGGCCTCAGTCTCTTTATCTATAAAACGGGGCTATACACCATCAGACCCTACCTACCTTACTGGGAAACCGGCGGACAGAATGGGAAGGCAAGGACGGGGAAGATTCTTCCGGGTGATGGAGAGAGTGGGGGTCCCAGGGTGCGGGTCGGACTCAGCTTTGTGACTTTAGGAAAAGTACCCAAATTCCTTGGACCTCAGTTTCCCCTTCTGTAAAAACAAGAGTATTGGATGAAGAATGATTAAAGGGCCTTTTCAACCTCGACCGTTACTGGGGGGCTCTCGGGGCCGGTCGCAACGTTCGGGGCCTCCCATACTGCCTCAGCCCCCGCCCTCGCCGGCCTGGGCCACGTGTCCGGGGTACTCACTGCAGAGCGCTCCCCGGCCCGCGGAAGGCCGGGCATGATCCCAGGCCGGGAGTCGGTACTCAACCTTCCCGCCAAGGCCCGAGCGCCCCAAACCCATTCTGCTCGCGGTCGGGCGCGTGACCCTGGCGGACTAGCCGGCGCGCCACCCCCTCCCCCGCGGCCCGCCGATTAGTCAGCAGTTGTTCTAGGCCCAGATCCCTTCCCCCAATTCTCCCTCCGGCCTCCGTTTTCCTTCAAGGCAGACTCTTCAGAGACAGTCCCTAGAGCCTGCGGACGTAACCATCCAACCAATTTAGCCTCGTGCGAAGAATCACTCCGCCTTCGTATCAAGATCCGCTCACCGGCCGCTTCAGCCCCCTCGGTGCTATTTGGACCCGCGCGTCAAGTCCGGCGCTCTTTAGAGGGGATTAGGAAAAGAGTAGAAGTCAGGAGGACGAGAAAAACGGTGGCTCATCCCTCTTTCCCACACCCCCGTGGCCTGGCCCCATGGTAGCGCCCGAGGTTGCGGATTTCGCGCCTGCGCAGTGCGGCGCCTAGAGGGAAAGCGAGAGGGAGACGGACGTTGAGAGAACGAGAAGGAAGGAGAGAAAATGGCGTCCACGGGTGAGTGTGGTGGAAATGCGACCGCGCCGGCGATGGCCGGGACTCCCAAATCGGGACAGCTCGTCTCTGGGGGTGGCCGGGACAACTGAGTGGAGTTACTGAGAAGTGTGTGAGATACCCGCCGGGGCCCGACGAGCTCGAGGGCCCGCGTTCCCCTCCCCTCCCCCACGGGGTAGGCCGGCTCTGGAACCTTCCAGCGCCCCCGCCGTACGGGGGGCTCGCGGCGGCAGGGGCGCGCGGGGCCTGCGGTGGCCTCCATTGTATGGCGGCCGTCGGGCCCCGCGCGCCCGGCCTCCCGCCACGTGGGCGGGGCCTGCGGCCTTCAGGGCTCCGCCGGTGATGGCGCTCGGTCCGGCCTCGAGCCGGGCACCCCAAAACCGGAGGTGGGGGGGCCGGACGATGGTTCCAGAAGTCGTGAGCCTGCTGCCCTTCCGACTTCCCCACCCCCACTTACAGAGAGACGGCCCAAACCCGAAGGAGACTCTATTTCACCGGAAAGCTTGGGGAGAAAGCAAATAAAAAAAGCCATCGCGGATTTGTGAGCCGAGGGGCGCCGACCTATGAGCAGGAGCCCCGTCATCCTTAAGGCCTGGTCTGCTGGGGCGTCCGGTGCCGCCTAGGCTGCCCCTTTCGGCGGGTTCCAGCCCCAAGCCGAATTTCTGCCCGACTGGGCTTACAAGGGATGTGCTCCCCCCCCTTAAAATCTCCCCAATCGGCTGTTCCCTCGGGCTTCTTCGTTTTCACCATTATTAATCCCACCTCCATCCCGCCCCAAAAAGCAATTAAGTGGCTTCCCAGGGCTATTTTTCATCAAACGCCGAGAGATCTCATTGTATAATGAGACCAGCCCGGATCGCGAGGCCAGAAATCCCTACCGAAAGAAATCTCTAGTTTCTGGCCTAAGAGAAACAAAAGGCCCGGGTGGGCACTTGTACTTATGCTTAAGCAGTCGTCTCACACTTGCACTTGCCTAGGTTAAGCCGGTAGAGAGGGAAGGAGGCGCGGAGTGGACTTGGAAAGAAAGCTCGGAGTGGGAGCTGTTAATGTGCTGTCTAGGGTGGGCCTGCCTGCGAGGAGTATTTAAGAGTGTAGCCTAAACATCACCTGCACTTTGCCGCCTGTTCCCGCACTAACCTGGTTATTGGTAGGGTGGGGCATTTTCCCTCGGGGCTTATTCTTAGGCCGCCTAAGTCTAGGCCTTAGAAGCAGTAGGAGGAGAGGTTAGACGGAGCTCTTCTCCAACTGTGTGGTCAGTAAGCAGGTAAATGCTGGTGGTTGGTGCCAGGGTACAGAGTGTCCCTAGAAGAAAGGACTCTGAAATATCACAGTTCAAGACATCCTGGTGGAAAGTGATTTCCTCAGCCCATTCCACCTTCCTCTTCTCCCCTGTTAAAGTTTGGGCAGTCAAAATGTGTGTGTTAAAATTTTTGTGGCTGGATATCCCAATTTTTTGTCTACCTTGCTTAGACTCTGTTTACTGCTAACCTCTGGGTACTATATGCTATATTAGTATTACAGCTGCAGTTTATGTAGAAGTGACCCAGCGGGGCTATATAAGTTATCTGAACTTTGGTTTCCTTTCCTTCAAAATAAAGGAGCTAGGCTACACCTTTTAAGAGCTTTTAAAGCCCTTTTGACCTTAACAGCAAAGCATTTTTGGCTCCCACAAAATTGCTGACTTTCACTTTTTATGTAGTGTGAAGTTCTAAATCTCCAGTTTGTATAGTGACTGCCCTAAAGTATCTAAAAGCCCCATTACCTTGGGTAGTGTTAAATGTCTTTCCTCCTCATGTGCATCTATATAGAAAAGTACCTAAAGTACAGGGTATGTCCACTTTAACAAATTAAAATGCAGCCCCCGAGTAACTGCATTCAGACATTGCCAGCACTCTAAAGGCCCACCTGGATCACAGCCCTCGCCCCCAATCTGCCCATTTTCAGTAAAGTCTTCAACTGCACATTTGGGGGTTAAAAGCAAAACAGTGATCGCTAAATAATCTGACCAGTGTGACAAGAGCATTTTTGAGGCCATATAATTGTGTGCTGTAAGTAGATAACATAAGTTCTCCTAAAACAAATTGGCTACCTTCCATAGCCCACCGATGTGGGGCTAAAGCATCTGGTTTCATGTTGATTGAGGACATTGGTTGTTCCGTATCAGCTTTGCCAGTTTTATGTTTTACATAACCGTTCTTGTATAAAAGTCCTCTTGCAAACATTGAACTTAGATGTCATGATTTAGAATCATTTCTCAAGCAGAAAACTCAAAATGTAGGTTAAACTATCAATTTTCAATGCTTCCTTGTTGTATTTTGTGAATACCACATGGAATAAGTGATTTGCATTTACTTTTTATTTGCCACATAAAGAGACCATGGTTTGTAGTGCCATTGAAAATGCCTTAACGTTTAACTTTCAAATGCTATAAGGTTGTCTTTGAACAAATCAATTCATAGCCTTTGGGCAGTTGATTTAATAATGTTGATTCAGGGTTCTGAATTAAGGGTGTACAGAGGAAAGAAAGTTGAGTCAACTGCAAGAGATGAGTTCAGGCAGGCCTTTGATTGGGGGGGGGGTGGAAACCCCTCCATGAAGAGCTGAGATGTCAAACTTGCTTTCAGATGAAGGTCTACTTTCTAAATGGAACAGAAAGGACACTTTTGTTTGGCCCTAATGGAGGTATTGTCTTCTGACAGATATGTATTCTTGTGGAGAGCAAAGAATTGGACAAAATTTTTTTAAATAATTAACTTTATATGTGTATACTCGTACATTTAATTCGAGTGCTGTGAGAACTTCTTAACCATTTTGTTTTCTGTTTTCACTACTTGTAGACACCTCACTGGACCAGAATTTTTAGTCCCTTTTGCTACATGTTACAAATCTCTTAGGGAAATTATAGAAAGTTTTACTTAGAAAAAGAAGGGGAAGAAAAATTGTAGCATTTTTTTAAAAGTTGAAATCATTTTAAGTTTTAAAAAGATGGTGTTGCCAGAAAACAAATTATTCCCAAAAAGATTGCTTTCTCTGCCAATTAATTAAGGATTCTGCCTTAACTCTGCTTCACTGGGAGTTACAGCTTTCTAACTTTTGAGTTATTGTACAGATGTAGCACTGATAGCTGTGAGCAAACCCTTTAAAACACTGGATTGAGATGACTGTTCTCTGGTTTTCTGCCATTCCATTTCATAGTCCTAGTGCATTAAGGTTGGTCTAGCTTACTAAAGTGAGGGAGCAATAGGAAAACTAGCTTTGGAAGAGATATAGCTACTAATGTAACCAGCCTGACCTTCAACATTGTTGAATTGATGTTTCAACCTACATTTTGTCATGTTGCTTGCCTCTTTTTTATATGAAGATAAAACTTCTGATCCTGTTGGTTTGTCTTGTTTTCTGTTGGTCTTAGAATGATCATGTATTTGAAATGACAGCCTGTGGTTAGGGCGGGGGGGGGGGGGGGGTTCGTGGTCATGGGAAAATGCAAAGTATCTCTGCCAAATCGGCTGGTCTTGAACTCATTAGCTGGCACTTTTCTGAGTTTAACTGGCTTATACTGATTTTTTGGTTTGGTGTGGAGAAATAAGAGGTACTCATTTGGACCTGTGTGGCCTGTAGGTCCTCTCTGAATAGTAAAAATTTACCTTCTTGCCATCTGAATTCCTCCCCCCTTTTTTCCCTTGTCTTTGCTGACTTCACACTATTTTTTCTCCTTGTCTTTAGATTACAGTACCTACAGCCAAGCTGCAGCCCAGCAGGGGTAAGTCAGTCTTTTACAAGTGTTTTGTGTGTAACTGGTTAATGTCAGGACAGAGCCTGCTGTAGTTGTAGAGGATTTAGTAGTGGAATCTGAATGTTCCATATTCAGTTCTTGCATTTAATTTCTCTTACAGCTACAGTGCGTACACCGCCCAGCCCACTCAAGGATATGCACAGACCACCCAGGTAATCTTGATAATAATATGCAGCTTCCTCCCCAAGTAAAGTGCTTCTATCAGCCATTAAAACAATGAATACTTTTCAGAAATTAGGTAATAGAAAAGTGTAATGTGCTTGTAATCATAAAATAACCAGTCATTTAAAATTTTCGCAGTGGGAATGCCATTATAAATGATACCATCCCCACATTGGGAGTTGCTAGCTCTCTCTACCTTTTCGTATCATTTCTCAACTTAGGTGCCCTGCTCTATGCTTGGTCCTTCTGTGTATTTTATTGTTTAAATTTATTTAACTTAATCATACAGCAGTTCTTCAGAGGAAGGTGATATTATGACATTTTGCAAATGGGAGAAAAAAATGCAATGCATAGATTTTGAGGCATTTGCCAGTGGTCAAACAGTAAGTTCTAATGGCTGCCCAGCTAAGGAGCTTCTGAGGGCTCCAGTCCACGAGTCTGTTTAAAAGCCTAGGCCAACAGATTCTAGAAATCAGCCTCCTCGTGTTCTCAAGATCACCTGAAATTCAGAATATGATGTCTTTGGCAGATCTTCCGTAACTGGTCAGATCTAGGATATGATTATGCTAATATCTGAAAGAATACCTCATTCCTTGCCAGGTTCAAAAGACAGTGCTGTTGATGTGCTAACCTTGAGACATGCGGTGTTCTAGTTCTTTTTTGATAAGTTTTTTTAAATCTTTGACGTGCTGAAAATTTGGTTTTCAAAATTGTCTGACAGGTTTCAGCCACATTTTTCTTTTCCTTTTTTTGTTCTTGTCTTCCTAACATTTGTTTCTAGTAAAACTGCTACCTATGCTTAGTGCTGGCAATTAATACACCTGTTCCTTTATTGTTCATCCCTTGAGACTGTCTTGTTAATCTGTATAATTAAGTGCGATTTTGCCCAGTTATCTCAGGAACTTTTTTGTAGTTAAGTTTACAAAAATATGAGTGAATAGGTATGGGAAAACAAATATTCATAATACTATGATTACTTGTCAGTTTTTTTAAATCTTTTTACATGATGCGACGGCAGGGATGGACCTAGAGGGTATTATGCTAAGTGAAATAAGTGAGACAGAAAGACTGATCTCATTTATGAGTGGAATCTAAACAACAACATAAATGAACAAACAAGAGAAGCAGACTCATTGATATAGAGAACAAACTGATGGTTGCCAGGTGGGGAGGAGGTTTGGGGGTCGGGGTGAAAAGGACCAAGGGATTAAGAAGTACAAATTGGTAGTTACAAAACAGTCACAGGAATGTAAAGTACAGCATAGGGAATATAGTCAGTAATATTGTAATTACTGTGTATAGTGCCAGGTGGGTACTAGACCAGTCCGGGGGCTTACTTTGTAAATTACATGACTATCTAACCACTATTCTGTACACCTGAAACTAATAAAATGTTGAATATCAACTAATTGGAAAAAAATTGAAAGCAGTGTTTTTGATTCTCCAATTTAGAAACGTAGAAGTAAGTCAGTCTTTTTTTGCTTAATACAAGGTTCATATGTGAAGTTCTTGCATCCATTTTCTTTGAGCAGGCATATGGGCAACAAAGTTATGGAACCTATGGACAGCCCACTGACGTCAGCTATTCCCAGGCTCAGACCACTGCGACCTATGGGCAGACGGCCTATGCAACTTCTTACGGACAGCCTCCCACAGGTAAGGCCTGCCTGGGAGGTACTTTTGGGTCACATCAACTAGGCTGTTTGCTAAGAAGCTTGTGACTTGTGCTCTGTGGTGTATATTCTGGTCCGTTATCTTGGCATCTGGGCATCCTTTATTCTTAGAAGGAGCTTTGTTTTCCTTTTCTTCCTTTCCCTTTTCTTTATATTCTCCTTGAGGGATTGCTAATAGAATGTGGGTGGAATAAATTCCAAGGGAGAAAAGAAGTTTTCCTTTTTAACTATTTTATACAGTGTATTGAATAATCTCACGACAAAATAGAGAATATATAAAAGATTATGCTAATGCTAATGCTGGGTAAGAATGAGCCTTCTTAAACCGAGCTGCTTAAAAATCAAACTGATTTTCACATGTTTGCTTCATCTGATAGTGTACCCTCTACTTTTTGTTTTGTGCTTTCCACAGTAGAAGGGACCAGTACAGGTTTGACTATACTGCTCATTCTTGCATGGGAAATGCTTTCCATCTTGTTTAACCCTGTAATGTTAACCCTTTAGGTGTTTTCATTCGTTTAACCCTCGAATTTTCCAACATCACACACAAGGTGCTAATGGAAAACTGCTTCAGGTGCCATTTGCAGATCCATGTCTTTTTCTTTATGTGATTTTGGGAAAGGTTTTTCTTTTATTTTACATTATCTTGTGTCAAACCTTAATAATAGTTGTTAACCTTCCCAAAGGTATTTCGGATGACTACACCCCAGCTGATTTCCCCATATTCCCTGAAGGACAGATTGCATGATTAGATTTATTTAGAGGAGCAGACTGCCACCCTGCATGTTAATTATGTTTGTCTGTTTGTTGGTTTCCAGTCCAGACATTTTATTTTCTGTTTAAGTGTTAATGAATTATTTTAGTCCATAGTATGTCTTATATGTATGACAGCATTCCCAGGAGCTAAAAAATAAATAGTAAGCTATTCTAAGATTAGAATAAATTGTATCCTGGGGTACAGTCGTATCCTGTATAATGGAGTTGAGAGTGGAACATGTGAAACATTTACAATAATTTTATGTTTAGTACTGTGTAACATTTTAGGATCCCTTCCTTCTCCCCACTCTCATCTTTAGTATCACTAAAGAATATTTAATACAAAAGTCTCAGATGTAAAAACTCTTTATTTTCAAACTATTTTCCGTTTCCCCAAGTTACATACAGTCTTATCAGTCTTTAGTAGGGGGAAACCTATTTGTAATTTCACGTATTGAGTGACAATGTCCTGGATTTTTGATGGGAAGTACTTCCTAATCTATCTAATACATGTCTTGAATAGGTTGAGAAACGTTTAAACTTTCTGTTGGTGACAGTTACAACTTTAGGAAAAGCTGGAACTAAGACTATGCAGTTTGGATTTTTAGTATGGGGTATTGAAATTGTGGGTTGAACTTTATGTAGTCAAGCTATTACGTTATTTATTGAGATACAATTGACATATAACAGTTTCAAGTGTACAACATAATGACTTGATATTTGTATGTACGGTATTGTGAAATGACCGCCACAGTAAGGCTAGTTAATCTATCATTACCCCGTTACAAATTTTTTTGTGTGATGAGAACTTTTAAGATCTCTGATCTTAGCATCTTTCAAATACATATGCGGTTCTTCATTTTATATAAAGGACTGGAGCATCCTTGGATTTTGGTATCCTCGGGGTCCTGGAACCAGTCCCCCACAGATAACTGAGGGACGACTATATATAATACAATATTATCGACTGTGATTACTATGCTGTATGTTACATCCCCATGGCTTATTTATTTTATAACTGGAATTTTGTATCTTTTGACCACCTTCAGCCATTTTTTAAAAACAAGCATCATTTGAAAATAAATAATACCACTTAGATCTAGGTTTTGGAGACCCTAGATCATTTTATAGGGACATGATAAAGTCAGTTAGAGGAAATGCAGTGGTCTTCCAGGCTCTCTAGAGCCATGTATTCACATTGTCATTGATTGAAAAAGTCCTGTTATGACTGGGCACCAAAAGTATAGGACATTCTAATAACAGAAATTAGTCGCTTTGATGAGCTAGAGATTGTGCTTAATAATAATAAGGAATGATTATTGTATAGACTTTATGGAGGACGCTTCACATCCCTTAATTCTCCCATGAACCTTTAGAGTGTAGGAACCAAATTTAAACCTGGTGAGCAAACTGGGGATGGACCAAACTAAGTAGGGCCTTAATAGGTAGTAAATAGGTTTGAGCACAGATACTACTTTTATCCTTGCCTCGTGTTGCCTTTACATGTAAAAATCATTGGATAATTATTGGAAGGAATGTATTAAAACACATTTTTCTCTTGTAGAATTTTTAAAAATTAAGTTTCATGCAAAATGGACTATATAAACCTCAATTCATTAATTGGAATAGAAATCTTAAAGTTTACTGTTCAAGCTGAACAAATATTTTGGTTGATGTATGTAATGTTTTTTAGTACCTTTTTCTTAAAGTTGTCAGCACATAGACGTGTTGTCTTTTTGCTGTTGGCCTTTTTTTTTATTGTCATTAAATCATTTTGCTCTGTTAATTTTTGCTCATTTTGCTTGGCTGCTTGTGTTGGTACTACAGGTTAATTAAAAGATTATTAATTAACCCAGTGTCTATAGATGTCATCTGTAGCACTACAAGGTTCTAACTGTTGCTACCTAGTTTTGTGACATGAATTATTTCCCTGATCAGCTTTGTTTTTGTTGTTGTTTTGGTTTTTTTGTTTTAATTGCTCTTGTAAATCTTAAAGATGGCCTGTCATGTAGGGGGGGGATGTGTGTGGGAGTAATAGGGTAGGTGGAATTAGATTCCAGTTAAATTTAAACAAATGAGCTCTTTATATGATTGACATTAGGACTGTGCAAAGAACTTTTAAATAAATTCAGATAAACAATACCAACTCAAAAAACTTCATGGCTTGAGGCTCCCTGTTTTGTGAAATAATACTTTCACAAATACATTTCAACCCAGCCGTTTTGAGAAGGAAATTAACTGTCTTTGTGTATAATTAATTTCAGAATTTTCCCAAAATGGGATGGAGAATAAAGTTATTGTACTCTGTGCTACAAAAGGTGTCACTTTAAATTGTACAAAGGGAAGTTGGTATTTATTTTTAGCTAGTAAGTTGTTTGTATAGTGAGGACACTTTATTCTAACTGAAGTTTAAGGTCCTAAACCATAACTAAACTGAGCAGTCTTAATTCAAGATTTGTTTTTAGTGCTCAAACTTTTTTACATTAGGGAGATTTGGATATTTCTTTGATGGGTATAAATGCTGACAGCCAAACCCAGCTTTTTAAAACATGGCTTACTTGTGCTTGTTGCCCATGAGAAGTTGGAGGAAGGAGAGCCTAGCACCAGAAAAGGTTATAACATCTCTCAGAGGAAGGGACTCAAGTAAGCAGCTGCAGATTGGGGGGGGGGGGGGTGTCACACTTCAAGCCCAAGATCCAGATGAAAGTGCATGAGATCTGGCAGAGGCAGGAACTAGTGAGAGAACCTATCTCAGTCTGTGAGAGCAGGTCTCTGTGACACTTGGTTAGGGAAATAGGGAGGCCCTAGCGTCTACCTCCAATAATGGTAAGCAGGAAAATGACCTTTTTGCTTGTGGTGGGTAAATAAGAGAGGAAGGGAGGGGGTTCACTGGATGACCAGCCTAGACTCTCAGTTTTATTACGTGAAAAACATTTACCTTTTAAAGGTCTATTTTTGGAGTATTGAGTTTAATTTTGAATTATTTACCAAAAACAAAGTAAATACAGGATTTCCTTTGTTGGCTATACTTAAGCAAATATAATTTATAGTGTATCTTTATAACTCATATGCTATTTCAAATCTTAGTGTGGTAACAAGCGTTTTTTTAGTTGTTTTACCTGAAACAAAATTAGCAGTTCTTAGAAGTGTTCATTCGTTAACATCTCCCACTAAAAATTAAACACATGTTCTCTGGAATTTCCAGTTTTCCTTAAATGTGAATTGCCTGTGATACAGTGCTTGGGACTGAAAGCAAGTAATTCCAGATTACAGATTTTAATGCTAAAACTGGTACCTGGATCTTTATTTCGTAGCTATCTTAGGATGCTATGTCATTTGCCTTTTACTTTCTAGGACATTTTATTCCTGCTTGAGAGGTTTTTGGGGTACTTAAGTAGATAGTTGAGTAACCTGTGAAGAGGTATGCTAGCAAAACCAGTGTAGAACTAGCAAAAAGCAGACTTTTCTCTTATTGAATCCTTGCCCAGAAGAAGGGGTGCAGAGGAACCCTGTTTTGTATACCAACACTTTTCTGTACTATGTCCCCTCCTTTCTGTTTGGTGTGGTTTTAAAGCAGAAGAGACAGTGCTTTACTGAAGACTCGGTACATTCAGAGAACTTAGGTTTTAAATACTGGTTTATTGTTACTCTTACCGAAGGGGAACTATTTCATGGGATTAAATATGGTGGTTGCAAGTAGGTGGTTTACAATTGTTCTGATAACGAGTGTCGAGGCAGATCTCGGAGGAGCCAGAAATCTGACGTTGCCCTCCTTTGTTCCAGGTTATACTACTCCAGCTGCCCCCCAGGCATACAGTCAGCCTGTCCAGGGGTACGGCACTGGTGCTTACGACACCACCACTGCCACGGTCACCACCACCCAGGCCTCCTATGCAGCTCAGTCTGCGTATGGCACTCAGCCTGCTTACCCAGCTTATGGTCAACAGCCGGCAGCCACTGCACCTGCAAGGTAAGGCCACACTCACCCACTCCTAACTCGACAGTGCATCAGCCTCAGGAGGGAGAACAACTTTGCACACTTAGGGAATCCATGATTGAGTTTCTTTTCACTGGTTGCTCGCACCATCAAACACTCTCAGGTGTTCTTATACTCGTTACAGTAATACAGTAGAACACACCACACGTAACTGTCTATTTAGTAGAGGAGTGGTGCCGTCCAGGGATCAAAAGAAGGAGTGTCATTAAATGGGTTGTCTGGTTTCAGAAGAGTGACTTTGGGGGCTAGGAGGAGGCTATTACATTTACTTTTCTAAACCCACGAGAACTTTGTGTGGTTTCCCTCACAACAGAATAACTGATAGAACTGTACTTTTGATGCTTTTTTCTTTGGTTTTATTTGCCCTATAAATGGGTGACAGCCTTCTGGTTGGGAAAAACAGTAGTTCGCAATGTGGGGGGTGGGGTGAGGTGGGGTATAGCATCACGTGATTCAAGAAATTGTCATGTAATCCATTTGTCAGTAAAGGATATGTCCATATCTGGAAGTCAAACATTGGTGTCTCAGCTTAAGGCATTGACGTGATTTTTTTCTCTGTATTATGTAGTGGCTTGGTAATCTCAATGTGACAGCAAGTATAAATTCTTAACTGAGTACCCTGCTATGGGGTGACTATTTGGGCAAAGTTTATACTCCACGATACTTGTTAGCAGGTAAACAGTATTAATTATTACTTAACAGAAGATTTCAGGTCTTTGCTTTAGGCAATGCACTTAGGTGGCTTCTGCATACAGTCTTGAAGGAACATTGAAATTCTGATTTGAAAGAAGACTTTTTAGGGAATAAACAAGAGATCAACTTGTAACCTAGACTTTTTGTCTGCTGTAGAGGTAAGAAATTAGCTCTGGAAAACACTCATGAAATTACTTCTAAAATGCACAGTGAGTAATCAGAGCTACTTGATAGTTTAAATTTGCTAGACAGCCTGTGTGATAGTTAGGTAAACTAATTACTGTAGGACCCCATTTCCATTGACCTGGGCATTTCCGAGTGTTGGCACATGTTTGAAGTCCCATTTGGTGCTCCATTGCAACAAGATATCCAAGCCATAGCTGGAGGGTTTTATATATTAATTGGTTTTTTAATAAGTCATCCTTTTTGGTTCCCTTTTTTTTAATTTTCAGTGTTTACCACTTTAAAATGCTGTCTTGTGATTAGTGACAACCACGCCCTTTTCCCCTGGAAGGGGGGCAGTTTGTGACCCATTTCAGCTCTTTATAGAAACCAGTACTTCCCCATCTTTTCTGGTCCGCCTGCTGATTCTTGGGGCTTTGCTTAAAACAGCTCAGGCTCACTTTGCTACAGCCCTGTTGCAAACTGTTAGGACAAAGAGGTAATAATACCACTGGTTTTTGCCTTGGGATTGATTTTCATCACTTAAGGATATTTCCCAGTTCATCTGAGCAGTCTCTGCTCCGCAATGGTAATCTCCATCGTGGAGACTTGGAGGCAAAGTTAGATTAAGCTATAGCAGTCCAAGTTCGGGAACATTTTCTTAGATCTGCTCTAATATTAATAAGTGAGAAAAATAAACCCACAGATAGTCCAAATTTATAAATGCCATGGATTTAACATAAATGTTACTCTAAACTAAAACTTGTATTATTATTCAAGTTTGTCTTCAGTCCTTTCTAAGAAATAGCATTTTCTTCTCTAACAAACCACCTCCCCTCTCAGATCATTTAAATTGGTAACACAAAATATTGTAACTGCCTTTTATAGCTGTTAGTACGAAACAAAAGGAGCATGTTGATGTCTCTTCTGTGGATGTGATTAGTTCACCTCCTTCCTTAGTGTTTTCTTCCAGTAAATACAGTGGCCCAACACTGGGTATGATGTAGTTCATTTCTCAGTTGTATTTATTTCCTAGCTCAGTCCTACCATTGCATATTGCTCATAGATTATAAAGTTCTTACCCAAGAGTCTGTGTTTGAGAATAAAGTCTCACTTTTTTATTTCTCCTTTTAGACCACAGGATGGTAACAAACCCGCTGAAACTAGTCAACCTCAATCTAGCACAGGGGGTTACAACCAGCCCAGCCTGGGCTATGGACAGAGTAACTACAGCTATCCTCAAGTCCCTGGGAGCTACCCCATGCAGCCAGTCACGGCACCACCATCCTACCCTCCCACCAGGTCAGTCTCTTCGTTCTGGGTGGCTGAGCTAGAAGAATAACAAAACACTTTTTTTCAGGCCATTGACCAGCTTGCTTCTGTTTCCTCTGGTAAAATATGTCATCTGACTCCCAGTATAAGCCTGACCACATATTGTTACATTAAAACCTCAGTCCTAGGTTCCCGTAGCAGTACCTAGCAGTCAGTAACTCCTCTCTAAATACAAACAAAAACAATTTTTTCCACTCTGGGTTCTTTAATTTTGCGCTCTCAGTTAATTCAGATGAATGAGAAACAAAAGTATGTGAAAGTGCTGGGTATTATTTTTAAAAAACTTCATCTTAAGCATTTTGTATTTAACTTAATTCAGAGGTCCATTCATACACTAGTCTTTTAACAGTTGAGCCAGGGCCTTTTCTTTTGAGGATGGGTTTTTTTGTTCTGCAGTCTTTCTTAACGTTAACCACCCCAGCGGCTGCATTGTCCAGTTTAAAGTATGGGGAGAACTACAAGTTGTCTCATTCACATTTAATTTGAAGCTAGTTTTCAAATGAATTGTCTGAATTATTTCAAATTAATTGTCCTAAAATGTTAACAGCTCCCTTTTTTGCACTCATTTCATTGGCTTACACATTAAAGTGCAACACATAAACAAGTTTCAGAGCAAATACAGCTAGCTGACTTGGGTGGGTGTCTCTCTGCAGCCTGGAGCAGCAGTGGGTAGGACGTCAGCAGTTCTTCCACAGAGCCGGGCCTACCTGTAGGGCCATACCTGTTACTACGCTCAGAGCAATTAATGGGGGGGGCGGTTGAACAGTAAGTGCACTTGGGGAAGAGAGGCCGTTGAATCCATAACAGCTGTGGTGAGGAATATGGTGCTAGAATCTTAGTGTAATTGTACTTTAAACTATGTTTTTCAATTGTGGTTCATCTGGAGTTTAATACCAGTTCTTTAAAGCTTTATTTCTATGTAAGAATGTCTTTGTTTAGTTTCCCTGCCATGTAGTTGACATATTGAAAGATGACTACCAAACTAATATTCATTTTCCTACAGTGCCTTGATTGTGAAGTTTTCTTATACATCTTTTCTTTATTAATGCCCAGATGTCATAGCTGATTGATTGGCATGTCTGAAAGTTTGAAACTATAATATATATAGTGAAGTAATTTGAAACGTAGGCAAATCTTCAGGAGAAAATTGCCATTGGTACAAATGGCCTGGTACCTTCAGAAAAATCTTTGTCATTATTCTAGGGAATTATTGGAGGTCGACAGAGAACTGAATGGCACACTTAATTCTTCCTCCTTTTTCTCAATGCTTGTTTCATTGGGATAGCCTTCCCTGAATGCACATATGCGTATTCTTAATACAGGAACGCCCAAATTTGCCTTGAATTTAGTTGAAAATAACTTGTTTTAATGGGGTAGGAGGTAAAAGCGGAGGTTCTCTAAGGGTTGCACATTGTACAGATTGGTTGTTTTTAATAATTACCTCTTCCCTCCCATTTAAAGCTTTATTGTTCTGAATATAAAAATACCTGCTTGTTTTAAGTTCAAACTGTTAATATGTAGAAAGTAACTGAATTTTTAAGGGTTTCTATATCACATGCTATGAATGTCTCTTGTATCTAGGGGGGCTTCAAGAAATAAGCCTCTCTTTCCTAAAAAGCTTTTTTTCTTTTTCTTTCAGCTATTCCTCTACACAGCCGACTAGTTATGATCAGAGCAGTTACTCTCAGCAGAACACCTATGGGCAGCCGAGCAGCTATGGACAGCAGAGTAGCTATGGGCAACAAAGCAGCTATGGGCAGCAGCCGCCCACTAGTTACCCCCCCCAAACTGGATCCTACAGCCAGGCTCCAAGTCAATATAGCCAACAGAGCAGCAGCTACGGGCAGCAGAGTGAGTTGCTAAGAGAGAAAACCAAATAAGAATGGTTATGTTTGGAGTTTTTGAACAGGGGGAGATGCTCGTTACCATTGTTTACCTTAGGACTTTAGGGCATAGCATCCTAGCTAATAGCTTGGATGTCCCAATAAAGCCTTCAGTGTTTTTCTCCAATTTAATTGTTATTAGTGCACCTTGCAAAAAGAAAGTTTGTAACTGACTAGAGAAAATGTTTTGCACTGCCATCCGCACTCTATTTGGGAAGGTTTTATGCACTGAGTGAGGCCGGCATTCCTTATGGCCTGCCCACACCAACTCGCTGAGAGAGAGCAAGTAGTTATTAAAGACTCCTGCGATTTTGATAGTCAAATGAAAGCTATGTTTTGATTTTGTTTGTTTATATCCATAAAACAAAAAAATATATATTTCTACAGAATAGTTAGTTTTATTTACGTGGAGAAGTAATCAAAAACTGTCTTCACAGTTTAATCTCTACACGGATTGTTGTTTTTTAATTAAATTCCATTCATGGGCATATTTCGTTACGACTGAAGTGAGTAGTGCTACTTGATGGAGCCCAACCCTTAGCAACTTGCTAAAGCCCTAAGAACCCTGGCTCTGTTTTTGTTTGTTCAGTGTAGTTTAAAGCAGCAGCTTTTGGAGACCTCTTAGACTACAGAACCCTGTAAACTCTGAGCCATAGGGATGTTTGTTTGGGAGTGGTTTATTCTAAACTAACTAGATAAGGTTACTTCAGCCTTGACGAACCAGCAGTTTTTGTTGAACTTAAAAGAGCCTGCTGATGAGGGGTGATTTATCAAGTGTAAAGAAGATGGTGCCTTGGTTAGTGCCTTGCAGTTGAGAATTGTGATTCCAGGAGCAAGTACAACAGGCAGTGGTGTAAATGCTCGTCCATGGCTTACAGATGTGACTCTTTCCTCAGGTTCATTCCGACAGGACCACCCCAGTAGCATGGGTGTTTATGGGCAGGAGTCTGGAGGATTTTCCGGACCAGGAGAGAACCGGAGCATGAGTGGCCCTGATAACCGGGGCAGGGGAAGAGGGGGATTTGATCGTGGAGGCATGAGCAGAGGTGGGCGGGGAGGAGGACGCGGTGGAATGGGGTAAGAGCAAACCTTTTCTCCTTTTACCTAATTTTGTTTCATCCGTAGGATTTTCATTGGAAAAAAGGGACTGAAAGACATAAGAAATTTATTTCTGCATTTCCATGGACAATCTGTTGAGCCCAAGCCACTTCTAAAACATGGAAATGTCATCTTTATGGCACATATTAAGTGGCAGTTTGCTTTTTTCCCTGCCAATCTACGTGGTTGGGTTGGGGAGAACAAAGAATCGTTTTGAAACTAGAGCTTTCAGTTCCCTTCATGGTTTCCAGAGGTCAAAAGCCTCTGTGGGGTAATAGGTTTGGGATGGAACACACACAACCCATCTAACAATCCTAGGTTTTTAACTAATTGCCTCTAAATGGTTGTCTTGAAATACCTGGTGTATATACTGCAGAAAAGGAATGCAGCTGTTTTCCACAATGTTTGTCCCCAACTTCTGTTTGTACTTCGAACTGTTGAACATTATGTTGAAGATCTTGGTCCCATAACCTTTGAACTATGACCTGAGGTATACCTCGTACAAGAAAAATCCAATAGCTTTTTGCAGAGAAATGTATATAATTATAGGATTACTCCTTATTGGAGATTTTGAGAAGTCTAAATCGGTTTGACCATTTTGATTGATGGCACAATCTGGTTTAGAAAATTTTGTTTAGATTAATAACATAACCTTGCTATCTGTACCTGCCCTTCCCCTCCCTTCTCCCATCCCCTCTTTCCTTTCTGGTATTTGTACTTTGATGAAGGTGAGGGATAATGTTGGTGGTTAACATGATCAGAAGGCTTAGTTCTGTGTGTGTTCTGTCCCGATACAAACTAGTAAAAAGTTATGCAGAATGTTAGATTAAATGTGAATTGTATTTGGTGCCACTGTTGATTCAAGGAAAAATTGAATTTAGATTTCTTTTTTATAGAGGTGGACTTCAAAATTAGATTTAAAAAATTTAATCTTTTATGTTAGCAAATCTATTTACTGTTGAAAGATACTGATTGAAAATACTGTTTTGCATATTCTGCATAACTTAGAAGTGTTCAGTGAAATCTTTATTGGAAGAAACTCATTTTACAATGTGCAAAAATTTATAAATAATTTGGTATAGAGTAAAATCAATCTTCTAATTTGGAGAACGTCATTCCATTATAAAGGTTTCACTTCTTTATGGATGTTTTAAAATAGACATAGACACTTGAAATTACTATCATCACGTCTCCAATCACCTAGAAGTCTTAGTATTTTTCAATCACAGAACCAATTTCAAATTTATTCATTTGATACTCCAGAAGTAATAATTCTTATGATTTTGCTAGACGTTGCTAGTAGAGGGGGTCCCCTGTTTCTGGATGAGAAGTCTCTCCTGGAGCCATAGAAAAAAAATCATGGCTTTCCCCATAGGTTTTTCAACAGACTGTGAAGCAGTCAGTTGGATCCTTTGGGGATAGGACAGGGGCGTTCCCCCCTCCTCTTTTTTATTGTGGTGTGGTGATGGTTTTCAGTGTCTTCTGCAGGTAAGGCACTCAATGTTGTTAACATGCCCTTTTTCATTGCCTCAGTATTTTGATATTTTCATTGGCTGTTAAACGTGGAAACTTTTTAACATGCTTTGTCGCATTTATATGCTACAGGTTACAAAGTGAGAGCCTTGTATACACTTCAATACTTAAAAAGTACCCGTACTCAGTACTCAGCCCAGTACTCAGCCGGCAGCATAATGAAAAGTGGGACTAGACACGTGTCCATATGGAGAGGAAAAATATACATAGAATATTTTTAACAAAATGTATTCATTGTATAAATGGAATCCTTCTGTAACTTTGGTAACTGCATACTTGTTGTTTGGTAATAAATCAGAGGAGGTATAATAATACTCTAGAATTGTGTAACATTAAAGTGTAAACTTTTGTGTTTAAAGAAAGAGAACATTTTATGGTGTGTACTTTTAAAAAGGAAACAAAGCTGCATGCAACAGCTTGAAATTGTATATTCAGGTATTAAAGTGCAATACTGGTTAGAAGAAGTTCAGGGCCTCCCACTGAGGAGCTGCCTTTGTTTAATTTTAACGAAGAAGAAAACAAAAAGGCCCAATTCATATTCCCTCCCCCTTTAAAATAATATAAGGCAGTAATTTTATACTCCATTGTCATTCTCAACTGATATGTCTATAAAGTTGCACCCCCAGTCCATTGAGCCTTGGTATTGGTTGTAAATTCTCCTTTCACAGTGATTGTTACATTCATTAGTGCCTTGAAATGTATGGCTTTATGCTGAAGATTGGCTGGATGCGTCCTCTGATGTGTGTTGTAGGCATTTAATGTGGTTGTCTCCTGCTTTATTATACTGTGCCTTGTTAGGAAGCCCAGGGCCTCACTGGGCTCTCCCCTGGGAGAAGTTGAGGGTGCACCTTTATGAACATGGACAGGCTCGTCACAGCAGTTGCCCAGCTTGTTACTCCTCTACACCAAGCTCTCTTTGTTTTTCAGCTGATGGGATGGGTGTTTGGGATCTATTTTTCCCCCTCATTTGCCAAGTATTGCACTATTAATACCAGCCCCCGAAATGAAAGGAACCAACCATACTGGTGTGTACGATCAGTCAAGCAAGGTTGTATATAAAGGAAATTTGAGCAAGCTGCCCTGAAGAAAGGCATAGTGACAAGATGAGAGAGATGCATTGTTTGGAGATGTGTTTAGCCAGTGCCCTTCTTCCCCACGAGCCCCCCCAAGGCTCAGAGCGGTACTGGCTTTTAAAGGGAAAGGCCTTCATTTCTTCGTTTATCCCCCCAGCAGCGCTGGAGAGCGAGGTGGCTTCAATAAGCCTGGTGGTAAGTTTTTGAGTATTACCATGGATAGTGTTTAAAAAAATACAGTCAGTTTTTAGAAAACTATAATTTGTTATTAGTTTCATAAGCGGTTTAAAAATGATCTATACAAAAGAGACTAATGGGTACTGCCGGCATTGTCTTAGGGGTAATAAGGTTAACCTATGGTTACGAAACAAAGGGTAACTTGAAGTATTGAGCAACTGCTTCTGTAATATGGGGGAGCGTACATTTTTTAAATTTGGTTTATGTGGAGGAAAAATTTTGACTTAAATTTAACACTAATCTGGCACATAAGCATTGAGAGTGAATTTGGTTAATGGTTTAAAAGTAAACCAGCAAAGAAAAAGCAAACCCTAGCAAACTTTTCACAAATGTTAAAGGGGCACTGCTCCATTTTAGCAGTGCAGGTCATTTTGAATTTAATGAAGCCCCATCAAATGGTGGTGTAGTAGATAGTTATGTGTGTTTGTAAGGTTTGTAGCTTGCAAGACGTGCACTAATAATATTTTATATGCTCTTTTCCTGGTTGGCAGGACCCATGGACGAAGGACCAGATCTTGATCTAGGTAATTTTGAATTCTTGTATTTTACCACGTGTTTTATAAACAAGTAGCACAGAAACGAGTGTGTGCTAGAGTTCAGCAGCCTGACAGATGAGTGGGATACGCTTGCTATCAAGGGCAGTCTGGGGCTCCCTTGAAGAGCATCCACTTACAATAGCCTTAAAGTAAACCAGAAGTCTTCTGGCTTTCTTCTTCTGGTCGGCGATTCTCTTAGCTTTGTGATGAGTACCAGTGGGCAGCAGGGACCAGTTGGTTAATAAGTCCCTAGAGATTCATGACAGTAACTTGCTTCTGTCGTCTTTTCTCTGGAAGGCCCACCTGTTGATCCAGATGAAGACTCTGACAACTGTGCGATTTATGTGCAAGGATTAAATGACAGTGTGACTCTGGATGATCTGGCAGACTTCTTTAAGCAGTGTGGAGTAGTTAAGGTACGTACAAGCATAACCATGCAATCTGGCAGATCTTCTGACCACGGGGCATTTTCAAGAGACTAAATTGATGTTGAAAGTAGTTTCTGAAGTTGCCTGACTTTTCATTCTGGATGTATTACGGTTTGCTCCTTAAAATACCAAAAAACAAAACAAAACCAAAAAAAAGCCACTTTTAGTAAAAGTGCTAAATGTGGTTTAAGTGTACTTGATAACTCAGTCATTTTATGAGTACCTGTGAAATACCTGGTGTAGTTCTCTTCCCAATTTTATCCCTTCTCCCCACTCCCATCCTGAATTTTATTCCCCTTCTTCTTTTTATAATATCCCCAACAATTTTTGTTTTCACATAACTTTGAAGAATGTTTATTAAACACTACTATAAGGCAATACTATTCTGGGAATATACCAGAAACAAACAGGTAAGAACCCGTGGAATCTACATATAGCAGGGAGCATATAGCTAAAACGGACTATAGTGTGTTCAATGGTGGTAAGTGTTATGGAGGAAAACAAATACAGCATAAGGGCAGGGATAACATGAGGAATGGGCCCATACACATCGGAGTGGGGAGGATATTTCAGAATAATGGAGAGACTAGCAAGGCAGAGGTCCTTGAGCAGGAGTTTGCCTGGCAAGCTCAAGGAAGCTGGTGTGACTAGAAAGTTGTGGTCTGAGCTACTGGAATGATGGTAGGGTTGTTAGTTAGATGGGGAGTTGGGGGGTGTCCATAGGTCAGATGCTCAAAAGTTTGGGAATTCTGTATTTCATTTATAAATACATCGCTCATTACTCATACATTCTCTTATAGACAGATGGGTTGTTGTTAGTAATAAGCCAGGCTGCACTGAGCGTTCTTTTGCACGCGTTTCTCTGGTATGTGTAGTTGATTCTTCTTTTTCCGGTAGTTAAGTTCTGTCAAGTCACTACAAACACTGAATTAGTGAACACTGAACCACTGCTCGTAGGGGAAGTGTGTGTGCATATATACGCACATACCTCACGTAGATTCTAATCCGAAATGCTAAAAACAACTCATCAGGTAGATTCTTTTTATTTTACAAGAAGGAAAGGGAGCTCAGGAGTGTTCAATGCCTGGGCTGGTATTCAGATTTACCCAACTAGCCGCCTCTGGTCATCTCGCCTCTGTGTGACCTCAGCTGGGTAAACATGTGTGCATTAGGCAACTTAAAAGTTTTTTGCTGCTCTGTGTGTCTGCAAATAACCACAAAAGTACCACTAGTGTTGATTTTGGAATTACAAATAAATTTTATCAAGTAGGTAAATTTGCAAATGTTGAATCCACGAATAATGAATCAGTTCTACCCAGGCGTAAAATTGCTGGTTCTTGAGATGTGTGTGTGTTTAACTTCACAAGGTAATGGTGTGGCTGACCACTTAGCCACCCATCAGTCTTCTGATAGCACCACATTCACCACATCCTTACCACTCCTGGGAATCGTGGCTTTTAACTTGCTAATCTGATAGAAGAAACTGGAAATGTGACTTTTACATTTGCTTTTCCCTGGTTGCTAATTATGTTATAATTGCCCACTGTCTTCTGTGAAATGCCTGTTTGTGTCTTGTACTCATTTTTCATTGGGTTAGTTGTCATTTGTTCATTTGCGTGTAATTCTTTTATGTTCCTTGAATGCTGATCTTTGGTTAATTTGTATGATCCTTTATTAACAGCACAGTTAATTACTGTGTCTTTATGCTAAGTCTTGATACCTAGTAAGGCAGATTCTTCTGTTTCACTCATTAAGAATGTGTTGCTGTTTATTCCTGCTCTTCTGTACACATTTTAGAACGAGTTTATGAGGTTGCTTAAAAACCCTAATTGGGTGTTGACTGACTCTGTAAGACAATTTGGGAATTGACATTTTTATAACATTGGTCTTTTTTCTATGAACATTGTATGTCTCAATTTATTTAAGTCTTATAAAAGAGATTTTTAAAATACATATCCCATCCTTCATATCACTATTTTGCCATATTTCCTTTCAGTCTTTATATGTCCCTTATATAAAAACATAGGTATGAATACATAAATATTATAACCATTGCTCTTTTTTTAAAGCCCTATAATCACATGCTCTCAAATATCACTGGATGTATAAACAAATATGGATAGATTAGACTTTGATCTAATCTATATGTACATTTAATGCAAAACACACACATGGGAGGCAGCCAGTTAGCTCAGTTGTTAGAGCGCAGTGCTCTTACCAACAAAATTGCTGGTTCGAACCCCACATGGGCCACTGTGAGCTGTGCCCTCCACAGTTAGATTGAAACAACTACTTGACTTGGAGCTGATGGGTCCTGGAAACACACACACACCACCCCCACCACCCATATTCTTGAGCGATGTGGCTCCTGAATTCAAGCCAGCTGCATCTGGTGTTCAGCTGAAAAACTAGTGATCTGTTCTAGTTCTGGAGGAAGAGCTGGCTGTGGTAGACTCCATCAGCAGTCCTTTGTAACACGCTCACAGCCCTGTGGACTGGACTTAAGGACTTAAGGGTAATTTTTATTTGATGGAAGTGTCTTACGTGATAACATCAAAGCCTGACTGCCTCCTAAGAGGTGGGTGCTCCCACTGGACGCCTGTAGTGTGGCATGGAAACTGCTGGAACAGGTACAAGGACACCAGGAGGAAATGGCTAGGGAAGGAGGGGGGCCCGTGCTGTTCACTTACATGTTTTGGAACTTTGGGCCTATTTTGGTTCGTATGATGCATCTAAGAGGGAAAAAATCATCTAAGTACATATTTTTGTAGCAGTTTCGGAAATGATTCACCCATAATGCCACTACTCAGATAAATTAATATCTTACCAAATGTGTGTCTGAAAAATTACTGCTTTTGACAGTTTGAGGGACTTCTCTGAATTTCACGTGGACTTCTTGTTCCCCAAAACGAGTATATTCTGCTTAATGCCTAACCGTGCAATTTTACACCTAGATGAACAAGAGAACCGGACAACCCATGATCCATATCTACTTGGACAAGGAGACAGGAAAGCCCAAAGGCGATGCGACAGTGTCCTATGAAGACCCGCCGACTGCCAAGGCCGCGGTGGAGTGGTTTGACGGTAGGCGCCCGGAGTAACAGTGTGTGCGTGCGGGCGTTCTTACCTGGCTCCTCGGGGGCACGGGGGGCTTGGTCAGGAGTGTGCACGTGTCAGCTTGGGCTAAAGAGGATCTTGCTGGTGTATTTAACTGTTAGAACCTCATGCTCTGTAGTGGTTCTAGGGACAAGGGACAGATACACTTTCTCCTGTGCGTGACTAGCGGGGATGGCAGGAAGGAGCTCCTTGAAAGCTATAGGTTGGGTGGTGAACACACAGTGGGATTTATAGATGATGTAATACAGAATTGTACACCTGAAACCTATGTGATTTTACTAACAATTGTCACCCCAATAAATTTAAAAAAATATATTAAAAAAGAAAGAAAGCTATAGGAGCCGGAAGACTGTTGGTCTGTTCCTGGGGCAGCACTGATGGCTGTTCGGATGCTGCTGGCCTGGCTCCCATCAGCCACGTGAGGCCCAGTCACAGTCTAGATTCGGAGGTCCCTTAGTTTCAGTCATCGTTACTACAGATGACCTTGCTTAAAGTTGTAAATGCTTCTCTAAGCACAAATACCAGAAGGTACCCAAAAACCACCAACAGCTTCTCCAGCATACATTTGAGTTTATGTGGATACGGCCTTGACAAAACCAACTCGAAAGTGTCAGAGGACAAGTCTGGGCTCTTGTCTCTCGGCCACTTGATCTTCTTCCTGTCCCTGCTTCTCACCCTACGCTGGACAAGGGTGCAGTGCACACTGCGCCTCCCCCCAGCTTACTTCCTCTTTAGGATGGAGAGGTTTTTAGTGTCTTCTGAAGGCTTTTTCTGGCCTTGCCAGTAAAGCTCTAAGAGAAGACGGGGCGGGCACACTAACGCAGCCGGAGCCGTGGGATTGGTGAGGAGGGCGTGCTCTAGCCTTGCCTAGTCCCTCGGGCAAGGAGGCTGGAAGTAACTGGTATTCTGTTGTCTTTTTCCAGGGAAAGATTTTCAAGGGAGCAAACTTAAAGTTTCTCTTGCTCGGAAGAAGCCCCCGATGAACAGCATGCGGGGCGGGATGCCGCCCGGGCGCGAAGGCAGGGGGATGCCGCCACCGCTCCGTGGAGGTAGGCCATGCACACCTGCCCTGACGTACTTCCGTGCTGTTTCGAACATTTTTTACTACACTTGTCTTTGAGAAACTTGATTCTAGGGTGAAGCAAGCCCATTAGAAACACTAAAGAGGGATGTAGAGTCAATACGAAAGTACTGAATGCTTGGCGGTAAAAGTTTGTGGAAGTAAAAGGAAGCGAAGAACAGCTTGATTGGTCAGGGAGGCTGGAATCCCTGTGGAACACTCTGCCTGGTGTCAGCCGTGGGGCTGCTGCTGTTTTTTCTGCTTTGGTCCCTTCATCTACATGGGAACACCTGCCCTTGTACTGTGGGAACTAACTGATAATATGCTTGACCCATAAACAATACAGGGGTTAGGGGTGCCAGCGCCCCTTGCAGTCGAAAATCTGCATATAACTTAAGGTGGCCCTCCACATACATGGATTCCCAACCACGTAGTTCAAACCCATGTTGTTCAAGGGGCAGCTGTACGTGAGAAGCACAGAGCTAGGTCCTGGGCCTGTGGAAATGTAGGGCAGGTGATGGGACAATGACAGCTATGAGCTCTATATGAATTCCCTTAGTGGTATATACAGAGGGTGCCAAAAAAATGTACACCTATTTTAAGAAAGGAAAAAACTACTGCAAGACTCACTATCTACTAGTAACAAAAGAGGAGTACAGGTCATGTGTATACATTTTTTTTGCACCCCCAGTATTTCCCAGTAGCAAATTAGGTGCTATAAAAAGGTGATTGCTCTTTCTTATTGCAGGTCCAGGGGGCCCAGGAGGTCCTGGGGGACCCATGGGTCGCATGGGAGGCCGTGGAGGAGACAGAGGAGGCTTCCCCCCCAGAGGACCCCGGGGTTCCCGAGGGAACCCCTCCGGAGGAGGAAATGTCCAGCACCGAGCTGGAGACTGGCAGTGCCCCAATCCGTATGTACTTTTGGCAAATTGATAGCCTTCTAATGAAGTCACCCTACATCCCATTCTGGAGAGAAGTGCTGGATTCTCTCTGTTTAGATGAGCTCTGTTGGGGGGGGCGGGGGGGGCGGGGAGTGGTTAATCACTCATTCACCAGCGTCCTCAGAACCTTCTAAAGAAGGTCCCCTGGACTCTAGGGTCCACATACACGTGGTTGTACAGACGTTTTGCTGGATTAAACACTGGTCCAGTGAGTGCGTTTGCTGCCTTAGGCTGTGGCTCTGAAGCCATTTTGCGTGGACAGATCCTCTTAATGTTGAACCAGGATCCAGTGTTTGTGGCGATGGAGTGAGTGTGTGCCTGCTCCTGTGTCGCCTTGGCTTGTTCAGCTTCCTTCCTTGGTGATTTGTTGTGATGTAATTTTGTGCAGGGGGTGTGGGAACCAGAACTTCGCCTGGAGGACAGAATGCAACCAGTGTAAGGCCCCGAAGCCTGAAGGCTTCCTCCCGCCGCCCTTCCCACCCCCGGGTACGTACAGGTTTTGTGAGCACCCCTTCAGCTTCTTGGCACTAAACCTCTTACTAAATCGGCGGGCTTGGTAACTACAGCTGCCAACCGCTGAGAAGCAGGTCAGTGGTTTCAGTAAGTGCGGCCCCGCACTGGGGCTCTTTAAGCCCCATCACCACTTGTAAGTGGTGACCCAGCTGTTCGGACCAAGTGAAGGACCTACTGTGTTTCTGCTCTGGGAGGGCAGGCTCTGAGGCCTGGCCACAGGGCCTTGCCTCCGCCCATTCTGTCTGGCCACTGACCTGGCCTCTCCTGTCCTTCCCCTTAGGTGGTGACCGAGGCAGAGGTGGCCCTGGCGGCATGCGGGGAGGAAGAGGTGGCCTCATGGACCGGGGTGGTCCCGGTGGAATGTTCAGAGGTGGCCGTGGTGGAGACAGAGGTGGCTTCCGTGGCGGCCGGGGCATGGACCGAGGTGGCTTTGGTGGAGGAAGACGAGGTGGCCCTGGAGGTCCCCCTGGACCTTTGATGGAACAGATGGGAGGAAGAAGAGGCGGGCGTGGAGGCCCTGGAAAAATGGATAAGTATGTGGTGGTGAAAAGCGGCTGTGGGCTGCTGGGCGCGCCGAGGCTCAGCCCCTTCCCGCCTGTGATCGGGCTCAGGCCTGTGGGAGGGCTTCCTGCCAGCCTTTCCCCATTTACTCATCGCCCCTTTTTCCTTTCGCCTTGGCAGAGGCGAGCACCGGCAGGAGCGCAGAGACCGGCCCTACTAGACGCAGAGACCCCGCGGAGCTGCATTGACTACCAGATTTATTTTTTAAACCAGAAAATGTTTTAAATTTATAATTCCATATTTATAATGTTGGCCACAGCATTATGATTATTCCTTGTCTGTACTTTAGTATTTTTCACCATTTGTGAAGAAACATTAAAACAAGTTAAATGGTAGTGTGCTGAGTTTTTTTTTCCTTCTTTTAAAGATGGTTGTTTAACTAAGACTAAACAATGGGAACCCCTTGTGAGCATGCTCAGTATAATTGTGGAGAACCAAGAGGGCCTCTAACTGTAACAATGTTCATGGTTGTGATGTTTTTTTTTTTTTTTTTTTAAATAAAATTCCAAATGTTTATAAACAGTCATCCTTCTCGGCCTCTGTTCCGCAGTCACTGCCTGTCTACTTGGAGCAGGTCCCTGAGCCACCAGGGGGTGGGGTGCCATCCAGATAAACAGCTCATTCACCTGTCATGTGAGGGAAACTCTGAAATGGTCGTAACACGAAAACCAAGCAAGACAGCACAGTGTTGGTCATGGGGTTGCCTCAAGGAAAAGGGTTGGGGTGTCACTCTGACCCTGAAGCGTATTTCCAGGGGACATTGCCTCGCAGTCTCTGGTTTGCAGCGAGGACTGCTGTGTTCGAGGACCTGTCATAGTTTAGAACCTTCCAAACCTTTGCTTCTCGGAGACCTCTAAGTGCCACTCACAGATGGCGGTGTGGCTTAGTGGGAGTTCTGAGTCAGGCTGCACGCATCAGCGAGGTCTGCCTGGGCGAGAGCTCAGAAGGGAGCCATTTGTATTCTTCCCGCTTACACACTGAAGCTACAGGGTGAGAGTTTAAAAATCTGGTAAACAGCCCAATACTAAAATAGGTCACTTAAAATCTCCCTGGTTGCCTTGTGCAGGGTCATCAGTCAAGGCTTTTTCCAGTGCGTATGTTTCTGAAATTGGGGACAAGATGAGCCCCAGACCCTTCACCTGTTGGCCTCTGCTCAGCCTTGTCTCTGGACTTGGATAAAGAAAAGTACTTAGGTCCAGGGCAGTAGATTGAAGTTTTGCCCACCTGTGGGGGTGACTCGTCATTCAAAGATTGAGGCACTGACATGCCTACCTGGGAAAAGGTTTTCCAAGCAAGCAATTGTAACTAATAAAGTCAGTTTTATCACCAGACGAGATGTTTTAAGAAACAAACTCGCCTTAACACACTACCAGTCAAAAAAGACCAAGTGTCCAAAGGTTCAAGGAGAGATTGTCACCTTTAGCCAGGGGAGGGAACCAGAATTTGGAACGTAACTTCCCTCCCATCTCCTGCCCCCAATGGGAGCAGGGGCACCACTCTGCTGGCCTGTGCTCAGGTGGACGGGGGTGGATCCTCTGCCCTCTGTACAGCCCTCCCAGGACCTTATTACCAGGTCATTACCCTGGTGAACACACATTGCTCTCCCACCTTTGATAACCCTTCATCCTCCAGCCACCAAACCATTTTTTGGTTCCCTTTGTGTCCCCCTCCGTTTCCAGAACCTTCTAATCATTCTGGCCTCTACTGAAACAGCTCTCAGATTCACCACCGACCACCACGTTGCCAAAATGTTCCCTCTCAGTCCTCCCATCACTTTGCTGCCTCCCTCTTCCTGAATTCTAAACATAGGGGGATCCCCAGGCTGGTGTTAGGGCTTCTCTGACCCCCTCGCTGCCTGGCTGACCTCCCACCATACATACTGCTGACCTTGCACCTTTCAAGTGCTAGCTCCTCCTGGGTGTCTGTTGGGCTTAAAGCAGGGCTGCAGTCCTGCCCTGCTCCTCCCTACACCTCATCCCAGCAAACGGAAGCACCCTGTTCCGAACCTAGGAGTCCTTGGCTTTATACCTGCCCCAGCCCCCACCTAACCCATAAGACCATCTTCAAAATACAGTACATCCCAATCTCCTACACCTCCCGCCATGCAGTCCAGGCCACAAGCCTCTGCCTGGGCCGGCAGGCCGAGACCTCTCCCTCACCCCTCTAGCCCTTCCCCGCCAGAGACCAGAGTGACTTCCGGACACCGTAAGTCATTGCAATTGTTGAAACACTGGGTGCTCTAACTACGCTTGCTATGACCCACAGGCCCTATAAGACGTGGCCCCCTCAGGCCGCTATGGCCTCGGCTGTCCCACTCTGTCTTGTCCACTGCAATCCAGCCACATGGGCCAGTGATGTTTCTCCAAGAGACCAAGGACACTCCCACCTCAGCCGTGGCAGGTGTTGGAAGTAGCAAAGCCAGGTGCACACCTGCGGCTCAAACTTCACCATATGTCTGGGCTCCTGCAGCATGCAAGCACTGCCTCAACAGGTTTAATTCCTAATAACCCTTTGAGGTAGGAAGTATGCTGTTCCCGTTTCTCCGATGAGGAATGGGGCCTGCCATGTGGGGTCTCAGCTGCTGCTCCCCACCCAAGAACGCAGGACATGGTGAGGACAAAAAGGAACAACAGAGCCATAGATAGGGGAGTCATACCACTATATTCTCCATGGCGGCTGGTCGAGACACAAAAGCAAACATCCGCCAGTATCCCAACAAGGGGTCTTCCTGCACCCCAGTCTCACTGGCGGACGGGCAAGACACAGGAAGTAGGATCCACACGATCTGCAATCCGCCATCCACACTTACTAACCAAACTTGCTAGCCGCAATCCGCTGTCTGCTTCTCTGCCTGCCAACCAGCCAACCAATCAACCAACCCCCTAGCGTAGCCACGGCAGTTATATTAGTGGCTAATGGCTAACCAGCCACAGCGGATGGCTATCTGATTACAGCTGATGGCCATCTAATAACCGAGCCAGCACCTTGCCACATGAGGCCAAGAGCCTGGAAACTGCTCTCTGGGACTCTGTCCCCACAGGGCCAAAGTGAGAGTTGAGGGCAGTCTCCCTCCAGAGCCTGTGCTCTCACCCTCTTGCCTCCCCCCACACAGATTTCCTGTTTCTGAAAGGCTGGGTGCTCTGGCAGCAATGGGCATGGGTCAGCCACTTCCTGGCCTGCAGCCCACGCTACGAGATGACAAGCAGTCTTCACTGAAAGCTGCTGCACAGACAACCATCGCGTGTGTGAAAGGCATTGCTGGTCTCTTATCTAGAGCTTGAGGCTGTCCCGGGAGTAGCCTCCTGTCCCTGCCCAGAGAGGGGTATCTCATTAGCACTAAACAGCCCTGTGAGAGGTGTTTATGTCCTAGGTGCCTAGGCCTAGAGTGGAGCTGTTTGTCTCAGCAAAAGAAACATCTGGACCACACTCAGATGCATTCAGGCAGCATGTGAGCTATGTCTCAAAGGGCTGTACAAAGCTGGTTGGTGCTGAGGGTGGACAATGGGCAGGGGCAGGAGAGTAGAGGAGAGGTGGAGGGAGAAGTCAGAGAAAAAGTCTTGCCTCATTTCCACACCCTGCTCCAAATTCTCAGCTCCTGGTCAGAAGAAAAATTTCCAGCACTGCTCAGTGATCCCACTAGGCCACACCCCACAGGCCTGGGCAAAGGTTGTGAGGTCAGTGGGGCAACTAATCTATGCCCCACATGTGGGCAAAGGCCTGAAGGGAGCGGCTCACCTGCTCCAGGGGAAGGAACAGGGGGCCCCAGGGCTGCAGCCGCTGTGGGGTCAAGGACAACGCAGTGAGTGGGGCCAGTGTAACTGGGAAACAAGCACCCAGATACCAGTCACAGGCTGACAGCTGGCTCTCAAGCTGCCCCAATCCTGCCCGACTCCTGACAGCTGCCAGGTGCAGGTGAGCAGTGAGCAGAGAGTGATGGAGGCAAGTTGGAAAGCAGGCCCTTGAGCTTTCTGGTGTTGCTTCTCTCTCATGGAGGGCACAAGAGGCAGCTCAGAGAAGTTTGGGGGCACTTGTCCCACAGCCAGGGCAGAAGCAGTTGTCATGATTGGACCTACATCTGGACAGAGCAGCCTGAAACCCCCTGCGGGTCACTCACACATCCTGGGCTCTGCTCACAGGATCAGTCCAGACTGGAGAGCTTCAAGTGGACCCAACCAGCACCCGAGCTGCCCAGCACCCGAGCTGCCCAGCACCAGCACTGCGGCCTGCCAAGTGAGGACTTTGCTTGAACATTGCATGGCCATCCTCCGACATCCAGCTGCAACCAAGGCTGAGCGGGCTGCTCCCTGGCCCTCAGCAGAAATCTGGCCACATGCCCACTAGCCAAGCCAGACCGAGCCTGCATTGGAGCCACAACACTTGGTACACCACCGTGGCCTCTGGGATCTGTTGGGACGGGCTCAGGATAACCATCGCCCAAATCTCTTATCCCTCCAGCAGTTTCTATGGCTTCCCTTGGTCCTGCAAGGAACAGGAGAGGTTGCCACACAACAAAAGGGGTGAAAGCCAAGGACCTCCATGGCCTGGGCCAGGGGTCTGGCCACACCAGTCAGCATCACACCTGCCAGATGTCCTAGAATCAGAATGTTGGAGTCTATGGTCTGGAGTGGGCCTCTGTGGCCTCAGACCACAGCTCAGGGGACTGGAGATAGGGAGGAGAAAGTCCCCACTTGGTTCCCATGTCCTCAGAAGAGTAGTGCACATCTGTATGCCCTGGCTGCACTAAGACGAGTAAGGGTATCATTCTTCACTTGTCTATGACATGACGACTACTGCTGTCCCATTTTACAGGTGGAACTTAACCATCTCACCCAGTGACCACTAGCAGGGCCTGGGTTCAGTGGGATCTCTCCTGTGTCCAGAGCCCTGCAGTGCAGCAAGATTAATATAAGCGGGAGTCAAACTCCTGCACAGCTGCTGACCACACACATCCTTTGCCCACTCTGAGCCTCAGTGTCCCCAAATTGTAAAATGAGCACACATAAAAGCATCATACTTCATAGGATTATTTTGAGGATTAAATTACTTAGTATCCACACACTAAGTAATTCCTCCCAAAACCCATCTTTAGCAGTCTTCTCCTCCTTGGGTATCAGCAGTCCCAACTTGGGAGGCATTCGTAACTCCGTCCTCACATTCACACCTAATTCACCAGCACATCCCATCAGTTCTCCCCTCAAAATACAGCCAGAATCCAAATCTTACCACCAACCCCACCAGCACCCCCTGGTTTCCCCCAGAGCTCCTGCCCTGCCCACCACAGCAGCCACAGGGATCCTAAGACCAAAGTCAGGTCACACTCCTCCCCTGCTCTAAATCCCTCCATGGCTCTCACGTGCCTGGAAAGAGGTATGGACTACAAAGCCCACTCGATCTGCCTCCATCTCTCTATCCTCATCGCCTCCTCCATCTCCCTCCACCCCAACCTCATGGGGCCTCCTCACTCTTTCTTGAACACACCAGGCACAAGCCCACCTCAGGGCCTTTGCACGGACTGTCCCCTCTACCTGAAAACCTCTCCTTTCAGATATCCACACAGCTCTCTGCCTCACCTCCTTTACTGATCACTGATTCAAAATTACAGGCCCATTCCACCCCTGCACTCCAGAATACTGCAGCCTTTCACCTAGCTCCACCTCTGTCTCCTCCCCAGCACCTCACCCAAGCCCTAAGAACTAGTTGTTTGTTCTGTGCTGTCTGCTCTTGGCTCTCAGTGCCAAGAGACTCAACATACTGTCAGCCATTACTATTACTAGTTATGGGCCTTCATCACTCGTGGTGGGGGGAGAGCCTGGAGGAGAGGGTAGAGCAGAACCTGCACCACCTGGGTAGCCAAGGCATTGGGGTGAGTGCCCACTTTTTGAAAGGTCATGAGGACCCAACGAGATGATGCATGTGAGCAGCCTGGCACCAGGAGATCTGGCACACAGTAGGTACTCAACAAATGCCCCTGATCCTAAAATGAGGGTATACCCCTAACACTCATGTTTAAACCCTGGCTCCAGCTGCTCTCCTGACTAAGCCCTTGTTTGGGCATAAAAGTATCTCTCATAGAGGTGACTCACCAGTTCCTTCAGGTCTAGGGCACAGAGCAGGCCTGGCACACAGTAGGAGCTTTATTAAAGCTCTAAGCCTTGGCTATTATTGGCAGTGCTTCCCCTGCCAAGCTGGCCCCACCAGGCCAGCAAGGCTGCGGCTCAGGCAGTCCTGATGTCTCCGCCCAGCCGGCAGCAGCAGGGGGCAGGATTTCCCGCTGATCCCAGCCAGGGCCCTCCTCTGCAGTTTGAAAAGAAGCCAGCAGGGGATTAACCCAGGCAGCCCCTTACCCTCCTCTCCTCTTAAATCACTGCCTGACCTAGGCGGCCAGAAGTGGTTGAGTCTGGCTCTCTCCTGCCAGGGCTGGGATCACGGGGTCAGGGGACCCTAGGCCTTAGTCACCCACCTACCTTCTGAGCCTCAGTGTCCTCATCTGAGAAACGTGTACCCCTAAACTCAGGGTTTAAAATGAACATTCAGTGTGGAGCAGGACATCCTGAGTGGGCATAATGGGGGCCGTCCTCCCACGCCCTGAGGTCGGCACTGCCTGAAGAAAGCTCGCCACTCCTCAGTTATCTGACCTAGGGAGGTCCACCCCAGCCGGAGGTGACTTTGCAGCCCCTGGCCTCTACCGCTTCCTGAGTTGTCTTGGGAACAGGCCGTGGGGCCTTCTCCAGGGAGACCACTATAGGGGGGAGAGGCTGCAATTAGAAGCGCCCAAATCCCTCTCCAGAAGACCAACGAGGGAGGCACTGTGGGACTAGCCTGGGTGGGGATGGGACTTCTGGGCTGGTAGAGTTGCCTGGGGGCCCTGGCCTCGGACCTTGGCCCGGGCCGGGAGGGCCAGGCACTCTCGTCACAGACCGGGTTCCGGGCCCGTCCCCCAGTCAGGAGACTCCAGCTCCTCCCCCAGTCCGCCCGGCCGGCCCGGGGAACTGAGCGGTCCCTTTAAGAGCTCGCGGCCCCACCCGCCCCTCCGGGCCTGATCCGAATTCCAGGGAGGCGGGGCGGAGACGGTGAGCGCAGTGAAGCGGCGGCGGGACTGGGATCCGCTGTGGCTCCGGAGGCGGCTCTCTGCGGCGGCCTGGCCCGGCTCCGGCCCCAGCCGGGGCGATGCTCCCCGAGGCCGCGGGATGAGCCAGGTGAGCGCGGGACCCCAGCACCGCCCCGCCTTGACGATGCGCACTGACCGGGAACCGGGCTGCGGCGCGGCCTCTGTTCCCTGGGGCTGTGTGACCTTGGGCGGCCCTGTACCCTCTCTGGGCCAAAGTCCGGAAGGACAGGCCGGGCTGGCGGAGGCCATTCCGAGTCGTCGCCGCACACTCCGGCTTGGGCTCTAGGGAGGTTCCTCGGAGGCGGGGCCTGGCTCCGGCCAGCCGGCTGCCGATCATGTTTGGGATAGTCAACGCGGCGGCTTCGCCTGGCTCCGCCATCCATTGGTCTCCGCGACCTTGACGGAGTTTATACCTTCTCTGCGCCTCAGTTTCCTTATCTGTAAAATGGAGATAATATCACAGCGCGCTCAGCCCTGGCCAGGGTCAGTGCAGTTGCTGTTACTATTACTGCTATGTCGTTTGTTATAATGACACTTAGGGAAGGGGGCTAAGGGAGGACCCTGGACCTTCCTGGAGGAGGTGGGGACGGCAGCATCCCTGAGCAATGGAGCTAACCCCTTTCTGAGTTTTGACCTGGGCTCCTTTCCTGTCCACTGTGAGTCCGAAGCTGTGGGTTTCATCTCTCTCTCTCTTCCCCCCCCCCTCTAACCCTATCACAAAGGGCAGAAAGCATGAGCTTCCTCCCTGCCTGGGAGGGAGCACTCAGCCGGGTCCCCCAGTTGCCCCCCCCCAAGAGTGAAACAACAAACACTTATGGACACTAAGTTATTTATAAAAATTATTCCATTAGGTGCAAGAGGAAGTAATATTATTGTGCCCATTTTGTCAACCAAGAAACAAAGGTGCAGAGAAGTTTCTCACAGCTGGGGCTCAAACCCAGGCATTTGGCTTGAAATGACAGGCAGGTGCTGGTGTTCAATGACTTAGTCTGTACTGAGTGCTTTCTGGGTCCTCCAGCAATCCTGACTTGTGTCCCTGCCCACAGTGACTCGGCTGGCCCGGGCATGGCGGACCCAGTGGCGGGCATCGCAGGCTCTGCAGCCAAGAGTGTGCGGCCATTCCGCTCCAGCGAGGCCTACGTGGAGGCCATGAAGGAGGATCTAGCCGAGTGGCTCAACGCCCTATACGGCCTGGGGCTGCCCGGTGGTGGCGATGGCTTCCTGACGGGGCTGGCTACAGGCACCACCCTGTGCCAACATGCCAACGCTGTCACTGAGGCCGCCCGTGCTTTGGCTGCTGCCCGCCCGGCCCGCGGTGTGGCCTTCCAGGCACACAGTGTGGCACCCGGTTCCTTCATGGCCCGTGACAACGTGGCCACCTTCATCGGCTGGTGCCGCGCAGAGCTCGGTGTGCCCGAAGTGCTCATGTTTGAGACCGAGGACTTGGTGCTACGGAAGAATGAGAAAAGCGTGGTGCTCTGCCTGCTGGAGGTGGCACGGCGCGGGGCCCGCCTCGGCCTGCTCGCCCCTCGCCTCGTGCAGTTCGAACAGGAGATTGAGCAGGAGCTACGTGCAGCACCCTCGGCCCCCAATGCCCCCAATGCCCCCACTGCTGAGGACACTGAAGAAACTGCCGCTGCTCCGGGGGTTCCCACCCGTGGGCCCCGCATGACGCCCAGCGACCTGCGCAACCTCGATGAGCTGGTGAGTCCCTTGGCCCCTGCTATGATCTTACCCTGCGCTTTGTGCCAGGGACCAGACAGCAGAGCCAGTGCCCACCACTAGTCCCTGAACCTATCCGCAGGAAAGCCTGCCCCATGGAAAGGGTGCATGTGTGGAGCACCAGGTGTACACCTGTCCCCGAGGAGATGAGCAGGCCCATAGAGGAAGAGGTACACGGTGCAGTCACATGGCCCAGCTGGCCTGGGATAAAATCTGGGCTCCATTGCATGACTACACCCCTTCTTTATGTGCTAACTAGGTACCAGATAAGTGCTGTGTATTCCTTCATCCAGGGACCACATGATTTGAGCCCCTCCTATGTTCCTTCAACCGAGTGCTAGATAGTTGTATCCACCACAGCACGGAGCTTGAGGTTGAGTGGGTGCCGGTGGTGCTTGGCCCTCAGCAAGGTGCCTGGCACAGTAGGTACTCAGTGAGTGCCTAGGGAAGTTCTCAGGGGATCTGCAGGCCCCTCACATTCCCCAGGGCCCTGGGCATATCACTTATCTAGGAAGCCAAGCCCACAGCTGCTGCTGCTGCTGGAGCTGCAGACTTAGTTCTATTCTATTCTGCGCATAGGAGGTGCCAAAGCATGCCCCCAGCTTCCTCCTCCTCCTCCGAAGACCTAGGTGTCCCTGACACCCCCGCAGCTTCTTATCAAGGGATTAGGACTATGATGTGTCCATCCTGGAGGGGGGTAGCCGGATGGCGTGGGCAGAGACTGCCACCCCACCCCTGTCCTGGGCCAGGGTCACCAGAGGCTCCACCTGCTCATTTCCTCCAGCTCCGCTGTGGGTGTGGAGGCAGGCGGGGTTGCCCACATAGCCAGCCTGGCAGCTCTGGGCCTGGAGGCACATGTGGGCAGATGTACGCATGCCAGGCGGGTGGCTTGTGTGTGCATGTTGGTGTGTGCTGTACCCCACATTTGTGGCACCCCGTCTCGGTATGATGTGGGCCCCCTGCACTCGTGTCCTGTAACTTGCCTCCTCCCAGGACCTGGCCTCCCTGTGGGCCTCACAGCCTTCGTGTCTGTGAAGTGGGTGAAGGGAGAGTGAGGACAGCTCCAGGGCTCCCCCAGGTTCAGGGGCTGTGGGGAGGTGCCTCGTTGGGGTCCCAGGCCCTGGTCTGACCACCATCTGGTTGGTTCCCTGACCCCTGATAGCCAGAGGGGAAGGCTTGCTCATGGAAGGTCAAGTATAGAGGCTGCACCCAAGTATGGGGCAACACAGTCCATGCCCCCATTCGCTGGACTTCCTCCTGACCTTGGGGTCACTGACGTCAGGCTCCAGGAGGAGGGACTTGACCCCTGACCTCCAGCCTTTCCTCGCTGGCCTTAGGTGAGAGAGATCCTGGGCCACTGCACCTGCCCAGACCAATTTCCCATGATCAAGGTCTCAGAGGGGAAGTACCGCGTGGGAGACTCCAGCGTGCTCATCTTCGTGCGGGTAAGAGAGGGGCTGCCTGGCAGGTGGCAGCCCAGGGGGTGGGCTGCCAGGCCCACGGGACAGGCTGTGAGTTGCCCTTGCTGGGCTCCCACAGGTGCTGAGAAGCCACGTGATGGTACGCGTGGGTGGCGGCTGGGACACGTTGGAGCACTACCTGGACAAGCATGACCCTTGCCGCTGCTCCTCCACAGGTCAGTGCCCACGGCAGGGGCAGGCAGGCAGCAGGCTCATCTCTGTGGCTCCACCCCTCACGTACCACCTCTCTTCTCTCCCTCCAGCCCACCGCCCACCCCAGCCAAGGACCCGCACCTTCTCCCCCCAGAGGGTGTCACCCACTCCCAGCCCCCGAGCTGGCAGCCCAGCCCCAGGGGGTGAGCGCCGGGGCTCCCGGCCTGAGGTGACACCCATTAGCTTACGCAGCTCAAAGGAGGGATCTGAGACCCCGCTCAGGTAAGAGGCAGGAGGACATGAGGGTGAAGGGTGTAGAGGGTGGGGGCGTCCTCCCTAGACTGGATGACGAAGGAGCTGTGTTCCAGAGTGACTCACACCCTGGGAAAAGTTCCCGTGGGTGGGGACTGGCTTGGCTTCCACTCTCCATGGCAACTCAACCAAATGAACAACACAGCTGAGGCGGGCCCTGGGCCTGGGTGGTGGCCAGTCCAACCCCGCTTCCCTCTGGCCTGCCCAGGAAACAGGCAGGCTGGGGACCCGGAGCTTAGGGCCCTAGAGGCCTTGCTTCTTCCTCTGCCTTGGGGTGGGGGTGGGGGCCCTGGCTGCAGGAAGCTACTGCAGAGTCTCTCACTTCTCCCTGGAAGTCCCCAGGACACACAGAAAACTTTGACAGCCCCCACCAACACCCGCCAAAGCACCACAGGTGTCTTCCCCACCCCCTACCAACCACAAATCTGCTTCTTCATTCCTCTCCCTGCCCTTTCCGCATGCCAGTCCTCTTTCCGTGATGGCCCATCTCTCTCTCTTGTTCCCCTGCCTCAGAGCCCGAGACCAGCTTCCCCCCCATCCCCGCTCTCGACGCTATTCCGGGGACAGCGACTCCTCAGCCTCCTCAGCCCAGAGTGGCCCCCTTGGTGCCCGCAGTGACGACTCAGGCACTGGTCCCCAGAGGGAGCGGCCCAGCCGGAGGCTGACAACAGGTGCCCCGGCCTCCCTGAGGCGGCCCCCTGCCCCTCGCAGCCAGTCCCGAGACCGGCTAGATCGGGGGCGGCCCCGGGGGGCCCCAGGAGGCAGAGGAGCCCAGATGTCAGCCCCCAGCCCAGCCCGACGGGCCCGGAGCCAGAGCCGCGAGGAGCAGGCTATGCTGCTTGTGCGGAGGGACCGAGATGGGCAGCACTCGTGGGTGCCATGGGGCAGAGGCAGTGGGGGCTCCGGCAGGAGCAGCCCCCAGACTCCCCGTGCCCGCAGCCCTGCAGCCCCCCGGCCGGCCCGGGTCTCCAGCCCCAGTCCAGAGTTGGGCAGCACACCGGCCAGTGTCTTCCGCACCCCACTGCAGCTTGACCCGCAGCACGAACAGCAACTGTTCAGGCGCCTGGAAGAGGAGTTCCTAGCCAACGCCCGAGCCCTTGAGGCTGCTGCTGGTGGAGCCCCCACAGAACCAGCCCCTCCCCCAGCTCGGGCCCCAGACCCTCCAGCTCCTGACTCAGCCTACTGTTCCTCCAGCTCTTCCTCCTCGTCCCTCAGCATCCTGGTTGTCAAGTGTGGCCAACCGGGGGACTCGGGCCGGATGACCAATGGGCTACCTGGGCACCGAGGTCCAGCCCTGTCCAGCTCTTCCGATGAAGGCAGCCCCTGCCCTGGTGTTGGGGTGCTGCCAGATGCATCTGGGAGCCCCCTGGCTGGCTCTGAGTCCCCAAGGACCTGGGCACGGGGCCGGATGGACACACAGCCAGACCGAAAACCCTCACGAATCCCCACACTTAGGGGCCCCCGCCGCCCATCTGGACCCACAGAGCCCGGGGCCTGGCACGCCCTGCACTCGGTCAGCCCAAGGGCTGAGCCAGATTCCTGGATGTGATGGACCAGCCTAGCTACTACCCCCCAGGCCTTCATTCCTTCTCTTTTTCCTTTGTGGCCTTAACCCCTCTGCATCAGGGAATATCCCCCAACCCCATGTCTCTCGGGTACCAGACCTCATGGGACCAGACTCCTTGGGACCACATGGCACAATGGGACCTCTGCTGTACATTCCGATTGGGGGATGAGTGTTGCTATTTAATTACTAATATTATTGAATGCCTTAGAGGAGGCTGGGCCAGTCCAGTGAGGACCCCTCCTGAGGTCCTGTGGCCCTGAAGAGCCTGACAGTAAAGTTTTGTTCCAGCCACTTGTGTCTGCTTCTTGGGAATTCAGTCTGGGGGCCATCATACCCCTTTGAGGGCCCTCATTAAATGTTGGGATTCTGGAGTTAACTGCCTGGCAGCTCTCATCTCCACAATTAAGACTACCCTGCCTGTCCCAGCAATGCCAGATGCACTTGAATTGTTTCCCCCTTTATTAGCTCGGGAGA